>NC_065444.1:64860711-65174127 GCF_917563875.1 Diabrotica virgifera virgifera | reverse complement strand
AGAACAAAAAAGTCCCTTACCATTTTTTTCTAAAGTTAACCGTTTTCAAAAAAAAAGATTACATTGGTTTCCATATACCTGAATTTTAATCTTCAGAAAATTAGATAATCTGGCAACATGTTACGCACTGGTGAATAAGAACTCGTTTGTGTCTTACAGTATTTAAAATAATCCAACCTAATACTTACTATTTTTGTTTACTATAATTTTTTTAAAATGTAGTTGAAATATGGCATAATTTTAAACGAATGATACTTACATATTTTAAGATGAAAACACATGTTTTAACTGAACCACCACTTTTGCGAACACATGAATTCATAGAGTAACATGCACTCATACGACGAGAAATTCCAGCAAAACATTTTGAAAGAATTTTAGTAGGTATTATGCCTCTCCATTTATTGATCTGCCATAAATAAACAACATAATATCATAATATTACTCATGAACACACGATTCAAAAACATTTTAGGCGTTGACACTAAACAGGATTCTTCCAAATTATCTGTTTACTAAACATGGGACTATTTACGTTTAGATTTTTGTACTTCACAGAGTTGCCAGATTTGAATTTGCGTTCCAAAATGTTTTATAGTTTTTTGGTCAAACGGTTGAATTTAGAAAAAAATGTTATAAGAGTTTTTTGTTCTACATGGTGCCTTCTACCTATACCTTTAAGGAACGCACTATTTTCCGGGACACCCTGTATACATATAATATGTAAACGGCTGTTTCAGCAGCTTAAATATTTTATTAGGAGAAAAACGTATGAAGCTTATTGGCAGCTTTAAAATTTTGATGTTGATAACTTCAATTCAAACTATTTTAAAATAGTAAAAAACGCTTAAAATAGTCAAGCGATATTGAATGTTGGTACTTATATGTCTATACTAAGCTATATTGTTCTAAAAAAGTGCTATAACAGCTTAAAAAAGTTGCGTACTAAATGCATTATGCAAATGATAGAAAACATATTTATTTGATATTATATAGAGATTATTTTGAATGATTTTGATTGCACGATGATTAAAAGTAGACACGAAATTGGTTTATAATGATTTTCTGTTTGTTATTAGATTAATAAAATATTGAACTTATACTAAGATCTAACCATACACTATCTGTTTTTAACCAATACATATTTAGATACAGTACCATTAATATTGGAGACATTTTTTAATAATTAATGGATATATTGTAATATCTAATACATTTTATACAATTTCTTCTACAAAAACTGTAGCTATAATGGCATATTTTATAAAATAAAACAAAATATCAATACCGGTTTGCTGTACAAGTAGTTTTCTGGCCATAAATACGATGATTATAAGAATCTAAACTAGAAGTAAAATGCACAATTTTTGTTAGGATACATTTTTTCAAGTTTGGTAACGAGAAATAGTCAGACAATGAAAAATCTGGCGAATATACTGGCTGGCAGATGAATTCGAATCCCAGTTGGCGTAGCTTTGGGGTGTACCTGTGAACTAGCCGCTACTTAAGCAGTTTGGTTAGCTTGGTGGAAGATAATTTCTAGACGGGATAAACCACTGCTTTTGTTTCTTCAATGAGCATTGAAACCTTCCGAGAGAACATTCTACTTATTACTGTACCATTTTTTTCAAATAATTAATTTGAAAAAAATCTACATAACTCAAAAAACCGTTGCCATAAATATTCCTGCCGATTGGTAGTGTTTGCCTTCTTCAGTGTGTTTCGTGTGCCAATGTTTCGTCCATGACAGCCAGTGCTGTGGATACACCTTTTCTAAGTTTGAGGATATCATGAGTTGAACTCATGGGATAAAACTCTTAAGTACTCTATATCTATGCAGTCATTCATTGACCTTGAAAACCTAGCATCTGTCTTTATAGTTACTGAACCTACTGTACTCTTATATGTATACGATACAGTTTGGCAACACTGGCGCGCTGGAAATTGACTGCTTAGGTATAAAACCAAAACCGATTATCGGTGAAGAAGGAATTTACTTTCTAACACTGTATGAAAAATAATACAATGTAATTAAAAATTACATTTTTAAGATAACTCTTTTACTTGCAAAGCTATTCCAGCTAACTAGTTGCCAATATGTATCCCAATCGACAAATATACTGAAAATTATGAACAAATTTAGCAGAAATTGTAGAAAATTCTAAAGACTAATAAGCACGAATATATCATTTTGTTTAAAATGCTTGTAAATGTATTTTTTATTATGGTACAGCACGTCAAAAGGTTTAACATGAAATAGGTGCTTGTATCGCGATAATATCTAAAACTGACCTAAAATAATTTAGTATAATGTGAAATATATCATTAAACACATACAATCTCGCTAGAGTAATATCGAGCCCAGGTTTAATATATTCCGTAATATATACACATATGTCCAAAAGTTTGGAATATTGGAATATTTCATAATGTGTAAATACGCGAATCAGTTGAATGTTACCAAAATCGTATAAAAACGATTCAAATTTTTTATCATTTTCATTTATAAACGCTCTAAAACTCTAGAATGAATATCAACAACAGTTTTGAAACCACCATAGGCGTAGATTTTTACGTATTCCAAACTTTTGGACGTGTGTGTATTTTTTTAAACATTGCTTGCTCATTTTTGCATACCAATGGAAAAACTGAGTTTAAGGATGTTATGGAAGTGATGGCAATGATGCAATAATATATTACATAAAAACTAAACATGGTGAAGATGAGTTTAATTCTAGTTAAAGTAAATTAAAACTTATATTATATGAAAACGTGTGTCAGATTAGTATAAAGCTAGTAAGAAACATCCACAAGAAAAATATTCGATCTTGCTATAACTTTTTTTTGGGAGGTGGGAATATTCTTAAGACCGTCTGGGAAGGTGTCTCAGGTGTGTCGGATTCGGCCCGCCCTATCTGTATCACGAGCCGCCTACCGACTAAATCCACCTCCTGTTTCTCCAGCCGACGGGTCTGGAACCGCTCTTAGCGAGCATATCTGACCCGTCGACTTTACTCATAGCTCACCTCTGGCAATCTCGCTATAACTTAATTAATAGCCGATATTTAGGATTACCATTGTATAAGCCTGGGCTTGCACTATAGTTATATTTTTGTCATAACTTTCTAACTGGCACAGAACTTTAAAAAAGTAATTATATTAGAACTTAAATAATATCTTTATACAATGAAATATAATTTTTATGTTTTTAGTTATATCTCAGAATTCTTCTAAATTTATAAATAAAATAAAACTTAATCTACTTAGCCTAAGTCCCCTAATTAATACAATATATAGTAACAGAGGAATAGGCGCGTCAAAAATAATTTTAAGGAGTCCTAGACAGTCAGTATTGTATGTCCATTTATTGTATAAGCTTATTGAACAATACTGTTGTTGGATAAAACATTATTTCACAAATTATTGTGAAATACTTTCACGGCTGATTTATCATCGTTTCATATAATAAACACCTTTGAAGCATAAATAAAGCATGTACTTTGTACATATGGTCAGTATTATTAAAAAATATCAATTATTGTGAAAAATATTGGGTCCAAGCCCCCTAATCCATGAAATAGCTTTATAAAGGAATATTTGCTTGAAATGTAACTTAACACGTCCGGTGCCCATGCCACACGAGTAGCGTCACGAAAGTTCTATCAAAGGTATCGATGATACATAAGTGGCGTCAGTAGTACTGTGTTAAAATGAATGATTTAAGTAAAGTTTGTTTAGCAGTAAATGGTTGACTTCAATTAGTGCGGTCGTAAATATTATTAAATTTATCTGACTTGGCCCATTGTTAAGACCGTTCCGGAGCGATAAGCAAACGAGGTAGATAGAGTTGGTATTTTGACAATTAACACTGACTAGACGCTACTCCTATAATAAAGTAAAGGATCCACAAAATTTACAATAATTACGACGACAAAAACAAAAAACGGATGTAAAATATATTGCTTTGTTTTATATACCCGAAATTAATGTTTTCAAATGAGTTTTAAAATAAACTAAATCAACATTAAGAAATGAAGATTGGCAAATTTTACCAGGAAATATTTTTAAATTTTACCTGAAACCGGGCCTTTTATACTATTATCGGTTAACCCAGGATGTTTATAGTCGGTACTAATTGAAGTCAACCATTTACTGCTAAACAAACTTTACGTGGTACCAGCCAAGTGGCGCTTGTTCAAAATGGGCACCGAACGTGTGTTTTAGACGATTATTGTCGTGAATATATAGCACAAACTTATTCCACAATAATTTTTCTAGTGAATATATGTTGTACACTATTGCTGTGCAATTAGTTTTGTGCAAAATAAAACAAACAGTTTATACGTACTTGATGTTATTGCACAATATCAACCATTTTGAAATTGTGGTCCAGGTCTAATTTATCGATCAAATCGACTGTATCAGAGGAACGAGAGAGTAAAAAATAACTTTAGGCTAAATGCTGAATATATAAATAGTGTGAAGAATTCACTTTTTTAGTCTAGTATATATATAATAAACAATAAAAGGTCTGCAGACACTTGTATCAAGCAGGCTTGGGCTTGATTTTATTTAAGATTTGAATAAAGTCAAAATAGCCACGGTAGTATCCAACGAAGCTGCACCATAAGAAGAGAGGAGATCCTAGATGGATAATATTGTGCGTCCATTTATTTTATAAACTTATTGAACAATAATGTTGCTTTTTATGTTATATAATATCGTATTACTGTGAAATATATTCATGTCTGAATGTATAGATGGTCAATACTATAGCACAGTATCAATTATTGTGCAATATTGCACAATAGTATTGTTTAAAATATTATGCAATTCAGTAGTCAATATGTAAAATAAAAAGAAAGTCAGGAGTTTGAATAGACTGTCAATATTATTGCACAATATCAGACACTGTGTAATATATTACGACTGTCTAGGGAGTATCTTGTAAGATAGACTGTTAAAGAATATTTATTTGTTACATTTTACGTTTGTGACTTATGGATATAAAGAAGTTCAGCAATAATATCAATAAATAATTTTTATTAAGAATTGAACCATTTTTTGATTTATTAAGTTTAACTTCAAGAGTCGAAAAACAATTTTTGGTACCTATTGTTTATTGTTTAAAATTCGAAAACTGCTTCTTAAGTATTCAGCCGTGTGATGGATGACCGAAGTTATCTTTAACGTTTGAGTTAAAGTTAAGATAACTCTCAGGAATAACGATCCCATAACTATTTAGGTAAAACTCGGTGTGATGCATCCGTCATCGTTATGAGATAGTTATTTCTTCAACGTTATATTAGAAATAACATTTGAGGAACAAAGTTTGAAGTAACAAAGAGAACCTTATGTAGAAATAGTACAGAATGGATAGATCACCGTAAAAGTAAATACCCTAAGGCCACCGTCGATGACCGAACAGCAAACGAACAGTTTGGGTTCGGTGGTGTTTCACACGGTAGATAGAAACAGGGTTGCCACATTGGTGTATTTTCCCACAATTTTGGGGTAATTTGAAAGCGTCTATTGAAATTTTTCTAAGTAGAAATTGTAGTGGGATTTTTGGGGGCGGAAAATTATGGAGGATTTTAAGGGGTCATGGTAAATTAAATTTGCGAATGTACATAGAACTGTATATTATACTCCCATATAATCGAAGACGATAGGAACTATGCATTATTTCCAGGGCCCTCATTGATAAGTAGTATAATTTTGGTTTACTGTTCTCTTAAAATGCGGCAAAATTTTAAATTTGGGGTATTTGAGCTTCAATTTGAGGGAATTTCAGTTTCCAAGTGGGGGATTTATAAAATATCATCTGGCACCTCTGGATAGAAAGCTCAGTAGGTACTTAAAATAAAATTTCAACTTATATCTCTCGATTTGATTTTTGTATAATTTTTAAAATTGTATTACTTCATATAAATTCACTTGATTTCTGTCTAAAAACAAGTCAAAAGATGAACCTAACCTTATATATCCTTACATAACTACAAAGTTATCTCATAACTTGAGGTTTAACGTATCAGATAACTCAAGGACTGTCAAGAAATAACGCAAGTAGTTAAGTTAAATATGATACATCACACCAATTCGAGGATTATAACTTAACTACAGGATAACTTTATGTTAACGATAACTTCGGTCACCCATCACACGGCTGATTGTCTCCCCTTTTTATTGTATAAACGTTATCTATCAATTGTCAAATGTCATTTTTCGTTCCATACGCAATGCATCCAAGATGCATTTTGCATTACATTTGACAACGAATTTAGCTTTAAATCTCGAAATGGCAATTAAAAATATAATTATTGTTTTGACTAGTTCAAATGTGATTTCTCAATATAATTACAAATTAGAGGTGCTACAAATAAATATTTTTCAATGGCCGATAAGGAATGTAGTTCGCACATACATTCAGATTGTCTTGGGCTAAAAAAAATAATGTTTAAGTACAATAAGTAGCTACTACTGATAAGTTATCCAAATGTTTGCACTGCCATTACTGTTTAAATAACCTACTGTGTCTGTTTTTTTACAAATCTTACTCTTTGTGTGCCTTAGTGTGTCAAAAACAGAATACAAATTAGAAAATATTGCACAACAAATGGTGTTACTGTATTATGCGGTCTACTGTCGCGTTTATAAACGCACAAAAATAAGAAGAATTTATTGACAAATATTTTAATTTTACAAATATCCTTTGTTATATCTCTATTCACTATTTTAATTGTCTTTGTTGTTACAATTAAAATAATAAATTAATATGACAAAGTATTAATTTGTAGAAGTAAAATGGTAATTCTTATGATTTATGTGTTTTATTCACTTTGTAAAGATTTTCATTATAGTGTACAAACCCTTCTGAGAAAAGATTAAAAAGATCAGAAGAATTATTGTTTTAGTTTTGCAAGTTAATACTTTATCATATCAATTTACTATTTTAGTTAGGAATAAGCCACAAAATTGGCTTATTTTGCATATTTGATAGGAATTTCTCATGATCAATTACCAGTAGGATATGGGACTGTTAGCCATCACCTAAAAAATGAAGCTAAGCACGGATAGGGTAAGTGATTAGAGATAAAACTGACAATTTATCTACAATCAAGAAAAAAGAAAAAGAAGACGTTAAGTTGTTAGGGCTGCTGCGAGATAATAGTCATGTTTAACAGCTGCGAGATAACAGCTGCAACTTTATTAAACACTTCTGAAATTAAACAATATACAACAAGGCTAACTACTATTCTTAAGTTATCTTATCACATTACACGTCTGTTGTGATTCACCTCATTACATTCTAAAGTAAATTTTCTCTCATCTTTTGTAGCTATATTGTACTTTTTACTGTACAACGATCAATGCATTCATTATTGCGCAATGTTGTTCGCTCATATTTATATAGACTGACGTAAGTCCTAATAAGCAGGCACACAAGGAATAAGACCAAAGCTTGTGCCGATGTCAAAATCTGTTATAACAACATCGAAAGAACTACTGATATTTGGCCACCAATAATTATAGCTATGCAAACCAGTAATATCATTTACATACACATGTTGCAAATAACTGGTTGAGAATTGCCCTTACCACTCTATCTTTAATTGAAAAACGGTGTCGTTTTTTGTACAACTTCCTGACTTAGGCCATTTCACTGATTCCTGGAAGTCTTATTTTCTTTATTTTTTCATTTCTTTTATTGCATTGTCTATTTTTACAGCTGCAAATAAGCTTCCCATATTTGAAGTGCAGCCTGTAAAATTAAATTTTCTTATCTGCTTCCCAGATAACTAGACTTGCACAATACATAGACATATAATGCCAGAGAGAGAGAGAGAGAGAGAGAGAGAGAGAGAGAGAGAGAGAGAGACCTGTTTACAAACACTTTTCTCTGTCGCACTGAGGGGACAGTTTTAGATTGAATGAACAGTTTAATATTTATTGCTTCCAGACGTTGTTCTGTATAGGAGCGTTTGTTTAAATACATAGAACAATGTTTTGTTGTTTGTTATTCTGTACAAAAGTGCTAGCAATATTATTAAGGCTGTGAGTGATAAAAACGAAATGAAAAGTATGCGATAAACGTAATATACCTACTAATTCTTTTTAATTCTAAAATAGGGTATATTTTTTATATTCGTGAACATCAAACGACGTCGGATGTGCACTCATGGCCCCCTCCCGCCTGTCGTATACCGTCGTAATAAGCAAAGACCCCCTCCCCTTTTCAACGACGTAGTTTATGGATGTTCCCCTAGGTAATATATGTCTATGGCACAGACTGGCTTACACACAATCTAACTTATGGTGTACACAGTTTAATGTTAAACAATTAGTTAATTTACTCTCAAATTTTGATGATCCCAATTTTGCAATCCACTCCGGAGACAAAATTTCGAATGCGCGATGATATCGACCAAGCACGACTAACGTATGATGCCGTTAGCTATCATTCATCTGCGCGATGGTCTAAAATTTTTGATGGGCCGTCACCAAAATGGAACATAGAGATCAAATGATTTTCGCGAAGTGACACTACTGATTCTTCAGCATTATACTGTGTTGTTTACATGTTTTAATAAAAACTTGAATACAATATATGTTTATATGCTTTTTCTCATGAGAATCTTTCAGTGCGTCACAGTTTTTCGATTTCTTTCTAACACATTAAATTGTATGTGACAGAAAAAAACGCACGTCGGTGATTACATTTCGTCGGTGACATTTATAACATTTATTCTAGTTGTCAATAGATGGCGCTATATTCGAAAAAAAAATTATTTACTAATTATATAATATATATCTACGAATATAATCTGTACACTTTATAAGACTATACAAATCAAAGAAAATGCCATTTTATAAATGCAATAAACAATTGATTTGTTTTTATGCCAAATTGCAAATAAAATGTGACAACTGTCAGATTTAACTAAAATGTCGTGTTAGAATAAATGTTATAAATGTGTATTATCACGGACTTACCTTTTTTTCTCTCATTTGTGACGCACTGAAAAATGCTCATGAAAAGGAGTATAGACGTTTCTGTTGACAACGATAATGATATAAATGTCAGCACTGACATTGATGATTTGCAAAATGATTGAATTGTCAACCATCGTTATTTAAGTGTAACATCCAACCTACTTTAATTGCAATTTTTCTCGATGATTATTCATTGTCACTTGCCATTGGAGTACAATGAAAATACAATGCAAAATATTTTACTTAAATTGTAAAATGTTTTACTTTATATTATGACAAATGACTTCTGTATTATTAAATTCACTAATAGTTGTCTGGAAATAAGATTCTTTATAATGCGTTCATACAACATTCAGTCGGGAGCTCTGCGTTTGGTCAACTGACAAATATGTTCTAAACGATGTTGTCGTAAACAGTTTTGACCATATTTCGAAAGCACTGAAGTAATGTAGAGAGTACAAAGTTATGCCTTACATGTGTTGTTATTTGGTCAAGCTTATAGAAACAAATGTTCGTGGTTAGAATTATTGATGTTGGTGTTTAGTACATTCTATTAGTTTCCGTCCTCTTTTCAATTACCTACAGAAGAATTATATTTCTTGTGGTAGCATGAACCTTAAGTACAAAACGTTAAAATAAGTAAAAAGTATATATGTGTTTCACTTTTCAAATTTATGATATTACAGGAAGCATAAACTTTTAATGCCTTAGTGATAATGCCTCAAATTTAATTTTAAATAAGTAATACTTCATTTTTGAAAAAGAATTCTTTCATGACGTAGATGCATATTTTTTATATCAAATTAAAGCTATTTTTTTTCTAATACGGTGACGTAAAGCTGCTTATGAAAAACAGTCCGCAAAAATTAGAGTTGCCAGCTACTAAAAACGCAAGGTATCAGAGATGAAGTGAAAGAAAGTTGTCATCTTGTCAAACCAGTGACGTTACGCGCTAACTTTCTTTCACTTTATCTCTGATATTTCGCGTTATAATAGCTGGCAACCCTAATTTGCGGCCATTTATTCATAGGCAACTTTATATTATCATCGTTCCATAAACATGGTAAACCACCTCACGAACATACCTCTTATCGTCCTATTAGTCTCTTACCGGTACTAGCTAAACTATTTGAGAAGCTATTAGCGACCAGGCTAATGAAGATAATGTATTACACCGTTCTTAGGCGTCAACGCCCTTCGGTAGGGATCTATTGGGGAGTATCACCGAGCCGCAAGCCCTTATCCCTTGCCGTACTGCTTCCTCATAGGTCGATCAGATGCCCGCATCTGATCCTAATGAAGATAATAACTGATAATAATATTTTTCCGGATCACCAGTTTGGTTTCAGAGAGAAGCATTCAACAATAGAACAAGTTCATAGAGTCGTTGACCTAGTAAATAAAACTTTTGAAGAAAAAAAGTACTGTTCTGCACTTTTTCTTGACGTCAGTCAGGCTTTTGATAAAGTCTGGCATGAAGGGTTGCTCTTCAAAATAAAAATGAACGTTCCTGATTTAATGTTTACTATACTAAAATCATATTTAGAAGAAAGGTACTACCGTGTCAAGCATGAAGCAGATACATCAAAAATCTACCCTATACGATCTGGAGTCCCTCAAGGTAGTGTTCTGGGTTCTATATTATATCTAATATTTACACACGACATACCAACAAACGAAAATGTAACGACTACAACATTCGCAGATGACACAGCTATGTTAGTCACAGATGAAAATCCCGCAACAGCTACCGAATCTCTTCAAAGGCATATTAGGAACATTGAAAAGTGGACAAAGAAATGGCGAATAAAGATACCATATTTGCAAAATGTAAAATATCGCTTAATATAGAAATAAATAACAAAGCAATTCCACAAGCCGAAAGCGTTAAATACCTTGGTATGCACCTGGACAAAACTTTGACATGGAGAACACATATATTGGAAAAAGCGCCAACAGTTAAATATAAAATTTTGTAAACATTATTGGATACTGGGCAGAACATCGAAGTTGTCTATACGTAACAAACTGTTGGTATACAATACAATACTCAAACCGGTTTGGACCTATGGGATCCAGCTATGGGGTACAGCAGCAAAATCCAACATATCCATAATGGAAAGATTACAATCCAAAGTGGTACGCTCTATAACAGACGCCCCATGATTCGTGTCAAACAAAGACATTTATTGTGATCTAGAAGTACCTACGATCAGTGAAGTGATAGTTCAGTGCAGTGTTCGGTATTCTTTTTCTCATGATCATCTTTCAGTGTGTCACAGTTTTTCGATTTCTTTCTAACGCATTAAATTGTATGTGACAGAAAAAAAGGCACGTCGGTGATTACATTTCGTCGGTGACATTTATAACATTTATTCTCGTTACTCTAGTTGTCGATAGATGGCGCCATAATAAAAAAAATATATTTTTTTAATTAGATAATAATATTACAAATATAATCTGTATAATTTATAAGACTATACAAATCAAAGAAAACACCATTTTGTAAATGCAAGAAACACATTTGATTTGTTTTTATTCCAAATTGAAAATAAAATGTGACAACTGTCAGATTGAACTAAAATGTCATGTTAGAATAAATGTCATAAATGTGTATTATCACGGACTTACCCTTTTTCCTATCATTTGTTACGCACTGAAAAATGCTCATGAAAAGGATAATACATAAAACGCCTAGAAAGCCATCCAAATGCCCTGGCAATAAACTTGCTTGATAATAGTCGACAAACTCACAGACTAAAACGTAAAAATCCACTGGACCTTATTTATAAATAAGTTTTATACCTCACCGTAATTGTGTTTATATTTTTGATATATATGTATTGTTTGTAAATGTAAAATGTATGTTTGTATGTAGCATATTATCGGAATGTCATGTTTGTTCCATACTAGAGGTCCAGTCATTGGACTGACCTCTCTAACGTTAATTTTTTTACTTCAAACCCCAAAGACGCTTATTGTTAGAATTTTTATAACTAACAGATTGCTGAATAAACGTTTCAAAAAAAAATATTATCGTATTAGAAAAAAATAGCTTTAATTTGTTATTAAAAACATGTATTTACGTTACGAAAGAAATTTTTTTCAAAAATGAATTACTTACTAATGCATTCTATTCTTAAATTTATACAAAAGTGTGATTTTAATTAACTCACTTATAAACGTAGTGATCCTGTCACTTTTTTTGTATGTGTAGAAATCGCGAATTATTAAGACTGAATAAGCTGGTGCACACTGAATAACTCTGCCAGAGTTATTTTAGGGTTAAACGTTAAAAATAACTTTAATGTACCTACGTTAATAACCGCAGAATCTTTAATCTTTTTAGAAAAGCCTAACTTTAAATGCCCGTTACAAAAACACAACACGAGAAGTTACGGTTTGAGGGGGAACTCGATCAAAAGTGCACAAAATATATTACTTGTTAACAGTCATAACCGAAAACAACGATTATACACAAGAAATCAAATCAAGAATTCGAAAAGAAAAAGTACTACATGTACGATGACATAAACATATCGAAATCTTACATGCTTCACTTATAGTATTGAAGGTATAATATTGAAGTTATAAAGTATAATATTGAAGTTATAATAAATTATAGTATTGAAAGTCATTCCTTTACAAATTTTGAATTCACATTGTCTGATAGAAGTCCTGTACATATTAATAATGTATTAAGCAAGTTGATGCTTCCTGTAACCTATTTTCTGGTTCATTACATCATTTTAGGCTTACAGTATTTAGGTAGTTATTTCTCGATTACTATTTCCAAATTTGTAATAATAAAACAATATTTTGTTATTTTATATTTTATTTATGTATTTTTTATATTTTTATATATACACTTTCTTTCACAACTGTACCTACATTGCTTTGTTAGAGATTATAAAAAACTGTGTTGCGCAATAAATGCTAATACGATTATTGTATTTATTATTACTTAGAAAGTAAGTACTTAGTTTACTGGAACATAATAAGTAAACGTTTGCAAAGAAGATCGAAGTCCTAACAAATATATTATTATTATGACAAATTAAAAGATAGTTATATTAAATTCAGGTATTTACAGCGTATTTCAAACATGCGATGCAGTGTACAAGGATAGCCCCTATGCAAACTAAATCAGAATTTTCTTGACATTGTTGCCGCTCTTCACAGTAGCTGCTGTGAAAGTAGTAGTAGCAGGTACTTGTAGATGATTATCGCTGTTAATTGCTGTGGAATACTAAAGGATGATTTATTTATGATAATTCAGAGAATGGCTAACCTGTTTGCAATATACAACCATACTGATTCTAACGTTTGACACGGAGTGTAGGTGTTTCACTGTCAATTTATTATTATTATTTATTAATCATCATAATGCTACATAAGCAATACTTTAAATGACAAATAACCACAAACGTAATTTTTTTAAACAATCCATACATATCATCAGGATCATCAAAATATGTAAAAAATTAGTGACAGTATGAAGTACCTGCTAAAAACCAAACAGGATAGGACAAATAGGCTGCGGAAATAATGTATCCGAACACTCCAACAAACATTAAGAGGGCATTAACTCCGTTAAGAGGGTGGACATGGAAGGGATATGACATTTCCACAGTGCTTCTCATGGTGGCATAATTTGTAAGCCGTGTGGGACGGGCGATAATATAGAGTTATTTTTTTTCACTATATTTTCTTACATTAGTAATGAAATTCACCTCTTCTTGTCAGCCAGGTCCTTTGAAAACAAAATAATCTATATTTCCCTCTTTCACTATAGTGATTACAATCCAGGGCAAAGTGCATTACCATTTTTATTATACAAAATACAATGGTTCATAAAAGTTCCTAACCTTTGCTTGGGGAATATCACAAAAAAACTATATTTCATAGAAATTTAAGACCAAGACCGAATTATGGCGGTATTATCAAAAAAAAAAACACTATACTTAAGCAAAAAAGCAGCAGAGGAAGCAAGATTTCAACTTTATGGAAATTACAATGACTTGAGATTGAGCAAATCCTGATTTTTCAACCTTTAAGTGATAGGTAATAACAATATGGCAGTCGTGACGTCACACTTCGGCTGTCAGCCTTAAAATCTCTTTGCATTTTTATTTATTTATGTATTATATCAGACATTTTCTACCATATAGAGTTTTTATAACAAATTTTTAATGATGTATTAATACATTAGCACAAAATTAATAGGAACATTTTAAATAATCTTTTGTTTTGTAAATCACACATAAAGCATACACATAAGATCGTCCCCCGGGTCGTCAGAGTGCACAAGGTGACCTATAATCATAGATAACGGTCCCAGCGGATATTCTACAGTTAATTTCTGGTTAAATTGAGTGAATCGCTGTTTTATTTCAATAAAATGGTACGTGGTATCTCTAAAAATTCAAAAATTCGTGATTTGGTTATTAAAAATTATTGACTTATAAAAGAATGCGTGAAGTGACGAATGTACTTCATAATTTAAAACTACAGTGTGCAATATAATTATTAAGTATCATGGAAAAACAAGAAGTGCCTCACATAAAAAAGGTAAAAGTCCGGGTAGTCCGAAACTAGCTTTTGATAGAAATTGGAGAACATTAGTAAAAGTTTGCAAAAAAGATCAAAGAAATACTCTAAGGCTAGATGGAATCATGAAACGAATAAATTTGTAAAGGGAATGCTGTCACAAGTGGATACATAAATCTGGATTAAAGTTTAAAAAAACAAGCTACAGAAATGAGATACTTAAGAAAAGTGGTGGGAGCAAGAAGATTAGACAAAAGAAGAAACGAAGATACAAGACATGAACTACAGGTAAAATCGCTCAACGAAAAAATTGAAGAAAATAAGTTAAGATGGGCTGGACACATGGTAAGAATGAGTGGTGACAGATAAGTGAAAATGGGATGGGAGGCCAAAGCAGTGGGTAAAAGCACGAGAGGCAGACCAAGGAAAAGCTGGAACACCAGTGTAAACGAAATACTTAAGAAAAGAGGAACATCGTGGCAAGAAGCAAAAGTTTTAGAAGCAGATAGGAAGAAGTGGCGTAAATTTGCAGAGACTTTCTTGTAGGAAAAGGAAGAGCCACTCGTTCGGTTTCCTGGTACGAATCCGCATTGTTCTTCGGCTATCTCAGGTAGTAGAAAGTTCTTTAGCCGTTCCTTTATTATATGTAGCAGGAATTTGTTTGCATGATGAATAAGGGTGTAAAGACTGCCGCAGAGTAAAATGATACAAAGCACTAAGTAAAATGCTGTAAAAAAAGGCTAGTAATTCCAAAACAATTAATGGTTAACTCAACTACTAAAGGTACGAAAACCAAGAGAAAAGCTGAATGGCAAAGTATTGCGATGTCGATGTCTAATGTGTTGTACAAGATAACGAGTACATTTTATTTGTTATTGTTATTAAGTTGGAGGATTGATGGCTCTAAATTGCAGAATTATGATTATATATGTCGCAGTTGTAGAAAGAAAGTTGGATAAAACCAATTGATTAATACCAAAGAATCCGGCGCAGGTAAATTTCGGTAGAAGGAACTTTATAAAATTGACCATATCGCGAGCAGTTGCATGTTTTGCTCCTGCGACGTAGGTACAGGCTTCCAGGAGTTCATTGGCATTCTTCTCAACTCGATCGCAGGAATTGATAATTATTGTCAAAACAGCCTGTAAAAATATAAAAGTTGTTATCAAAATTATTAGAGAGTAAAATAATAGTAATGTAAGCTCTCATGGCCGATATTACATAAAGGTATATTTTTTTGTATAAATCGCCTAATGGTGCTTTGAATATTTACTAGTCACAAAAATTGGACTAACACCAAATTTTTTCTATTAACAATCTTAATACTAATGTTTGTTCAATTCTCTCCAATGTTATTCCCGAACTTATTTAACCGGCCTAACTTAGCTTTAAATTCGTACATTTACAACGACTCAAAAGGTTTTACACCAACTCAAAGGATTCAGTTCCCCTCATTCTTCTCACTATTCCATACTGATTCAGGAGCTGAATAAACTCCATCCTCACATGGTTAGTCTGTTTTCATGCTTCTTTTCAAAAATACTTTAATCACATCTGCAACTATTTAGACGATGAATTGAAACAGAATTTTTACGAAAGATTAGTATTATGCCTATTGCATCTTGTATAGAAGGAAAAAAAGAAATAATTTTGAAGATTCTGTCATGAGTACACCGTCTACATAAAAATAGCATTGTTGGGCAAACAGTTGCAAAAGTCTTTTATTACTAATGTCAAAATTGACCCGAGTTTGTAATCCTCAAGACCTACAAACAATGCAACAGATAGATGACGATGACGAATGGGGAGACTTCGACAATACCAAAATATCCCAATAGAATTCGAAAATCTGGATGATTAGATTACTCTAATTGGTAATTTGAGTGACTTTGCATTGTCTGTGTTAACTTTACCTCATACAAATGCACGATGTAACGGACAATTTTTAAAAGTAAATCTAATAAAGACGAAGCGCAGGAATCGTAACAAACACTTTATATGGCATTTTGCATTCATCAGAATCAGTTTATCTTCAAAAGGGTTGTATCGACTTTACAGCCTCAGAAGTAATGAGTATAACTATGAGTACAACCAATTTATACAAAAGAAGCTTATGATGAACTGCAACATAATTTTTTAAGCGACATTGCATTCAGTAAATTAAATTCCCGATTTCACAATAGGGAGAAGAGTAGGTATCGGACTAAAATAAGCCATGCTTGTTATACGCTGCTCACTAGACAATTAAAATGAAACGTTTTAGGTGTCGTTAGAATTGGTTTTCGTAAGTATTTTTCATCGCCAACATTCTATTGACAATGATGTAACTTGATCTTTAAAAGTTATTAATTGTTTCTTTTATTCCGATCTAAAATACAACAAAAACTAGCTTCAATGGAAAATTTGGGTAAGTTTTGAAGCTCGATAACTTCTAAACAGTTTAACCTATTTTGATCACTAAACACGCGTTTGAAAGGTATTGACAATAAGTATCTGATGCAGCCCAGGTTAAATATGATATCTGAAGGTATTGTAGGATTTAGTAAGCTTGAAAAAACGTTCTTTCCCATAGGAAATCGAATGGGGAACTTGCACATTTTTTTATTACATAATAATGTTCAGTTTTGTTTAAAAATGAGATTTCCAAAATTTCACGCTTTAAAAACTCATAATAACGTAGAAGTACAAATTTAAAGTCTTCTCTGATTTAAAATAGTTCAAACGACCCGTGACGTCACATAGTTGAACTTTATGGTTATATTTATGGTTATGTTTAGTTATATTCTTCTTATTCTTTAGTTTATTGGCCTCCACCTATTTGGGTATTTGGCCAGCTCATCGTCGCGGAGTAAGGGAAAATATTTATATTCTAATGACATTTATCCTGTCATTGTAATAATATATACCAGTTTGTTGAGATTGGAGTTTGATACAGTTTTTGAAGGAAAGAAAAGAAGATTTAAACGATCAAACGTATTTTCTACTGACGTTTATAATGTCTAATTTAAAATGATATACAATTTTGTTTACTTTGGTGCTGCAGAATGTAAACACATAACCATATGCCGTCACGACGCTTTTTGGACTAGCTGCAATAATTTGAATATACAATCGTCTTTAGGGGCCAAACGGAACACAAAAACAACTTTTTTTTTATCTTTGATACATTATTTAAATTATGTTCTGTTGTGATTTATAACATTTTTTTCGAATTTAAAATTTTATGCAAGTTCCTTATTGATTACCTACACTTATGAGGACTATAAATTAAAATTTAGAATTTTCCCAGATATGGGGTACTTATACACCGTTAGACGTGTCTTTAGTCCTACAAACGTTCAGTTATAGGCACAATTCGTAGGTGAAAATTTTGGTCAAAAAACAAAAATTTTCAAAGGGCAATTTTTTAGTTTTTCCTGACTATTTAGGCACCGTTTGAAAGCTAGACTCAAGCGCTATTAATTTTCGGGTTTCCTATCTCTCTTTGAACCTTGAGATACATTCACCCAAAAAATATGCACTGTTGTACCGGGTGTCCCAATAAGAATGGCTCTCGGCCATATCTCAGGAACCGTTTATAGTAGAGCTTTGAAATAAAAAATTTTATAACAAAATTTGCCTCAGGAAAAGCCTGGAAATTATTTTCATAATTGTGGGTCCACCGCTAGAGTGGTAAAATCTAAATTTTACAAAATTTTCCTAATGAAGGGGCACTGGAAATCCGATTATTGTATTCTTCATCAAATTCTCCGCATATTTGATTTAACAAGTTTAACTCTACCTTTGCAAATAAGAGGTGGGGGTGAGTGGGAACCTTGTTATGAAAAAATGGCTGTAAGTCCGGTTCTGCTAAATCAAATTTTGAAAACTGGGTCTTGTTGAAGACAGATCTTTTTCTTCAATGTAAGCGTGATAATTTTGAACCATCCTAATAAGTAATAAGCCAGCTGGGAGGCGTTATTTAATTTTTTTCAGAAATCTAGTTTTCTTTGGAAAATATTAAATACAAGTATGCATTTTTAATCATACTTTATAAAATTAGATTAAATTAGCATTAGAATAGCGAAAACCGCATGTCGATACCTTTTTTCTATCTCAAGATATCTCTAGAAACGTGTAAATTTTATACATAAGTGTTACTATCACCAGTAAACTAAGTTAATGAAAAGTAGTGTGCTGTGGGAAAAAACAAAATAACATTTTCCAGATGTCAACGTATAAAAATATAATTAATTAAAACAACAATATAAAGAGAATACTATTAAAATTAAATATAACACAGAACAAAAAGAACTACCTAGTGACGACCTAAATATTCAAATTGTTGCCCATCATACACTACTCTAGAATACATTATCCAGCGAATACTAAACGCCATTCAAAGCATATCGAGAGCAGAAATTGAGACTGCTGTTCAATCTACTCTTGAAAGAGTAAATGTTTGCAACGAAAATGATGGGCAAAAATTTGAACGTTTATGTCATCACTAAATAGTTGTTTTTATTCCTTTGTAATAGGGCTTTTCAACGCTTCTCATTTGTTTCGAGCCTCTGTCATATGCCGTATAATCCGTGTATAATATTAATATACGAGATATGAACGAGGCTCGAAACAAATGAGAAGCGTTGAAAAGACCTAATATACGTTGACAGCTGGAAAATGTTTATTTGTTGTTTCCATAGCACACTACTTTTAATGAATTATTTCGTTTACCGGTGACAGTAACAGTTATGTTTTTAAATTTACACGTTTTGTAAGATATCTCGAGATAGAAAAAAGGTATTAACATGCGGTTTTCGCTATTCTGTTGCTAATTTTGTAATATGGTATTAAAAATGCATGTTTGCATTTAATATTTTTCAAGGAACACTAGATTTCTGAAAAAAATTAAATAACGCCTTCTAGCTGGCAGTATTTCGTATTTCTAGCTATAATTACCCAGTAAGTTGGTTCGAAATCATAACTTTTACATTGATGAAAAAGATCTATCTTCAACAAGACCAAGTTTGCAAAATTTGATTAAGCAGAACCGGACTCACAGCCAGTTTTTCATAACAAGGTTCCCACTCACCCCCACCTCTTATTTCCAAAGGTAGACCTAAACTTGTCAAATCAAATATGCGTAGAATTTTATGAAGAATACGACGATCGGATTTCCAGTGCCCCTTCATTAGGAAAATTGTGTAAAATTTAGATTTTTTAATTTTTGATATTCAATTACGCCCTCTAGCAGTGGTCCCACAATTATGAAAATAATTTCCAGGCTTTTCCTGAGGCAACTTTTGTTATAAAATTTTTTATTTCAAAGCTTTACTATAAACGGTTCCTGAGATATAGCCGAGAGCCATTCTTATTGGGACACCCGGTACATATCCAGTCATATACGTACCTGTCTTATGGTTGGTCAAATGTCACAAACTAAATCGATTCTGACCGAGGATCCCAACCCCCTCTTGAAACAGAAAAAAAATCAGAACGGTATACTTTTCCACACATGTAGGGGAGAGTTGGACAAAACCGTGTAGGTTGATAAAACCGGGTACCCCTTTATTCTTCTGTCTGCTGCTATATATTAGACAATGTTAAAATTAGTGTCCCTTTACCACCAACAGTCGTGTGTATTCATTTCTACCTCATTTGAGTAATCTGTGGCGGAGCAGTAAGGTATCACCTGTTTTTTGATGCAGGAAACTCGATTTTTAAGATAAGTTTATAGCTGTTTTCTCCTCTAATGAATAACTAATGGCCATTTCAAAATTTAATACATGTAACCTAGTATATTACCTTTATTTAGGCCAAAAAATTTGATTATTTCATAACTTAAAAATTTAAATACCTAACATTTGAGGCGTATCATATCAAAAGTGACAATCTCCCACCTAGACCAATCTGAGCAAATTTATAAAAACGATTTAGACATAAAAATCTGAAATTTTAAAACATTTATTTTACAGGTACATTGTTACATTCATAACTATAATAAAAAGAGTAAATAACTTGTAGTCTCGTTAATATAAAAGAAAATCGTATTAATATAATGGATATTGCTGACTTTGATATGAACCGTTGGAGATTGTTTATTTTGTTGTGATAGCATATGGAGATTGTTGACTATGCACCAGATAATTTAAAATATTCGTTTATGAGTGAAGATGGGGATTAATGATTAACATTCAACTTAAATTATAATTTATTGTTATTTAAAGTAAACAAATTATTTAGGAATTAAACTTAAACGACATATTGTATAGTGTAGATATACAACAAAATTGTAGGCTACATACCTTGATTCTTTCTTCAAAGTTCTTTTCCAATTCTTCGAATTTGAAGGTCTTTGTCTGGAATTTTCTTGATTTGTTTCAGTAGGATATTGTTCCATAATTAAAAATACGTTATACCACTCCTCAAAACTGAATACTTTTTGTAATAAACCAAATTTTCTAATTGTGTTTTTCACGAAACAACCACCATTTGTATGTTTAAAAGCATACTAAAATGACATTATCAACATGAAGTGTGGTTAAGTCACGTGATGGATATCTTGATGTTCATTGGTTAAATTGGATATTGTCAACTATGCTGTGAATACCCCAAGGAGATTGTTAACTTTGCAGCAAATGCCAGTTTTATTATATAAATTTGTCAGGGATTTTGTCTACTTTGACAAA
Source organism: Diabrotica virgifera virgifera (assembly GCF_917563875.1). Lineage (NCBI taxonomy): Eukaryota > Metazoa > Arthropoda > Insecta > Coleoptera > Chrysomelidae > Diabrotica > Diabrotica virgifera. The sequence continues at coordinate 65,152,915 of NC_065444.1, read as the reverse complement.
AATACTCCGACTTATCCTATAAGAAATAGCTAGAGTGCAAGGGAGAACGAAAATCTCAATTTTAATAAAAATTGGAGATTGTTAATTTTGATAAGACACGACTCATTTAATGTCTTGTTTACGAGTTTGATAAAACCGGGTAGTCCGAAAATCGACAAAACCGGGTACCCGATTTTATCAGACCTGTTGTTACTTCCAGTTTCTGCAGTGGTTTTTTTGCTTTTAGTTAACTACAACATGTGGCTTCTTCTCCTGAAGAAGCTAGTAAAAAAGCTAGTAGGAAAAATTAAAAAAATCTCCAGTCGTAAAAAAATTAAAACTAAATGAACTGGACAAAAAAAAAAAGAAAAACGTCGTAAAAAGTGCTGCACCAAAAACAAAATTTTGGAGAGTTTGGAGGAAGAAGATAATAATGACGATGCGTGTCTATATTACAATCAACTATTTTCCAATTATAATGCGAAGGAAGGCTGGATAAAATGTGTGTCTTGCACCAAATGGGCTTATGACGCATGTAGTGCCTATGATGATGTAGATTGTAGATGAAGTTTTTATTTGTGACTTCTGTTCATAGATTTTCGATTTTTGTTCACATACTTTAAATAAATATTTTATTTTCTGCCCATTAGTCTTTTTACATGGTAATTAAGTTACTACCCGGTTTTATCATACCGGTTGAACAAAACCGGGTATTTTGCAATATTTTCATAAAAATAAAAAAAATTAAAAATCTAAGAATATTTTTAAAAATTGACATTGGCATATCAAACTTAAGTCATTTGAGAATATTTCAATCTGCAGCAAAAATTTGCTACTCTCGCATAGCAAAAGATACAGACGGTTTTTGGAGTGGTAACCGGTTTTGTCCAACTCTCCCCTACACCCACACGCATTTCCTCCCTTTTTTAATGGAAATTGAGTCAAATTTCTGAGCTCGGTAACTTTTGAACGGTATATTAACTGATTTTCAAATTTAGACATGCGTCGGAAAGACGCCAAAGAAACCAATACTATTAGAAACCGTAGAGGTCGGACTTAAATTTTCGAAATTTTTGGAACTTTTGGAGACGACCCCGAAAAACTGACCCCAATGGAGAGGGCCGTAAAATCCACATCCTTGGACCAAAATGGATGTTTGACATAAGGAATTGGCGGGTGTTTTCCTGAACTTTAAAATGGGATTCGATCCATTTTTCAATTCAGCCAGGTTGACAGAATCGAAAACTTCGCGTATGTATATATATATATATATATATATATATATATATATATATATATATATATATATAAATAAATAAAATAGATGAAATAGAGAATGTGGAAAAATCCCCTTACGAACAATTCACACATCCACCATTTCGGGCTGGGAAAAATTTTTCGAATAGAATCAGAGATCCAAACACCAGTTCTTAGAAATGTGTTTCGCCCTCTTCAACCTCTCTGGGCTCATCGGTAAAGATAAGAGGTTGATTCTATTCGAAAAATTTTTCCCAGCCCGAAATGGTGGATGTGTGAATTGTTCGTAAGGGGATTTTTCCACATTCTCTATTTCATCTATTTGATTTCGTACGAGTGGTCGTTAAACCAATAACCTTGGATCTTTTGTTTACTGAGTGTGTTTCAAAGATCTACATCTTATGTTTTTAAATATATTTATATATATATATATATATATATATATATATATATATATGTAAAATATTATACGGGAAATAAATATTCTACCTTCGTCTGTGCTGCCATCTTGGGAACGTTTTCGCTGTCTACAGCTCATCAGCCAAGCTCTCAGAACAGACGAAGATGTAGAATATTTCCTCCGTATACCCGAGGCCGTAAGACAGCCATGCAGTCCTTATGGGACTAGCGCAATCTGAGTTAGTTAGAAGCAACCTACCTTGCTCGTTTCGGTACGAAACCGATCTGTGCCTCTACTTTGAGGCCTCTACTTTTCAATAAATACCAGGTGACATCTCGTGGCCTCAAAGTAGAGGCACAGATCGGTTTCGTACCGAAACGAGCAAGGTAGGTTGCTTCTAACTAACTCAGATTGCGCTAGTCCCATAAGGACTGCATGGCTGTCTTACGGCCTCGGGTATACGGAGGAAATATTCTACATCTTCGTCTGTTCTGAGAGCTTGGCTGATGAGCTGTAGACAGCGAAAACGTTCCCAAGATGGCAGCACAGACGAAGGTAGAATATTTATTTCCCGTATAATATTTTACATATTATTTTCATACTTTTTAAAAAGTAGAAAATTGCGATTATTTCCTGCTTGTTTGACGCCGTAGGTATTTTTCAATAAATACCAGGTGACATCTCGTGGCCTCAAAGTAGAGGCACAGATCGGTTTCGTACCGAAACGAGCAAGGTAGGTTGCTTCTAACTAACTCATATATATATATATATATATATATATATATATATATATATATATATATATATATATATATAAATATATATATATATATATACAGTGCTAGTCAAAAGTCCGTACCCCCCTCGTATCTTTTGAACAGTTATACCTATTATAGTGAAATTTGGTGGGAGGAAATAAACGGATGTAAGCTTCTGAACTAGTTATGACAGGTGACGTAATAGCGACAGGTGACTTTACAGCGCCACTGTGACAGATAATTTTAAATGGGACCTTATGACAAGTGATACCTCATTTGAAAGGTGTTGAAAATACCTACTCAATCATACTAATTTTGTTTGAGTTTAAGCTAATTTTGATGAATAAATGAAATAAATATAAAATTGTAGTTTCGCATTTAATTAATAAAAATTCAAAATTCCGCCTATGATTACTTGTCAAAGAGGTTGACGTTGACGTAAAAACTACAAGAGAATTGAAAAACGTCAACTTTTTTGACAAAAAAGCCATAGGCGGACATTTGAATTTTTATTAATTAAATGCGAAACTACAATATTATATTAATTTAATTTATTCACCAAAATCAAAATCAACTTAAACCCAAAAAAATTAGTATGACTGAATAGGTATTTTGAATACCTTTCAAACGAGGTATCACTTGCCATAAGGTCGCATTTAAAATTATCGGTCACAGTGGCTCTGTAACGTCATCTGTCACTATTACGTCACCTGTCATGACTAGTTAAGAAGCTTACGTCTGTTTATTTCCTCCCTCCAAATTTCACTATTATAGGTATAACCGTTCAAAAGATACGAGGGGGGGTACGGACTTTTGACTAGCACTTTATATATATATATATATATATATATATATATATATATATATATTGTCATGATTTTAAGATACCAAATTGATAGAATAAGTTAAATAATAAACAATTTAATGATTTTGTACTGCCCAAAGCAGTTAAATAAGTATCTTGATATAGGTGGTGTTCGAGAGACGTGATTGGTTTGGAGAGTTGAATAGAATGAGAGTATTAAAGGGAATTAAAGTTAAGATTGCACTATGCATTGATTTAATGGTTATAGAATGAATTTATTTAGAGTTATACAGTTTAAGTAACAAGAAAGTTTGAAATAGACCATACTATATAAAGGAAGCTATTTAAGGCTAATGTGAGAATTTGTTGCTAAACATGCAATAGTTTGAAATTTAGTCTTACCAAAAGAATTACTTACAAATTTGTTCCATGATGACCTTGTTTCTGTTTAATAATCATAAAAAAGTTACATTTTTTTAAAGATCACTTGGAGAGAAGGTTCGTTGATGTGATACGTTCTCCATGATTTGGTTAAGTTTATAAATTTATGAAAGTATCTTAGAAGAGGCTCCAATCTAAAAATTTAGAATAATGGTTAGACCAATTTTAGATTCTATTAATGTGAATTTGACCAAAATGTTGAAAATAGTTCATTAAAGTTGTAGATTTGGGAAATGTCAGAATTCGATATCAATTTTAACGAAGAAAAATGATTTTCTGAGATATGGCTAATGCACTATCAATTGGTAATTTATTTCTGAATAATTTGAAAGTTATTTAAGTACTTTATATATATTAATAGTGAAGATATTTGGAGTTAAATTTGTAGAGGTAGTGGTAAAAGGTATAGAAAGTGTACGGACAGTGTTCGCATAAAGTGGCTATAACAATTTATTGGGAGTATCCTCAAATATGCAAAATATATGAAAAGAATCTATAAAGTTCAATGAATTTAATTCTTTAATTCAATTTTACTCAAATAAGAGAATACGATCACCATTTAGGCATATATTTCCAAATTTTAGACAAAAAAATACCATTTTGATTAAATGTCATAATTTGCAAAATTATTTCATTGGCTCATTTAAATTTCCAAAGCATGAATTATTAATTTGTTTAAATATGATTGGCTGTAAAAAGGACGCCAAGCTTAAAAAATTGAATTCAAGGAGAAGGTTCTAGATATTCAAAGGGAAGAGACGCTTTTTAAAGCTATTCCCAAAAGATTTGGTTTAAAAATAGAAAATTCGGAAAATGCAGTCGAAAAACTGATCACAAAATAAACTTTAATGTTTAATCTTCGTATGAAAAGTGTTTTGAAGCAGAAGGGACTTTAATTAAGTCACTAAAATGGTATTGTAACCTGCATGGACTTGGGGAGAACCTGGAGCTCAACGGAAAACCAGCATTTGGATGTGTTTCAAGAAAGAATTCGGCTTCGGTGGACTATAATTGTCAGGTGACGTTATTATTTTGTACAAAAAAAACTATTTTCCATGATATCATGTTCAATAAAAATATTGAATATTAAAACATGCATGATCAAGATAAAAATTTTGAAAATTTAATGCTATTTATTGCTTTGGCAAGACAATAATTTAGAGAGAAATATCCATACTTGCATAATTTGGTTTATTTTTGATCATAACCACAAAAGTCAATGACCTTTCATTTGTTTTCTTATAACTATAGATATAAGCCAGGATATGCAGTATAATGATATTCTAGTATTAAAATTTTAACGATAATTTCTGTATTTACCTTATTTGATGTTGCATTTAGCTTATTTCTTTTATTTCAATATATTTGTAAAAGTTTTTCATCAGAATTGTGTTGTCTCTCCATTTTGTTTATGAATTCCAATCTATTAGCACAATTTGTCCATCTTACAACAGTTTCATGTCTCACGACCCCAAAGAGATAAGAGTTTCCTGTTATGTGTAAGTATTCAACTGAGCTGAGTTGGTAGGTACAATAGTTTCTTAATAGATGGCGCCCAATAGATTCAATAAAAATCAATAAATCAATAAAAATAAAATTCAATTATAAAATAAAATGTTTAATAAAATAAATCAATTTTAAATAAAATATAAAATAAATAAAATTATAAAATTAATTAAATCATTCAAAAAAATTTATTAAAATCATTTAAGATAATCATTAAAATTAAAATAAATAATAAATTAAAAATTAAATAACAATTATTATTGTTATTTAAAGGTCAATTATTATTATCAGAAAAGTATAATAATAATAATATATATATATATATATATATATATATATATATATATATATATATATATATATATATATATATATATATATATATATATATATATATATATATATATATATATATATATATATATATATATATATATATATATATATATATATATATATATATATATATACGTCTTCATATCAAGGCGAGATCCGACTAAATCGAGGACAACCCGAGATCCACCAATAGGAAATTAATTATTGGAGTATATTGTTCATAAGTATCTTTATAATTAACATATTAATCATGGCACACTTAGAGGGGAAAAGATTTTTGTACTTAAATTTTTCTGATAAATTTACAGCGAAACGAGATCCGTCGCTGAAAAGTAAAGGGGAGGACTTATATACGAAATTTTAGATATTTACCGTTCAACGCGAGATCACACACTGATGCCAGCTCTAAAGAGTATTAGTCGAGCGGTTGGAGCTCGTGTTGTATTGTATATTTCCCACGATATAAAGATATATAATGGGCGTAACTTTTAAGTATCGCTTCTTTTGTGTCTTTAACGTCTACGATTGACCTTTCAGAAAGTCCCTTAGTTTTATTACATACATAAGGGTGTGAAAAAAGAAAAAGAATACTTGACAAATAATAACCATTTAATAATGACAAATTATTTGCAATACAATATTTTAAAACTATACATTAATATTCTTAAAAAACACTTACTACGAAACCAAAATGTAATTATTATATTCTTAAATAATACAAATTGTTACAAAATAATTATTTAAATGATTGCTTGTTTTAAAAATACATTACAAGAAAGTAAAATTTTTTATAAATATTATTAAAGTATAAAAAATAAAATAACTCAATATGTAGAAATTTTTATTTGATAGTTAAAAAATGATTTTAAGTAAAATGATTTAAAAGATAAAAAGAAACACACATAATTTTAAGGGTCAACTCCTAATTTCATGAAAATTTGGATTTAGATTCTACCCATCCCCCACTTCAAAGTTGAATTTGTGCCGTTGATTGCTTTTACTTGGAGGGTGAAAAAATATACGTTTAAAATAAGTCCGGAAACAGATCTGACTAAGTTTAAGCAACTTTTGTTCTATAGAGTTTTTTTAACTTAGGTACTAGGTTAATTTAGTAGTAGGTACTAGAGTCACTTGCGACTAAAAATATTTACTTTTCAACAAAAAAAAACACGTTTTTCGGCGGTTTTTCGCAAATACTCAAAAAGTAAGTATTATATCGAAAAAATATTCTTGGAAAAAATGTAGGATATAAAAAAAACGAAAATTTTTTATATTTTTAGTATATTTTTAGTCTATAGAACCAGTAAAAGTAAATTTATAGCTCATAAAAAAGACGATATTATCCTTCAAATTCCAAATCAAATATTTTAACGTGATACATAGTACCAAAAAATGAAGCTCTTTTCGGGGAAAACCCATTAAAAATTTTTTTAAAGTGTTAACAAAAAGCTTTATTTTATTTTATAAAAGTTATATACGGGTAGGAGAGACAACGGAACGAATTTTCGAACGTTTAAACAGACGACATCCCAGATTTACCAATTTCTGGACAATTGATCCAAAGGCTGGATTCTAACAACGAAACAGTTGTGGATTTTCAAGTTTTCAATGAGAGTTAGAATGAAAAAACATTAGTGACCTCGAGTATGATGGTTTGGAGAATTTGGCTGGTTATATCTGCCATAAATTGAAGGACTCCAGTATTCAATCCGTAGATGTTTCAACGTACACGTGGGTTGATCATTTGAGTAAGTGTGGTTTATGTAAACCATCAGACACTCTCTTGTCATATATTAAGTAACTGGAGCCAATTTTTCCTTCCACATGAATGGTGATTCCATTTTGGTAACTAAAAATTATTTAGAAAACCTTATGTCCAAAAGTGTAACTGTAGACTGTTCTAACAAAGCGAACAAGTTATTTTTTAGGTCTCGGATGTACTTCCGAATTAAAGAATTAAACAAGTCTCTTAACAACCTGACATTGCGTAAAAGAAAAATTATGAAAACTGCTACATAGTTGCTGTATGTACGTCTATTTCACATGCACAAAATTTAAATAAAGTGCATGGCATGAAAATTGTAAAACTTATTTTTGTCTTTTCCAAGCCTCTTACTTAAATCTGATGAAATACATTATTTAAAAAGTAAAAAATTTTGTTTTTTTATCAATCCATTAAATTTATGGTTTTATTTTGGGGCTTTTCTTCCCCTTGGTAAAAATTATATTTACTAATGTGTAGGCCACTAATCAATTTTTGCCAACTAACGAAATATAATAATTTTAGTAGATATCGATTATATGAATATTTTTATTTTCCGGATACCAATATAATCAAGAAACTGGGTACTTTACAAATAACTGAAAATCAATTTAAATAAAAGTAAATAGTTTAATAATTTTCCTCTAAACTATAAAAATCACTTAGTTTCTTTTAGTCATAATTCATTCGTTTGTACTATTCTCAAATTTCATTCGCGTTCGTATTACGAACGCATAGACGGGACTATGCTTTACTCTGTTGTTAACGTCATGCACCAATCGGACGAGCTTACGTAACTAGAATATCAGGGTGTGCATATTTCCGGGTCCCGGTGAATTCGTATCTATTTTAGTCCCCATCCTAATTACAGACCAACTGGCAACTCTGGTTTGCAGGTAATTTTTAAATAACCCATTTACTACCGGTGAATTGGTAACTTTCATTTTTTAAGTATTGTTGATAATCTAATATCGGTATTCCAGGTATTTAGCGCTGCACTCCTAGAAAATGGAAAAAAATGTCACAGGAAGTGAAACCGATGATGAAACGAAACGCAAAAGAGAAAACTTGGATGATTGTTTTAATAGAAGTAAAATTAAAAAACGGTCACCAAGCAAAGCAGGCAACGAAAACAAGGAAGACATGGAAAATGTTATGATTACAATAATGAAAGAGCTAATGAATAAAAACGATGAAATGCTTCAGGAAATAAAACAAATAAGGAAAGAATAACAACAAACCAATAAAGAGTTAATGGGTGTAAAAGCAGAGAAACAAAAACTAAAAAAAGAAGTAAAACAGCTACATGAATGAATGGAGCAACTGGAGAAATTTAGCAAAAAGAAAAGCTTGATCGTAACTGGGTTGAAAGTAGAAACAAATGATTATAAGAAATTAAAAGAAGAAATGGAAAATTTCAGAGCCCAAGAGTTGCAAATACAAATAAAACTAAGAAGTGCAAAAAAATAGGAGAAACAGTATGCACAATAGAAACAGAAGCCCTCACGGATAAAATGGAAATCCTAAACAAGGAACGTAAACTAAAACAGCATAAAGATCGTATCTATATAAACAACGATTGGACATCGAAAGAAAAAGAAATACAAAAAGAAATAACTAAAATAGCAAAGGACGAAAGAAGCAAAGGTAAGCAAACGAAAATCGGCTACAAGAAATTAATAGTGAATGGCAAAATCTAGATATGGGACGAAGAGAGAGAACAGCTGATAGAAAATTCAAAAAACTAATAAACGAAGAACAGCGGCTGAAATTTGATATTGACATGGCAAAAAAGACTCGGAAATGCAAAAGGTTAACGAAAACAAAATAACGCACACAAAATAAAGAAAGAATCTCAATAAGAAGAAAAGAACAAAACCCATTAGAATGGGCTCTTGGAATATTAGAACCATGTTGGCAGCAGGTAAGATGCAAGAAATAGCTCTTGAAATGAAAAAATACCAACTAGAAATCCTAGCCCTACAGGAAATACGATGGAAGAAAGAAGGAAAAATTGAGAAGAAAAACTTTAGCATGTATTATTCGGGAGAAAACAAACAGGGAACGAATGGTATGGCATTTATGGTGAACAAAAAAATGAGGGAAAAACTGATACAATTCAAAGCAGTTAATGAAAGGATATCTTACATAAGAAAATAAACAAGCCAACATCTCGATAGTCAATTGCTATGCACCCACCGAAGAAGCAAACCAAGAAGATAAAACAGAATTCTAAGACATCCTGTAAGAAACCTGTGAAAATATTCCGAGGAATGACATATTAATAATATTGGGTGATTTCAATGCAAAGATCGGAAAGGAGGACTATAATCGTAATGTAGCTGGCAAAGAAACCATTCATGAAACTACGAATGATAATGGAGGAGAAATCTGCAACCTAGCAGCAGCAACAAAATACATATATAGTTAGTACTGGGCATAAACATAAAAAAGAAAACAAAATAACATGGATGATACCAGGAAGAATGGATGGAAACCAAATAAATCATACTCTAATTTCGAAAAAGTGGACACAAATAGTACAAGACGTAAGGTCATATAGAGGGGCAAATTGAGGCACTGACCACATATTGTTGATAGCAAAACTTAAGATGAAAATAATCAAAGCAAATAATCATAAGGAAGGAAAAAGGAGGAAATGGAATATAGCCAATCTGAAAACGCAAGAAACAAAGCAACAATATACAGAACAACTGGAACAGAAATTGGGTCAGTACGAGCACATAGAAATAGAAGGAGAATGGAAAAACATAAAGAACAGCATAATAGAGACAGCAGAACAAATAATAGGATTCCAAAAAAACAAAGAATCGAAAGAATGGTTTGATGAGGAATGTCACCAAAAAAGTCAACTGAAGCACCTCGCAAGAAACAAATGGCTACAAAGTGCCGAACAGGAACAACTGGACCAATATAGAAAAGAAAAACAAGAAGCATTGAAACTCTATAGAAGAAAGAAGAACACATGGATCTCTGAACAAATGCAAGAATTAGAAACGAATAATAAAGACAACAAGAAATTGTTCGAATAGATAAAACAACAACACAGTACCAAAAAATCTGTCACAAAAATAAACAAAAAAGATTGGGAAAAACATCTCACGGACCTATACAAAAACGACAATAAGGCATATTCAGAGGATGAGGATATAAGAGATAACAGAGATGAAGAGGAAGTCGCACCTACTTATCAGGAATTCATGGAGGTATTAAAACAACTAAAAGTAAACAAAACGCCAGGGCCAGATGAAATCAACAACGAACTGATCATCAACGGCGGAGAGGAGCTCACGAAGCGAATGCACAAGTTAATGGTTACAATTTGGAAGGACGAAAGCATGCCCATAGAATTGAAAAAAGGACACATCGCACCAATCTTTAAGAAAGGAGATCCAACTAAGTGCTGCAACTACAGACCAATTATGCTACTAAATACAACGTATAAGATATTGATCACAATTATAAGAAACCGACTAAATCAATACACAGAAAAAATTATAGGACCATATCAACAGGGTTTTAGAACAATAGATCAAAGGAAGATCAACAATAGATGCAATACACGTACTGACACAAACAATTGAAAAAAGCTATGAACATGACATAGAATTACACATACTATTCATCGACTTCCAACAGGCCTTCCACAGCATATACAGACAACAATTATTAAAAGAAATGAAAAAAATGGAGATACCGGCAAAACTAATAAGACTAACTAGAATGACAATAAAAGACTCAACAGCAAAAGTTAAAACAAATGAGGGCGATACAAATGACATCAAAATAGAACTTGAAGTAAGACCAGGAGACAGTCTGTCAACGACAAACGACACTATTTAATATCGCTCTAGAAGGAGTAATTAGGGACACAGGGCTGAAAAAGACAATTATTCAAAGCTCAACACAGATCATAGGATATGCAGATAAACTGGGACTGGTAGCACGAGATAAAAAAAGACTAGAAGAGGCACTTTTAACCCTGGTAAGAGAAGCAAAGACGAGAGGACTAATAATCAATCAGAATAAAACAAAATATCTTATAAGCACACGAGACAATGTAAACAGAATAGCAGAAATAAAGATAGGTGAAAATACATTCCAGAGAGTAGATTGCTTCAAATACCTGGGGGTGATGGTGGACGGCAAAAACGGAAGGAGTATAGAGATAAACGACAGAATTAAAGCAGGTAATAGAGTATATTGGAAAGATCACCAACTACTCAAGGACAAAAACCTGAGCAAAAAAACAAAATCAAAAATATACACAGCAGCAATCAGATCAGTGATAGCCTATGAAGCAGAAGTAATGTGCCTTACGAAAAAGACGAAGAAAAGTTAAAAATAATTGAGAGAAAAATTATAAAGATACATGGCCCAGTAAAGACAGAAACAGGGGAATATAGAAAGCTGATGAACCATGAAATAATAAATATAAATAAAGGAGAAGATATGGTAAAATTCATTAAAGCACAAAGCCTCAGATGGTTTGGGTACACAGAAAGAAGAGGGGTAGAAGAACTGATCAGGAAGATAATGAACTGGAAACCAGTAAAAAATAGACCAAGAGGAAGACCAAAAATTAGATGGGAAGATCAACTGCTAGACGATATATCAAATATGGAAATTGCAAACTGGAGAGAAAAGATTCAGGACCGGAGAGAGTGGAAGAAGATAGTAGAGAGGGCAAAAAAACATCACAACCTATGAACTAAGACCTAAAGGAAAAGCGGACTAATTTACCGCGTGAAATGGATTAAAAGAGCTCATATTTGAGCGAACTATACTCTAACAAGAGTGAACGGTCCATATAATAATTCCAGGTATGTACCTGTATAAATTACCCTCCTTGAAGTTGGTGTAAAAGGTATTCATCATTTATGTATTGTCTTTTGGAAGGATTACTAGAGAAAATCCAAATAAATTTTGAAAAAATGGCTGAAATCGCTGAAATTCTTGTAACAGATTCCGTAATGAGTGTACATGGGTGGTAAATGATTTAAAATTTCACTTAAAGAAAGTGCTAAAAAGTCTAAAACATTTATGGTACTGTTCTGCATCTGGTTTCCAGGCAACCTGTTATACCGACGGTTAGTTTTTTAATATTTTGAGTAGTAACTATGTTGGTTATCAACAATTTGATGTCAAAAATGCATATTTTGCCATTTTTTGTCTACCAGTAAGAAGAAAAACATTCAAAACAAAATTTAAGATAACCGCATTATAGAGCATGTAAAACAATTTAAATAAGGTTTTATAAATTTCGCTATACTTAATTGTTGCTTATAAAACTATAAATTAAGTCAGTTTAACGTTAATATAACTTATGTTAAAAATACAACTTATATCTCGATATTACGTGAAATAGCTCAAAGGAATGAGTAAAAATACACGGTTTTTATGACACTCAGTGTAACTACGTAACAATTGTTTTAGTTTCTATATGGACGGAATAACAAAATTTATGTAAATCTGACCAATTTTTTCTCAATTTAATTATTTATTGACAATTTAAATGAAAAATAGCCGATTTTAAGAATTTTCGTCTATAAGTTACAATGTTTTACCAAAAAACTGAAAAAAGAACCGATTAGTTTATTGAAATAGCCTTAAAATGAGTTGAAGTAAAATAGAATTGGAGCTTTGTTTATCAATAAACATTAACTATTCAAATTTATTTCTTACGTTTTAAGCTAACTACCTGAGGTACCCCTAAACCCTAAAAATGTCATCAAAACGACGATTTTGAAGCTTTTCCGACTAGATTAAAGAAGCTATTATCGATTCAAACAAAAGTTGTGTATTTTTAATTCTAAATTTCAACTATTTAATTAAAAATAAAGTGTTTCAGTTGAAAATTCAAAGTTGCTACACCCACCGCTTTCGCAGGCAGAATAAGAACCCTGCTATTGCATAAGTATATAGATTTTGAAAAACCATTCAAAAAGCATTCCAAAGTTTTTTCGATATGCCGTCTAGTTCTCGAGATATTTGACAATCGCCTTTCTGGACAGAGCCCTTAAATAATGTAAACATTCTTATTCAAGCTAGACATAAGCCGAGTGAGAGAGCTGACCGTGAAATTCATTTGCGATGTTTCCAAATTTACCGGATCCCGGGTTGTCCGCAAAATATATATTTACCATATACACAACGGATCGCGCGCGCTGCCCTCTACAGCGGATTTAGTGGAACCACTGCAATATAAAATTCACCAAAAGGGGTGCAAAATGAGGTCCAGACAAAAATCGATTTCCTTGTACCCTAACCATTGTTACATCGAGATGTCACTATATACACGTGAATACAAGGTGAGATCCAAAATCGGATCTCGCCTTGCAAAACGGATCTCATCTTGTATAGCTTATGATACAAACGGATCTCGCCTTGATATGAAGACATATATATATATATATATATATATATATATATATATATATATATATATATATATATATATATACGTCTTCATATCAAGGCGAGATCCGACTAAATCGAGGACAACCCGAGATCCACCAATAGGAAATTAATTATTGGAGTATATTGTTCATAACTATCTTTATAATTAACATATTAATCATGGCACACTTAGAGGGGAAAAGATTTTTGTACTTAAATTTTTCTGATAAATTTACAGCGAAACGAGATCCGTAGCTGAAAAGTAAAGGGGAGGACTTATATACGAAATTTTAGATATTTACCGGTCAACGCGAGATCACACACTGATGCCAGCTCTAAAGAGTATTAGTCGAGCGATTGGAGCTCGTGTTGTATTGTATATTTCCCACGATATACAGATAGCGTTGTCTCGAATTCTTTATGTAACTTTTAGGTATCGCTTCTTTTGTGTCTTTAACGTGTACCGTGGATTTCTTTAAATATTTTGAATTTATTGTGTTTCAACCATATCTACTACCCACTTTAACTATAACTATTTAGATTTACCTTTCAGAAAGTCCCTTAGTTTTGTTACATACATAAGGGTGTGAAAAAAGAAAAAGAATACTTCACAAATAATAACCATTTAATAATGATAATTATTTGCAATACAATATTTTAAAACTATACATTAATATTCTTAAAAAACACTTACTACGAAAGTAAAATGTAATTATTATATTCTTAAAGAATACAAATTGTTACAAAATAATTATTTAAATGATTGCTTGTTTTAAAAATACATTACAAAAAAGCAAAAATTTTTATAATTATTATTAAAATTAAAAAAATAAAATACCTCAATATGTAATTATTATTTGATAGTTAAAAAATGATTTTAAGTAAAATGATTTAAAAGATAAAAAGAAACACACATAATTTTCAGGGTCAACTCCTAATTGCATGAAAAATTGGATTTAGGTTTTACCCATCCCCCACTTCAAAGTTGAAATTGTGCCGTTGATTGCTTTTACTTGGAGGGTGAAAAAATATACGTTCATAATAAGTCCGGAAACAGATCTGACTAACTTTAAGCAACTTTTGTTCCATAGTTTTTTTAACTTACGTACTAGGTTAATTCAGTAGTAGGTACTAGAGTCACTTGCGACTAAAAATGTTTACTTTTCAACAAAAAAAAAACACGTTTTTCGGCGGTTTTTCGAAAATACTCAAAAAGTAAGTATTTGATCGAAAAAATATTCTTGGAAAAAATGTAGCATATAAAAAACGAAAAAATGGTATATTCTTAGTCTATAGAACCAGTAAAAGTAAATTTGTAGCTCATAAAAAAGACGATCTTATCCTTCAAATTCCAAATCAAATATTTTAACGTGACACATAGTACCAAAAAATGAAGCTCTTTTCGGGGAAAAACCCATTAAAATTTTTTTAATGTGTTTACAAAAAGCTTGATTATATTTTATAAAAGTTGGCTGGATTCTAACAACGAAACAGTTGTGGATTTTCAAGTTTTCAATTAAGTCAGAATGAAAAAACATTAGTGACCTCGAGTATGATGGTTTGGAGAATTTGGCTGGTTATATCTGCCATAAATTGAAGGACTCCAGTATTCAATCCGAAGATGTTTCAACGTACACGTGGGTTGATCATTTGAGTAAGTGTGGTTTATGTAAACCATCAGACACTCTCTTGTCATATATTAAGTAACTGGAGACAGTTTTTCCTTCCACATGAATGGTGATTCCATTTTGGTAACTTAAAAATGATTTAGAAAACCTTATGTCCAAAAGTGTAACGGTAGACTGTTCTAACAAAGCGAACAAGTTATTTTTTAGGTCTCGGATGTACTTCCGAATTAAAGAATTAAACAAGTCTCTTAACAACCTGACATTGCGTAAAAGAAAAATTATGAAAACTGCTACATAGTTGCTGTATGTACGTCTATTTCACATGCACAAAATTTCAATAAAGTGCATGGCATGAAAACTGTAAAACTTATTTTTGTCTTTTCCAAGCCTCTTACTTAAATCTGATGAAATACATTATTTAAAAAGTAAAAAATTTTGCTTTTT
Organism: Diabrotica virgifera virgifera; assembly: GCF_917563875.1. NCBI lineage: Eukaryota > Metazoa > Arthropoda > Insecta > Coleoptera > Chrysomelidae > Diabrotica > Diabrotica virgifera. The sequence continues at coordinate 65,137,179 of NC_065444.1, read as the reverse complement.
TATCAATCCATTAAATTTATGGTTTTATTTTGGGGCTTTTCTTCCCCTTGGTAAAAATTATATTTACTAATGTGTAGGCCACTAATAAATTTTTGCCAACTAACGAAATATAATAATTTTATTAGATATCGATTATATGAATATTTTTATTTTCCGGATACCAATATAATCAAGAAACTGGGAATTTTACAAATAACTGAAAATCAATTTAAATAAAAGTAAATAGTTTAATAATTTTCCTCTAAACTATACAAATCACTTAGTTTCTTTTAGTCATAATTCATTCATTTGTACTATTGTCAAATTTCATTCGCGTTCGTATTACGAACGCATAGACGGGATTATGCTTTATTCTGTTGCTGACGTCATGCGCCAATCGGACGAGCTTACGTAACTAGAATATCAGGGTGTGCATATTTCCGGGTCCCGGTGAATTCGTATCTATTTTAATCCCCCATCCTAATTACAGGCCAACTAGCAACTCTGGTGCGCAGGTAATTTTTAGGTAACCCATTAACTACCGGTGAATTGGTAACTTTTATTTTTTAAGTATTGTTGATAATCTAATATCGGTATTCCAGGTATTTAGCGCTGCACTCCTAGAAAATGGAAAAAATGGCACAGGAAGTGAAACCGATGACGAAACGAAACGCAAAAGAGAAAACTTGGATGATTGTTTTAATAGAAGTAAAATTACAAAACGGTCACCAAGCAAAGCAGGCAACGAAAACAAGGAAGACATGGAAAATGTTATGATTACAATGATAAAAGAGCTAATGAATAAAAACGATGAAATGCTTCAGAAAATAAAACAAATAAAGAGTTCATGGATGTAAAAGCAGAGAATCAAAAACTAAAAAAAGAAGTAAAACAGCTACATGAAAGAATGGAGCAGCTGGAGAAATTTAGCAAGAAGAAAAGCTTGATCGTAACTGGGTTGAAAGTAGAAATAAATGATTATAAGAAATTAAAAGAAGAAATAGAAAATTTCATAGCCCAAGAGTTGCAAACACAAATAAAACTAAAAAGTGCAACAAAAATAGGAGAAACAGTATGCGCAATAGAAACAGAAACCCTCACGGATAAAATGGAAATCCTAAACAAGCAACGTAAACTAAAACAGCATAAAGATCGTGTCTATATAAACAACGATTGGACATCGAAAGAAAAAGAAATAAAAAAGGAAATAACTAAAATAGCAAAGGACGAAAGAAGCAAAGGTAAGCAAATGAAAATCGGCTACAAGAAATTAATAGTGAATGGCAAAATCTGGATATGGGACGAAGAGAGAGAACAGCTGATAGAAAATTCAAAAAACTAATAAACGAAGAACAGCGACTGAAATATGATATTGATATGGCAAAAAAAGACTCGGCAATGCAAACGGTTAACGAAAACAAAATAACGCACACAAAATAAAGAAAGAATCTCGATAAGAAGAAAAGAACATAACCCATTAGAATGGGATCTTGGAATATTAGAACCATGCTGACAGTAGGTAAGATGCAAGAAATAGCTCTTAAAATGAAAAAAATAGCAACTAGAAATCCTAGCCCTACAGGAAATACGATGGAAGAAAAAAGGAAAAATTGAGAAGAAAAACGATAGCATGTATTATTCGGGAGAAAACAAACAGGGAACGAATGGTATGGCATTTATGGTGAACAAAAAAATGAGGGAAAAAGTGATACAATTCAAAGCAGTTAATGAAAGTATATCTTACATAAGAAAATAAACAAGCCAACATCTCGATAGTCAATTGCTATGCACCCACCGAAGAAGCAAACCAAGAAGATAAGGCAGAATTCTACGACATCCTGGAAGAAACCTGTGAAAATATTCCGAGGAATGACGTATTAATAATATTGGGTGATTTTAATGCAAAGATCGGAAAGGAGGACTATAATCGTAATGTAGCTGCCAAAGAAACCATTCATGAAACTACGAATGATAATAGAGGAGAAATCTGAAACCTAGCAGCAGCAACAGACACATATATAGTTAGTACTGGGCATAAACATAAAAAAGAACACAAAATGACATGGATGATACCAGGAAGAATGGATGAAAACCAAATAGATCATACTTTAATTTCGAAAAAGTGGACACAAATAATACAAGACGTAAAGTCATATAGAGGGGCAAATGGAGGCACTGACCACATATTGTTGACAGCAAAACTTAAGATGAAAATAATCAAAGCAAATAATCATAAGGAAGGAAAAAGGAGGAAATGGAATATAGCCAATCTGAAAACGCAAGAAACAAAGCAACAATATACAGAACAACTGGAACAGAAATTGGGTCAGTACGAGCACATAGAAATAGAAGGAGAATGGAAAAAATAAAGAACAGCATAATAGAGACAGCAGAACAAATAATAGGATTCCAAAAAAACAAAGAATCGAAAGAATGGTTTGATGAGGAATGTCACCAAGAAAGTCAACTGAAGCACCTCGCAAGAAACAAATGGCTACAAAGTGCCGAACAGGAACAACTGGATTAATATAGAAAAGAAAAACAAGAAGCATTGAAACTCTATAGAAGAAAGAAGAACACATGGATCTCTGAACAAATGCAAGAATTAGAAACGAATAATAAAGACAACAAGAAATTGTTCGAATAGATAATAGGGGAGTGCATTTAGATTTTCACTTCGGAAAAAATCAAACAAGATAAAACTTTTTGTAATTTCATTAAGAAATGTTTAATAAACAACATATCAAAAAGTTCTACTCGAGAAGTGGGTGCTTCATTTTTTATTAAACAAATGAACAGCGAAGTTAGATGTTTTTTTAAATAACTCCGAAAATATAATTTTTAGAAAAAAACTGACTTAACCATTAAAAAATTCAGAAAATTTTACAAAAAACCTTATATAAAGATTTTTCTAAAATTAAATCTCTAGCTTCTGTAATTTTTTATTTATAACGCTAAAGTCACCCTTCTCACACACATTGGCGCACTGTAAACTAGCGTTGGAAAAAGTGCACTGTTGAGTTTTTTAATGTAATTCTTTAACTAATGGATCAAAAGAAATTTTACAAATTGAACATGAAAGAAGATGAAATAAGCTATCTTATGGTTGTAATAAAAAGAAATAAAATGTATGGACATAAGTACGGCGTGGGCGGAAAGTGAGACTTACATGAATTTTGTTTAAAAATGATTTAAAAATGTGTAACTAATACAATTTTACTTATAAAGCTCTCAAATTTGCAAAACTTACCTCTCAATCATCTTACTAAACGATGTTTCATTCAAAAAAAATCTCAAAAATTTAATTCAAATAATACGCTGTCTCAAAAAATGTAATTTTTGAAAACTTCGTAGTTCTACAGAATTCCCACCAATTTAAGACGGTATTACTCAAGTTTGAATAAATCTAATACAATTTTTTTGATATTTTTTAAAGCCTAGGATGTAGTCTTTAAAAAACACTGAATTATTTTAGTTTAAAAATGAAATAAACAATTTATTTTTGAGAAAACTAAGAAAGATAACAAAAATGTAATACAAAAACCGAAAATTACCAGCTGAAAAAATGTATATACAGAGTGATCAAAACTTTTTTCTGTAAAACTTACCTAAAATTAATTTAATAATAAGCTTCAACAATAATAAATGTTCAACAAAAAAAATTTTTTTAGCTCTTATACAGTATGTCTGCGTAACTTGGAACCTATTGATAACTTTTTTAATATCAGTTTTACGAAAAAAAGTTATTCTTTATAAAATACTCTGCATCATATATAACATACGATGCAACAATCAAATATCAAATTTTGTTAATTTTGTACGAGGTATGTTAAAAAATATGAATTTCACTCAAGAGTAAAGTACCTTTATATTTCACAATATCGAAAATTTTTATAAAGAAAAGTTGTTTGGAATTAAAAACTATGTTCCAATATGTAATTATATCCTTCTAGTCGAAAATTTGTTTTTTTTTAATATTGTTTCAAATTAATTATACCAAACATCATTAAATTTTCACTTATTATTTATGATAACTGATTTATTATTAATTTTATGAAGAAAGTTATTCGTCATAAATAGCTGTGCATGGTCTAACACTCAATATGCAAATATAAAATATTATATTTTTCGTACTTCCGGGCCTAAAGTGACAACTTCACTCCCTTGTGACAGGTACTAAAGTGTCACATTTAATCCCTCCGGGATTAAATATTGACGAAACTCCCGGAACGATTAAATCACAAACAAACGAATTTAAGGGATATTTTATTGAAAAATATAATTAATTAGAATGGTAATTAACGTTAATATTCAAATTAATATTGTGACAGTTCGTCATATTGACCAGTCTTTCCTGGGTTAATGCAGCAGGTAACTGACGAGTAACAGATAGGTCCTTTTCATATTGAACTGGTGTTTGTTTCGAAGATCCTGCGGAAACAGGAAGCGAGAATGAGGACTGTGGCATAACTATAGTGGACGAATCGGCGACTTGACCAAATATTTTATCTGAAATTTTTTGTTTATTTTTAATAGACGATTCAATATATCCCTCGGCCACGTTGGAGGATTTCCATCCTCCATGTCTCTTCAGCACGTCTATTGTTGCTCCCGAATCAGCTAACAAAGACGCAGATGTGCGTCTAAAACAATGTCCCGTATAAGACGTCGCATTTTCTAATTTCAAGAAAGCTGCTATTTGCCGTGGAATTGTACCAAACATGTTTTTTCCTACTACTCGCGTAGTACATTCTTTGTTGATGTATTGAACAAAAAATTTTGAATGAGTTGTCCCTGTCTTTCGCAATGCCACATATTTCCGAAATATCGCCACAAAACTGATGGCACTGTTTTCTGAATTTTTGATCACAAAATTTCGGTCAATTTTATTTTTGGTGTTTCTAATCGCAATTAGGAAGGAATCGCCCAAATCTCTCACATCGTCGATTTCTAAATCAACCAACTCTTTTCCACGACAAGCTCCCGCAACGCCCAAAATAAGTGCAACCTACAAAAAAATTGATTTCTTAAAATTTCTGAATATAAACAAATTTCCAAATTTACCTTAAGCATTAAATATTTATCATCCGGAGCCTCCCGTAAGAACTGATCTACCTGCTCAGACGTGAGAATTCTTGACTTCTTTGGCTTAAATCCCTCATTTCTTCTCTTCAAAAAAGCTAATAATTTTGGAAATTTACTTATATCAATATCTTCTCTAATGTTAATAACCGATTTCAGCATTGAGTAATGTGCCCAGAGAGTTGAGGCACAAACCGCTTTTGATTTATCATCGAAGTAGACTAACAGCGCATTTTCAGTAGGTTGTCTCACATTTTTTAAGCGGCACCACTTTTTAAAAGCACCGTACTGCTGCTCGTATAGTTTTCTAGATTTCGGTGGTAACAATTCTTCACCTACTTCGGCTGCTCTTTTATCAATATCAGATACACCTTCTTCACTCATGATACCAATAATTATCAATAACAATGTTTCTTTACAATGACACTAGTAATGACAATGTTTCTAAATTATAACTGTCACAACGCAATGTTACTATGGTAACTTATTTTAAAGACAGTTTATTAAATGAGTTGAAGAGAGAAAAAACTGATTGAAATTATTGAAATAATTAATAAAATCATACCGGAAGTACGAAAAGTATCGTATATACCTTGCGACTGAAGTACATTTAATCCTTCAGGTAAATTATGACCCTCCCTGCGGTCGGGCCATAAACTTTACCTTCAGGATTAAATGTACTACTTCAGTCCCGCGGTATATAATGTACTATTTCGTACTTCCGGGCCTAAAGTGACAACTTCACTCCCTTGTGACAGGTACTAAAGTGTCACATTTAATCCCTCCGGGATTAAATATTGACGAAACTCCCGGAACGATTAAATCACAAACAAACGAATTTAAGGGATATTTTATTGAAAAATATAATTAATTAGAATGGTAATTAACGTTAATATTCAAATTAATATTGTGACAGTTCGTCATATTGACCAGTCTTTCCTGGGTTAATGCAGCAGGTAACTGACGAGTAACAGATAGGTCCTTTTCATATTGAACTGGTGTTTGTTTCGAAGATCCTGCGGAAACAGGAAGCGAGAATGACTAACAGCGCATTTTCAGTAGGTTGTCTCACATTTTTTAAGCGGCACCACTTTTTAAAAGCATCGTACTGCTGCTCGTATAGTTTTCTAGATTTCGGTGGTAACAATTCTTCACCTACTTCGGCTGCTCTTTTATCAATATCAGATACACCTTCTTCACTCATGATACCAATAATTATCAATAACAATGTTTCTTTACAATGACACTAGTAATGACAATGTTTCTAAATTATAACTGTCACAACGCAATGTTACTATGGTAACTTATTTTAAAGACAGTTTATTAAATGAGTTGAAGAGAGAAAAAACTGATTGAAATTATTGAAATAATTAATAAAATCATACCGGAAGTACGAAAAGTATCGTATATACCTTGCGACTGAAGTACATTTAATCCTTCAGGTAAATTATGGCCCTCCCTGCGGTCGGGCCATAAACTTTACCTTCAGGATTAAATGTACTACTTCAGTCCCGCGGTATATAATGTACTATTATCAATATTATACGAGGTATTATGTAAAAAATTGCATAAAAGTGTAATTGCATATTGACACATCGTTTTTAATTCTGAACAACTTTCCATAATAACAATTTTCAGTATTATGAAAAATATAGGTATTTTACTCCTAACTGAAATTTTTATTTATTGACATATCTTGTACAAAATTGATAAAAATTGATATTTTATGATTGGATTTAAAGTTTTAGAATAGCTTTTTACTAAGAATAACTTTTTATTTATGATCCCATTGCAATATTTTTTTGAATATTGAAGAGATAGATTTTGAAGAATTTGTTCTTTCTTTCTAATACATTTTAATTTTTAAGATTATTGTGAAAATTATTTGTTTATCTTTTTTTTTAAGAATGAAATTCCATATTTGTTTGATTGGATTCTACTTGTTTTTCATTTAATTATCCGCCATTTTGGATCCGCCATTTTGAAATTTAAATTTTTAATCTTTAATTCAGATTCAACAACCTGTTAAAAATAAAGACAATAAATGTTTTAGAAAAATGTTCTTTTTTGTGTTCTTTTTAGAAAATCCGCATTTTGGATCCGCCATTTTATAGTTTATAATGTTAACATTTAAGTTAGGTTTATCAAAGCTCTCAAAAATAAATATATGTAGAAATAAATACATTTTGTAAAGAAATTATGATTTTACAACTATTTTTTAAGTTATCCGCCATTTTGGATCTGCCATTTTATAATTTAAATTATCAAAATTTGATTCAGGTTCAGCAACCTCTCAAAAATATCCACATATATGTAAACAAACACGTTTTATAAAAAAAATTCGGATTTTACAACTGCTTTTTAAGGAATTTTAGAAAAAAGTCCGCCATTTTGAATCCGCCATTTTGAATTTGCAAATTGTAATGTCAGATTCGGGTTCAGCATAATCAAAACTAAAATAAAAACATTTTTTATCAAAATAAAATGTTGAATTCACCCATATTCTTAACATTATTTATACAAAACAATTGTTATTGTTTAAACAAGTAATAAACAATTAGCGGCGAAATTTGTGAGTAGAACTTTTTACTTTAACATATTTATAAACTAACAAAAAAAGTTTTAGAAAAATATAACCTTGTTTGATTTTTTCCGAAACATTGTATCTTCTCGTTCTAATTGCACTCCCCTATAAAACAACAATACAGTACTAAACAATCTGCCACAAAAATAAACAAAAAAGATTGGGACAAACATTTCACGGACCTATACAAAAACGACAACAAGGCATATTCAGAGGATGAGGATATAAGAGATAACAGAGATGAAGAGGAAGGCGCACCTACTTATCAGGAATTCATGGAGGTATTAAAACAACTAAAAGTAAACAAAACGCCAGGGCCAGATGAAATCAACAACGAACTGATCATCAACGGAGGAGAGGATGTACATAAAGTTAGCGAATCACTTCTCGCAAATCTTATGACAAGCACAATGGGAATTTGCCGCTTTTTTGCCGTTAATTAGTTGTGAAAAAATTAATTTTGTCGCTCTTTTATTTTTCTTAATATTCGATGTTTCGCTAACTTCATATGAAGTTAGCGAATCACAACAGCAAAAAATGTTTCAAATTCAAATCTAGTTGGTGCTGAATTTGCCGCTTTTTTGCCGTTAATTAGTTGCGAAAAAATTAATTTTGTCACTCTTTTATTTTTCTTAATATTCGATGTTTCGCTAACTTCATATGAAGTTAGCGAATCACAACAACAAAAAATGTTTCAAATTCAAATCGAGTTGGTGCTGAATTTGCCGCTTTTTTGCCGTTAATTAGTTGTGAAAAAATTAATTTTGCCGCTCTTTTATTTTTCTTAATATTCGATGTTTCGCTAACTTCATATGAAGTTAGCGAATCACAACAGCAAAAAATGTTTCAAATTCAAATCGAGTTGGTGCTGAATTTGCCGCTTTTTTGCCGTTAATTAGTTGTGAAAAAATTAATTTTGCCGCTCCTTTATTTTTCTTAATATTCGATGTTTCGCTAATTTCATAAAGGGTGGGGAATCAGTGTGAAGAAGTCCAATTACTCGTTTATCGTAGGAGATACGAAAAAAAGTTATTTAGTTAAAAGTTGGTGCTTAGACAGGACCATAATCTGAAAATATTTTCAAATATACAGGGCTATTCGTATTGACAGGGTGACACAAAATTATGTTTATTTAAATAGAACACCCTATATATTTTTACATTTTTGGATTCTCCTGTACGTCTACTTTCCTAAAATATAGGCACAGCATAATAAACGAAACCAGCAAGGACACTCCCTGATGCCGCCTTTGAAGTTGAAAAGTACAGGGTCGCCGTTTTTCGCGTAGTACATCTCAGTGGTGATGTGATGTGTTGGTTCATCAGTGTTGCCGATGTCACCAACTTTATTACCCGTGAGAGATTCTTTTTGAATAATTTCTGGAATTTATGCAAAAGATTAACAATACAATCGCCATTCATCGTCAATATTTTGTGTTATGTCCCAATTATTGACATAATTTCCACAGGCATACGTATAAAATTATGTTAAAAATATGAATGTCATAAAAGTTAAGTAAATCTGATAATTATGTACAAATCGGCAACACTGTCGATTTTCTACATTGTCTGGTACTACGCACAAAATGGCCGACGATCTGCGCCGTAATAGTGCGCGAACTTTTCCCGCCTACTAGTGTGTCACTGCTGTTGCGTTTTCTATGCTGTGATATAGGCTTTTGTAGTAATATACGAAGTAGTTTAAAAGATAATTACGTTTTTTGTTAATTTCGTAGCAATATTCACACCCTGTAGAATTGTAGTAACTTGACATAAAAATTTCTATTTATATTGAAAATATTTTTAAAATAGTCTACTATTGTTAAACATTATTAATATAGAGAAACGTTTAGTTTTAGTATACAAGGTTGGTCAAAACTTGGAATGAGTATTTTTTGAGCTGTCTTAAGTGGATTTTAGTATAGTATTTTGGTATTTGAACCAACAAATTTGTGATAATTATAGAGGAATAAAACTACTAAGCACAACATATAAAATATTGACTTCAATAATAAGAAAAATATTGTCAAAGATCACGAAGAAGAGTGGGACAGTACCAATATGGAGTCACAGAAGGAAGATATATGGAGGAAGGAAGAATAATGGAAAAAGCAAATGAATACAAACTGGAATTAGAAATGCTATTCATCGACTTCAAACATGCATTTGATTCGATTAAGAGAAAACAACTAACGATTGCCCTGGAAAAATTAAAAATCCCACATAAACTCAGAAAATTAATAAATATGACAATGAGAACTACCAAAATTAGCATAAAAACGCAAAGAGGCGAGACAGATAAATTCATTATAAATAAAGGAGTGAAATAAGGGGATGCCTTATCCATTGTTTAATCTAACTGTAGAATATGTACTACGAACTATAAACAAAGGAAACCTAAGAACAAAAGGTAGAAAATAATCGCCTACGCAGACGACATTGTTATTATTGCAAGGAATAGAAACTTAATGAAAGAAATGCTAAAAAAATAAAGGAGAAAGGGGAGAAAATGGGACTCACATTAAATGAAGAAAAGACAAAAATATTAAGACTAGGGAAAACAGCAATAAAAGGAAAAACCAAAATAGGAAATTCAGAGTTTGAAGATGTAGAACATTTCAAATACCTAGGAGTGACAATAAGCAAAACGGGTGAAAGAATACAGAAATAAAATAAAAAATATTGGCCGCGAATAAAGCTTATTTTGCAAATAAAACACTACTTAAAAGCAAAATACTGTCTATTAAAACCAAGATAAGAATGTATAACACCATAATTAGACCAATATTATTATACGCAGCGGAAACAATGACGATGACTAAAAAGGACCAATCAGAACAGAGCAAAATTAATATAGAAGCCGAACAAATGCAGAGATTAAGAAAGTACTAAAAGAAGATATCGTGACCAAAATAAAGCAATGCAGAGTTAGATAGTTAGGTCACATCTGACGGGCAGGAGATGAAGCTGTGACATATACTATGACAGAATGGAATCCAGTAGGAAGAAAGAAAAGAGGAAGACCAAAATCAAAATGGTTGCAAGAAGTTGAAGAAGACTTTTGCTGCTATTTTATTTTTTTTTAATATTCGATGTTTCGCTAACTTCATATGAAGTTAGCGAATCACAACAGCGAATAATGTTTCAAATTGAAATCAAGTTGGTGCTGAATTTGCCGCTTTTTTGCCGCTAAATAGTTGTGGAAAAATTAATTTTGCCGCTTTTTTATTTTTTAAATATTTGATGTGTCTCTAACTTTATATGAACATAGCGAATCACAACAGCAAATAATGTCTCAAAAATTCAAATCGACTAGGTGCTGAATTTGCCTCTAATTAGCGGCTAATATAAGCTTCGAGAACATTCATAGATGCAACAGTTAGTGTTCACGCTTCCATTCCGTAGATGAGAACTGTGAATATGTAGCATTTCAACAGACGGTATTTTGTTTTTAATGATATATTATGTCTCGACTGTTAAAAATGGGTCTCATTCTAACGTATGCTGCTTCTGCTTTTATTATTTGCTGCTTAATTTCTGTTGAGAAGTCCCATTGGTTTTGTTACTGGTTAGTATTGGTTTTTTACTAATTGTCATAAATTTGGTCTTCTTTATACAGGGTGTTTCATTGGGAAAGTAACATACGTTAACTGTAGAAAGAGGACCCTTGGGCGGTCTCAAAAATATCATACTTAATGTATCTTACTTCATTAATAACAAAGATACTGGGTGTTTTATCTATTTTGCCATTTTCTTATTTGGTTCATAACTTTTTAACCACACTGTATATTTATTTTATATTTTGCACGCAAATATTATTTAAGGTATACAGTCAACTACTTTATTTAAAATTGTAAAAAATCCAGGTCCGGATTAAAAAATATTGCAAAAAATTTCCGACCCAAAAACAACACACTGTACATTGAATTTTCTTAAAATAGATTTTGCATTTGAAAAGAGGATGAAAAACTAAATTTAGTGGTATACTTTGAATTTTTGGCAAAATGACATTTCTGGTCAAATTTTGAATTTGAATTCTGAAATTATGTGAATTTCGAGAGCTCTAAGTAGAAAAAATTGAAATACAGCTTACAACTTGTCAACCGCACTGTATATTTATTTTATATTTAACACGCGAATATTCTTTTAGGTGTCCAATCAATTATTTTATTTACAATTAGAAAAAATCCAGGGCCGGTTTAAAAAATATTGGAAAAATGTTCCGACCCAAAAGCAACACCCTGTACATTGAATTTTTTTAAAATAGATTTTTCATTGAAAAGAGGATGACAAACTAAATTTAGTGGTATACTTTGATTTTTGGGCAAAATGATTTTTCCGGGAAATTTTTGAATTTGAATTCTGAAATTATGTTACTTGCAAGAACTCGAAGTAAAAAAAAATAAAATGTGACTAATTTTAATTAATAGTGTTAAAATTAAAATGTTAACATTTTAGTATTTTTTCTTATTATGTCGACAAATAATTCCATAACAAATAACCACCTTTAATTAATAAATAAATAATACCACAAGTCCACAAAAAATACATAACTTTAGTCAACGAACTATCTTAAATATTAAAAGAAAAACAGAAAAAGATTGCTGAAAAATGACTTTTGGATATCTAATATCCAAAATTTCGAACGAGTAAATAAATAGTAGAGAAGAACTTTTTGAGCGGATTCGAGACGCCTTCCAATAAATGAAGAATAACCCTGACGATATTAGGAAGTCAGTGAAAAAAATAATAAAAAAAGCAAGACTTTGGCCATTTTCAACAATTACTATAATGTTGATGGTGGCCATTTTAAACAATTACTATAATTTTGATGTTATTTTTTGGAAAAAGTTTGTTTTTTTTTAATTTGTAAGATAGTTCGTTGATTAAAGTTATGTATTTTTTTTGTGGACACTTTATTATTTTTTATTCATTGATTAAAGATGAATATTTGTTATGAATTATTTGTCGCCAAAAAAAAAATCACTAAAGTGTTAACATTTAACCAATTTAGAATAAATAATGGCACTGCTAGTGCACTAAAATAGATACTTATAAGACACTACCTAAGTGTAAAATGCGAAAATGTATTGTTTAATTTTTGTGTGTTATCTACTTGTCGATTGATTAGCGAATGGTGTTCAAATTTCTTTATATCAGGTGTCTTGCAGTGAAATAATATATTTTGCGATAACAACTCGAGACATTCATTATGTGTTGTATTATAAATACCGGCTGAATTGCATTTTCAAATAAAGAACCTTTTATTCATTGTGTGTCCTACTCTTCTACTGAAACAGTAGAACTATTGTTTGGTAGTTAGTCACAATAATTATATTGTATCTATGTTTTTGTATAATTTAAATATACACGGGGAATCAAAAAAGTACAGATGTTGACATTTTAACGGTTAATGGGAGAGAGCGGCAATAATTATTGGTGTATGTTTGTCGTTTCGATTTACACTCCAGAAATCGTTCTCAAAAAAGATTATTCTACAAATTCTGGAAACAGTTTATAACCCTTAAACAAATCAGCTCATAAGATCTTCACAGTATCTATTTTTAGAATAAGGTTTTTTGAGAACAATTTCCGCAGTGGAAATCAAAACGTCAACCATTAGTTAATTAAATATCTATTTTTATTACATCAATAATTACGGATCAATCTCATTTAAACATAATATACATAAACATATACAGTGAGGACGTTTGAGTTGAAATAAATTGATTATTTCGAGAATGATCGAATTTGTAGAGAAATCCTGAGACAGGTCGTTTTTTATTTTTAAATTATGACTTTTTAGCATATATACTATACTCGTGACGTCATCCATCTGGGCATGATGACGTAATCAATGATTTTTTTAAATAAGAGTAGGGGTTGTGTGATAGCTCATTTGAAAGGTTATTTAATTCTCTATTCAGTAGTATAAATATTAACATAATTATTTATACAGGTTGTACAATTTTTTTTATTATTAAAATTATTTACACATAAAGAGGAATGTACGCAATTTAGTTAATTCAAAATACATTTTACTGCTGTCAGAAAAACAGTTTATAATGTTTATTTCACAAATAAACATTGCTTTTCGCTTAAATTGAATGTTCAAATTGCTAAGAGACAGGTGGGTGTCAGTTTTAACGTTGAATTTAAGCGAAAAACAATGCTTATTTGTCAAATAAATATTTCATTCTGTTTGCTGACAGAATTGAAATGTATTTTGAAATAAATGAATTACGTACATTCTCCTTTTTGTCTCAATTACTTTAATTAAAAAAAAAATTGGACACCCTGTATAAATAATTATGTTAACGTTTATATTACTGAATAGAGCTTTAAATAACCTTTCGAATTAGCTATCACACGACTCGTACTCTCATTTAAAAAAATCATCCATTACGTAATCACGCCCAGATGTATGACGTCACTAGTGTGATATATATGCTAAAAAGTCATAATTTCAAAATAAAAATCGACCTGTCCCAGGATTTCTCTCCAAACTGGCTCCTTCTTAAGATAATGAATGTATTCCAATTCAAACGTCCTTACTGTATAAAATACTTGAAATAAAATATAAAAGGAGGGGTAAATATATGAATTTATATTTTATAATAATATTCTAAAATATAAATTCATATATTTACCCCCTCCTTTTATATGTTATTTCAAGTTTTCTATAATAATATTTTAAAATATAAATTCATATATTCACCCCCTCCTTTTATATTTTATTTCAAGTATTTTATACAGTAAGGAGGTTTGAGTTGGAATAAATTCATTATACTATTAATAATATTATAAAAGATAAATTCATATATTTACCCCCTCCTTTTATATTTTATTTCAAATATTTTATACAGTGAGGATATTATGTTAGATGAAATTATATTATGTTTTAAGTAGGATATCCATAAATTAATAATAATCTATTCGTACCGCGTACCACTAGAAACGTCAATCAGGACTCAAAAGAGTTGTGCGGAGATGCAAGTCTACCAGACGTATTCTACGAAATTATCGTGCAGCGTTATCAGAATTACAAAAAAAGAAAAATATGTTACAATATCGTAAAAAAGTGGTACCATTCACTTTTCAGCACAAGCTCGATTTCAATTTGAGACATTATTCGCTGTTGTAATTCACCAAGTTCATATTTATGAAGTTATTGAAACGTCGAATATTAAAAAATTAAAAAAGCGGCAAAATTAATTTTTTCACAACTAATTAACCGCCCATTGTCTCCCCTTTCTCTTTTATTTCTTTTAGCATTTCTTTCATTATGTTTCTATTCTTTGCAATAATAACAATGTCGTCTGCGTAGGCGACTATTTGTCCACCTCTTGTTCTTAGGTTTCCTTTGTTTATATTTCGTAGTACGTATTCTAAAGTTATATTAAACAATGGATAAGGCATCCCCTTGTTTCACTCCTTTATTTATAATGAATTCATCTGTCTCGCCTCTTTGCGTTTTTATGCTAATTTTGGTAGTTCTCATTGTCATATTTATTAATTTTCTGAGTTTATGTGGGATTTTTAATTTTTCCAGGGCAATCGTTAGTTGTTTTCTCTTAATGGAATCAAATGCCAAAAATAAATAGAAATTTTTATGTCAAGTTACTACAATTCTACAGGGTGTGAATATTGCTACGAAATTAACAAAAAACGTAATTATCTTTTAAACTACTTCGTATATTACTACAAAAGCCTATATTTTAGGAAAGTAGACGTACAGGAGAATCCAAAAATGTAAAAATATATAGGGTGTTCTATTTAAATAAACATAATTTTGTGTCACCCTGTCAATACGAATAGCCCTGTATATTTGAAAATATTTTCAGATTATGGTCCTGTCTAGGCACCAACTTTTAACTAAATAACTTTTTTTCGTATCTCCTACGATAAACGAGTAATTGGACTTCTTCACACTAATTCCCCACCCTTTATGAAATTAGCGAAACATCGAATATTAAGAAAAATAAAGGAGCGGCAAAATTAATTTTTTCACAACTAATTAACGGCAAAAAAGCGGCAAATTCAGCACCAACTCGATTTGAATTTGAAACATTTTTTGCTGTTGTGATTCGCTAACTTCATATGAAGTTAGCGAAACATCGAATATTAAGAAAAATAAAAGAGCGGCAAAATTAATTTTTTCACAACTAATTAACGGCAAAAAAGCGGCAAATTCAGCACCAACTCGATTTGAATTTGAAACATTTTTTGCTGTTGTGATTCGCTAACTTCATATGAAGTTAGCGAGACATCGAATATTAAGAAAAATAAAAGAGCGGCAAAATTAATTTTTTCACAACTAATTAACGGCAAAAAAGCGGCAAATTCAGCACCAACTCGATTTGAATTTGAAACATTTTTTGCTGTTGTGATTCGCTAACTTCATATGAAGTTAGCGAAACATCGAATATTAAGAAAAATAAAAGAGCGGCAAAATTAATTTTTTCACAACTAATTAACGGCAAAATAGCGGCAAATTCAGCACCAACTCGATTTGAATTTGAAACATTTTTTGCTGTTGTGATTCGCTAACTTCATATGAAGTTAGCGAAACATCGAATATTAAGAAAAATAAAAGAGCGACAAAATTAATTTTTTCACAACTAATTAACGGCAAAAAAGCGGCAAATTCAGCACCAACTAGATTTGAATTTGAAACATTTTTTGCTGTTGTGATTCGCTAACTTCATATGAAGTTAGCGAAACATCGAATATTAAGAAAAATAAAAGAGCGACAAAATTAATTTTTTCACAACTAATTAACGGCAAAAAAGCGGCAAATTCCCATTGTGCTTGTCATAAGATTTGCGAGAAGTGATTCGCTAACTTTATGTACATGAGGAGAGGAGCTCACGAAGCGAATGCAGAAGTTAATGGTTACAATTTGGAAGGACGAAAGCATGCCCATAGAATGGAAAAACGGACACATCGCACCAAACTTTAAGAAAGGTGATCCAACTAAGTGCTGCAACTATAGACCAATTATGCTACTAAATACAACGTATAAGATATTGACCACAATTATAAGAAACCGACTAAATCAATACACAGAAAAAATTATAGGACCATACCAACAGGGTTTTAGAAAAGGAAGATCAACAATAGATGCAATACACGTACTGACACAAACAATTGAAAAAAGCTATGAACATGACATAGAATTACACATACTATTCATCGACTTTCAACAGGCCTTCGACAGCATATACAGACAACAATTATTAAAAGAAATGAAAAAAATGGAGATAACGGCAAAATTAATAAGACTAACTAGAATGACAATAAAAGACGCAACAGCAAAAGTTAAAACAAATGAGGGCGATACAAATGACATCAAAATAGAACTTGAAGTAAGACAAGGAGACAGTCTGTCAACGACACTATTTAATATCGCTCTAGAAGGAGTAATTAGGGACACAAGGCTGAAAAAGACAATTATTCAAAGCTCAACACAGATCATAGAATATGCAGATGACCTGTGACTGGTAGCACGAGATAAAATAAGACTAGAAGAGGCACTTTTAACCCTGGTAAGAGAAGCAAAGACGAGAGGATTAATAATCAATCAGAATAAAACAAAATATCTTATAAGCACACGAGACAATGTCAACAGAATAACAGAAATAAAGATAGGTGAAAATACATTCCAGAGAGTAGACTGCTTCAAATACCTGGGGGTGATGGTGGACGGCAAAAACGGAAGGAGTATAGAGATAAACGAAAGAATTAAAGCAGGTAATAGAGTATATTGGAAATATCACCGACTACTCAAGGACAAAAACCTGAGCAAAAGCAAAATCAAAAATATACACAGCAGCAATCAGATCAGTGATAGCCTATGGAGCAGAAGTAATGTGCCTTACGAAAAAAGACGAAGAAAAGTTAAGAATAATTGAGAGAAAAATTATGAGAAGAATACATGGCCCAGTAAAGACAGAAACAGGGGAATATAGAAAGCTGATGAACCATGAAATAATAAATATTAATAAAGGAAAAGATATAGTAAAATTCATTAAAGCACAAAGGCTCAGATGGTTTGGGCACACACAAAGAAGAGGGATAGAAGAACTGATCAGGAAGATAATGAACTGGAAACCAGTAAAAAATAGACCAAGAGTAAGACCAAAAATAAGATGGGAAGATCAACTGCTAGACGATATATCAAAGATGGAAATTGCAAACTGGAGAGAAAAGATTCAGGACCGGAGAGAGTGGAAGAAGATAGTAGAGAAGGCAAAAAACATCACAACCTATGAACTACGACCTAAAGGAAAAGCGGACTAATTTACCGCGTGAAATGGAAGAAAAGAGCTCATATTTGAGCGAACTATACTCTAACAAGAGTGAACGGTCCATATAATAATTCCAGGTATGTACCTGTATAAATTACCCTCATTGAAGGTGGTGTAAAAGGTACTTATCATTTATGTATTGTCTTTTGGAAGGATTACTAGAGAAAATCCAAATAAATTTTGAAAAAATGGCTGAAATCGCTGAAATTCTTGTAAAAGATTTCGTAATGAGTGAACATGGGTGTAAGTTATTGGTGGTAAATGATTTTAAATTTCACTTAAAGAAAGTTCTAAAAAGTGGAAAACATGTATGGTACTGTTCTGCATCTGGTTGCCAGGCCACCTGTTATACCGACGGTTAGTTTTTTTTAAATATTTTGAGTAGTAACTATGTTGGTTTGCACCAAAAATGCACATTTTGCCATTTTTTGTCTACCAGTAAGAAGAAAAACATTCAAAACAAAATTTAAGATAACCGCATTATAGAGCATGTAAAACAATTTAAACAAGGTTTTATAAATTTCGCTATACTTAATTGTTGCTTATAAAACTATAAATTAAGTCAGTTTAACGTTAATATAACTTATGTAAAAATACAACTTATATCTCGATATTACGTGAAATAGCTTAAAGAAATAAGTAAAAATACACGGTTTTTATGACACTCAGTGTAACTGCGTAACAATTGTTTTAGTTTCTATATGGACGGAATAACAAAATTTATGTAAATCTGACCAATTTAATTATTTATTGACAATTTAAATGAAAAATAGCCGATTTTAAGAATTTTCGTCTATAAGTTACAATATTTTACCAAAAAACTGAAAAAAGAACCGATGAGTTTATTGAAATAGCTTTAAAATGAGTTGAAGTAAAATATAATTGGAGCTTTGTTTATCAATAAACATTAATGAAAAGTATACATTTGCGATAGACTCTGTGTTGGCTTAATCCGTTACTGTTCAAATTTATTTCTTACGTTTTAAGCTAACTACCTGAGGTACCTCTAAACCCCAAAAATGTCATCAAAACGACTATTTTGAAGCTCTTCCGACTGGATTAAAGAAGCTATTATCGATTCAAACAAAAGTTGTGTATTTTTAATTCTAAATTTCAACTATTTAATTAAAAATAAAGGGTTTCAGTTGAAAATTCAAAGTTGCTACACCCACCGCTTTCGCAGGCAGAATAAGAACCCTGCTATTGCATAAGTATATAGATTTTGAAAAACCATTAAAAAAGCATTCCAAAGTTTTTTCGATATGACGTCTAGTTCTCGAGATATTTGACAATCGCCTTTCTGGACAGAACCCTTAAATAATGTAAATATTCTTATTCAAGCTAGACCTAAGCCGAGTGAGAGAGCTGACCGTGAAATTCATTTGCGATGTTTCCAAATTTACCGGATCTCGGGTTGTCTGCAAAATATATATTTAGCATATACACAACAGATCGCGCGCGCTGCCCTCTACAGCGGATTTAGTGGAACCACTGCAATATAAAATTCACCAAATGGGGTGCAAAATGAGGTCCAGACAAAAATCGATTTCCTTGTACCCCAACCATTGTTACATCGAGATGTCACTATACAGGGTGGTTCATCTTATTCGCCTCGGTCTCTGTACGGAAAACCACTTGATATTTTAAAAAAATTTCTTCACAGAAATATACAGGGCTTTTAATACTACAACCTAAAAATAATGTGAATTATACAGGGTGTTCCAAAAACGAGTGGTATATCAAAGTTATATTTTTTCTTATGGAATGCCCTATATCTGATGACATTATTGAATTGACCTTAAAAAATAAGCTATACTTTCATAAGGGTTCCCTATACCTAAATACAGGGTGTTTTGATTTATTTCGATTTTTATAAAAATGTAAGGTTTTAGAGAAAAATAAATATCTACGAATCTAAGAAGCAGTAACAAATTCTTTCTTGGATCTTAATAGTAGACTATTGAGCATACTTAAACAGATGTTTATTGCAACAAAATTTCTTACAGGGTGGTCAAAATATGAGATTGTTCTATTAACAAATTCAAGCTGTAATAACTTACTTATTTTAAATGGAACACCCTGTATCTTACTAGTCTATCGCGTAGAAAATTTACTTAGCTTTCAATTTGTACTAGGGTTTCCTATACCTATCTTTTTACAGGGTGGTCAAAATATTAGATTTTTCTATTAACAAATTCAAGCTGTAATAACTTACTTATTTTAAATAGAACACCCTGTATCTTACTAGTCTATCGAGTAGAAAATTTACTTAGCTTTCAATTCTTATTAGTGTTTCATATACCTAACTCCCTTCATTTTTGAAATATTTAAAGATTTCCTAATTTGTAAGCTTTAAAAATTAGAATTACATAAGTACCTATGTCGTGCTTATGTACAACACATCACCAATACCGGCAATATACTTAAATATCTTAGTCAAGATAGTTTCATTAATAAAATTCACATTTTTATCATTTAATCACACAGAGTGTTCTTATTTTAAATGACATACTCGATATTCTATTCTTTATCATGGAAGATATTTAAAATCTCTTCAATTCCATGTTAACATTCTCAATACACATGTTATTCTGTAAATATAAATTCCCATGTTATTCTGTAAATACCCATTTTTACATATTTTTGTACAATAGGCTCGTTTTCGTCAAAGTAGCCATTGCATTTAATTGTTTGTAATTGCGATTTAAAGATTCAAAGAAAAAGTGGCGTTCTTAAATTTACTTAATAACCGTTGGGTTAAGATACGGAAAATACTTATACTGAATGAAATATAATTTAAATATCTTCCAGAATACGGCACCTAATAGGGTATGCAGTTTAAAATAAACATATTATTCAATTTCACATGTAGGCCAAAATCAACTAAAATAATACAGCACTCTGTGTGATTACATGATAACAATGAAAATTTTATTAATGACAGTATCTTGTCTATGTATCTTGCTGGTGTTGGTGATGTGTTGTACATAAACACGACATAGGTACTTACGTAATTCTAATTTTTAAAGCTTACAAATTAGGAAATCTTTAAATATTTAAAAAATGAAGGGAGATAGGTATAGGAAACCCTAATAAGAATTGAAAGCCAAGTAAATTTTCTACTCGATAGACTAGTAAGATACAGGGTGTTCCATTTAAAATAAGTAAGTTATTACAGCTTGAATTTGTTAATAAAACAATCTCATATTTTGACCACCCTGTAAGAAATTTTGCTGCAATAAGCATCTGTTTAAGTATGCTAAATAGTCTATTATTAGGATCCAAGAAAGAATTTGTTACTGCTTCTTAGATTCGTAGATATTAGTTTTTTTCTAAAACCTTACATTTTTATAAAAATCGAAATAAATCAAAACACCCTGTGTTTAGGTATAGGGAACCCTTATGAAAGTATAGCTTATTTTTTAAGGTCAATTCAATAATGTCATCAAATATAGGGCATTCCATAAGAAAAAATATAACTTTGATATACCATTCTTTTTTGGAACACCCTGTATAATTCACATTATTTTTAGGTTGTAGTATTAAAGGCCCTGTATATTTCTGTGAAGAAATTTTTTTCAAATATCAAGTGATTTTCCGTACAGAGACCGAGGCGAATAAGATGAACCACCCTGTATACACGTGAATACAAGGTGAGATCCAAAATCGGATCTCGCCTTGCAAAACGGATCTGATCTTGTATAGCTTATGATACAAACGGATCTCGCCTTGATATGAAGACATATATATATATATATATATATATATATATAAAAATGGGGTTGAAGTTTATTGGGTATCCAGCTGAATAAAACCAAGTGGTACTCTGTTTAACATAATATATATATATATATATATATATATATATATATATATATATATATATATATATATATATATATATATATATATATATATTGTTATATTTCTATTTGATATGAAAATTAAATTTTGATAATTATAAACAAAATTCAATTTAATATAAAATATTTTCAATTTTCTCAACCACGGGCATATAAATTTAGAACAACCTGTATACAACAAATTGTTATATTTAATTTTCAGAAGTGATTAGAAGAAGCATACGAAACTCGGGACAATGCGCTTAGAATAAACAAAGTGAATGGCGCGTACCATTATCGTTGTTCGCGGAAGGTTCGATCATTAGCCTATGCTAAATAAGACTCAAGTGAAATCGATAATAGGTCATTATCGTTGTTCGCGGAAGGTTCGATCATTAGCCTATGCTAAATAAGACTCAGTTGAAGTAGATAATAGGTCATTAAATTTTGTAAATAGTAGAAAGTAATTTTAGAATGGGAATTAACTATTTTTTTTGGAAATCCATTAAGCATATTTAGAAAGATTAAAAATGGGTTTTTGAGGAAGACTGCGAATGAGAGTTGGTGGTGGAAGGTTGATTTGTGAATCTGGAAGGGATATTTAGAAAGTAGGGAAATGAATGAAAAATAGAGATCAGAATGTTTTGAGCTGTCGAGAAGTGAAGTCCAGTGGTAGACGGTAGTGTACGGAGAGTGAGAAAGCCGGTGTAGTTCCGTGAGTGTGGAGTATCTATCGTGGAACGAGAGGTAGGCCAGGTTGAGAGTAAAAGAACCTCTTTGAGCCAAGAGTGTCCCGGTAGCTGATTGCAGTTTCGAAAAAGGTAGAATACAGCATCACGACAGAAGCATGAACGAGAGCTATACGAGCTAGTTTTCAAAGGAGAACATTACTGAAAGCCAGGACGAGGTTTTGATCGCAGCCAAGGATAGCAGGAAACGGGTCTTGTGTGAAGACATTCTCAGTTCACCAAAAAAAGGTCAGTCTCATTTGTTTGGACATGAATGTATGGGTTTTTCGTATTAAATACCACATTATAAATTGAAGAACATAATAAATAATATCAGAAAAGCTTCATCAAACTTAAATAGAATTGTTGCTAATAAATCCTAATAGTTAAATGTTAATAAAAACTTTCAATTGGAAACCAAAAGGAAATAAGATTCCCATTTGTAAATGTTATGTTTAAGAAAAATAAGATCTAGCAAATATTAAGCAGTGATTGCCATTTAATTAAAATAAACAATATTTTGATTATAATTGTAACCCATATGTGTGTATTATTTTACTCTTTTCTTTCCTATCCCGATTAGGAACCATTGAGAAATACTTAGAAGCCACGAGAGTAAGTAATTAATTTTATAATTCGCCCTGAGATTGAAAACATATTGATATGTGATCTGGTAAATTAATTAGATTATGATTAATGCATTGATTAAATTAAATGACATATAGGAATATTATCTCATATCAATAATCGAGATCACATCAATATATATATATATATATATATATATATATATATATATATATATATATGTATATAATGTTGCCTTTAGGGGGGGTGTGCACCGCTAGCGAGGAACTCCCGTTCTCTGGAGTATATGTATATATAGGAAATAAGCAGGAAGACAGTGAATACAAAACATTTATACGGACGGTGATTGAATATATATGCCCTGCTCAGTCAACCACGCACAAACATTGCTATGGTTGGAAAGGATAGTATACAAATACAAACCAAACTACTACGCGTCCCTCCTCATACATCAAATATCGCAAACCCAGTCCAACATGATAGGCTCTCCTCTCTAAGCAGGAGTTACACGACAAAAATCATAAACGGTCAAAACTTCAGAGCTTAAAACGTCCTCAAAACTACCTCCTCATCTTTGGTAATGTATCTACTCATCAGAAAACCAAAACGAAAACTACCACACGACCACACCTACCGACAAAATTGTTGACCTTTGCCAGTAACGACATCCTTGACGAATACATTGAGGCAATTGAAAGGAGTCATAATCGATTATTAGGTCTAGCTTTACTCCATGTTCATTTTGGTTTAAAATTAATATAGAAAATATTATTAATAAATTTGTGTGATTTATTTATGTGATATATTTCGAGCGATACTGGGTTTTCGTCTAATAGTGATTAAATAACAAATATAGTTGGTTTTTATGGTAAGTACTACTGATAAACTTTACCAAATTATAAGTTTTACTATCTTTTTTAGAAAATAATTATTAAATGTTATTAAGGTAACTTTAAATAAATTTACAAATTTTGGATGTATGTCCATTTTAATTAAGTTTATTTAACAAAGCAGAGTTAGTTAAATCTATATGATCAGTTACTAAAAACCCTCCGAATAAAAGATGCTTTTAGAAGGATGTCCAAATTATTATGTAACAGAGATCTAAAATTGGCATTAAGGATGCGCCTACTTCGCTGCTAAAAGCGAAGTACGTGTTCTTGGTCTTACTGTATGGTATACTTGGACTGTGAATAAAATCGATCTAAATCGCCTTGAGCCTTTCGAGATGTGGTGCTATAGAAGAATTTTAAGAGTTTCTTGGGTGGAGAAGATTCGAAACTCCACAATACTAGAACGTTTCAGCAAAACTACTGCGATTATAAAAGGCATCAACAAGAGAAAGCTGGAGTATTTCGGACATGTAATAAGAGGTCCCAAATATAGGTTGCTACAAAATATTATGCAAGTGAAAATATAAGGCAAACGCAGTCCAGGACGAAGAAGCACTTCGTGGTTCATTTAGGGTGGCAGTGAATAAAATTAAGATAGCTATGATGCTAACCAACGTTTTGAAAGGATATGGAACATGAAGAAAAAGAAAGTAATAGCCCATTCCGAAAAAGAATCCTGCCTACGCCAGTGACGAGAAATTTTTTATTTCATTGTCCCTACCTTGCCAGGTTGCTGGATCCGCCGTTGATTCCACTCTATTATCGTACAAACCGTTAGTTTAAATAGCTCACTTCGAGCTTTGCCACAGACAGGGAGTTTTCTGTGGTTTCCCGGCCTCACTTGTAAATTATACCTGTCCATAGTGAGAATACAACCACAGTTGCCCTCAATGCGATCATTCACCTCAATTAAATTCATTTGAAATTTCATTAATATCGTAAATTCACTCAATAAATCATACTTATTTTTAGCATCAAAATTCTGAAAAGGACCGTTTCACCATAACCCTTTCTCTTCTGACGAGTCTGGAAGCTGGCTCCTCCAGTACATCGCCATGATCAAAGATACCACCAGTGGTTCAGCCAACGTCTACCGAGTGCCAACATCCACAAAAGCACAACACGTTCTGAAGAGGTGTTAGTTCACCTATAACAGGACATATCGAGAATTCCAATCCAAAACAACGCAACTCGACACACACGACATTGGAGCTAAGACAGTGAGCCAAATAGGACATAATAGTAAAGCTCATGAGTATATTAGGGGAAGTCTAGGTGTGGCACCAATTGATGCCAAAATGAGAGAGCATAGGTTAAGATGGTTTGGTCATGCTCAACGTCAAGACGTTAATCACCAAATACGAAGAATAGCTGAAGTGCAGATTCCTGGAAGGAGTAGGAGAGGAAGGCCAAAGAGGACCTGGGGGAGACGATAAGGCAGGACATGTTGGTAAAGGGGATTGACATTGATATGACCCAAGATAGAATGGTGTGGAGAAATGCAACTAGGGAAGCCGACCCCGCATAGGGATAAGGCAAAGAGAATGATGAGTAAAGCTCATGAATTTCATTATAACTTAGTTTATAATCAAGGAGCAAAAAAATCTTAACTTACCCAGTACTCCGTTACATAAACAACGTAGAATTGAAGCGTATTTAACAAGTTGTGAAATGTATAGGTATATAACACATAATGAAACATCGATGTAATTGTTACGAATGTTATTCCAAGTAGAAACAAAAAAAGTACTCCAGCGTAACGATTGAAAGACATAGCAATCTGGTGTAATAACGAAATGCTTTTCTTGAATTTTTTAATTTCTTTAGTATATTGAAATAATATATCATAATCTTTCTTCTCTAGCAATAATGGTACAACTGTTGATAATATTATATATCTCCTACATAAAAAATTGTTCAGTTGCCACGTAAATATGGTGAATATTGTTATTTGAAGAGCATGTATAAACTGAAAAAGAGTGAATCCTATATATGCAAACGACTTCGTAAAGTGTACAAGATCTTGGAATGGGCTAAATGTTAAAGCAAAGAGGAATACTATTTTGGGTAAGTTGGAATATGCGTTAAACTGTGGTTTGTACATCTTTTCCAATAAATTAATGCGTCGAAATATCGCAATTAAGGCTTTCCTTTGATTTATACAGGCAATCAAAGCGAATAGATGCCAGCAAACTCGCAGACTGTAAGATACTGCAAAGTACGCAGGAAAAATAGATGGGACATGACGTTTAGCTACTATACTAATTTGACCCAAAAGTATCAAGTAAATTGCAACCACTGCAGCAATCATTACACATGTAACATATATATTAATAAAAAGAGATCCTCTTTTGGCGGGAAACATGCCAAAATATGTGCCTAACGTAAAAAATAGTTTAATAAATAGGGTATCGCTGGTCATCTTCAATAAGTATAAGCGTAGGTTTGTTGTGGTTGAAAAATATGTAGGTAGGTATTTATTTTTAATGTAGAAACATAATGGCCTTAGTGATAATGAGTTTTAAATCTTTTAGTCGTTACAAATTACAGATCGATCACAAACTTTAGTCATTTAGCGAATGTTAAAGGTTTTACTGTTTGTAGATTAGGTGAAAATATAATATAATATAGAGGTCGTAAATTTTAAATTTATTATTTAAAAAAATTGTTTTTTAATGTATGTTTTAATGATACCTTTGGCTTTTTGTTAGGTCTTGAGTAAGATCATAAACAATCACTCTAACTCCGCCAATTATATAAATTATAATTAAAAAAAAAATCAAAGTGAAGATGGTTTACAACGCATGCTGCACCAGTTTAATATAACGGCCAGAAAATTTAACATGTTAATTTTCCCAAAAAGGATAAAATGCATGGTTATAACAGCACATATCTAATAAGATGTATATTGGAGCTGGAGGGTCACATAATAGAACAGGTGATTTAGTTTAAATATCTAGGCAACACACTATCTAGCTACGGAAAACTCGAATCAGAAGTGGAGGATCAAGTTAATTATAGAGCAATCAGAGCTGCAGGTTGCCTGAATGACACAATATGGAGAAATAAAAATATCGTAGACTGGAGTGACCACATAAGCCGAATGACAACAAATAGAGTAGTAAGGACGGCGAGAGACGGTTCCCTAATAGGAAGACGATCAGTGGGAAGACCACGAAACGTTGGAAAGACAACTTACTGGAGGCACATTGAAAAAACAGATAGAGTCATGTCTATACAAAAAGAAGAAGAGATAATTAGAGAGCGGAATATATAATATATATATATATATATATATATATATATATATATATATATATATATATATATATATATATATATATATATATATATGTAACCGGTTCTATAGCGTTCTACGCCTTCCGGTACCCAATCGCCAAGCCTGTCGATCTAGCCAGTCTCTTTCTTGTAGATTTCTTTCTGACATGGCTTTTGTAATTCCTTGTTTCCAGGAGGTCGGTGGTCTTCCTCTTTTTCGTTTTTCTGGCGGTATCCATCTCATTGTTATTTTTGGAAGTCTTTCATCTCCCATTCGTTGAACGTGTCCATACCAAGTGAGTTGGTTACGTTGTACTTCTTCCACTATTGTTTTCTGCCTATTTACTTTTCTCTGATATTTTTATTTCGAACATGGTCAAATTTCGATATTCTGGCAGCTCTTCTAAAAAAATCCATTTCGGTAGTAAGCAGCTTATTTTCGGATTTTTTTGTCATTTGCAACACTTCGGAGCCATACGTTAAAATTGGTTTCAGAATAGCGTCGTACATCCTCATTTTTGTATTTAAGATAATGTTATGTTGCCACAAGACAGGGTTTAGGGCTCTAGTAACCTTTCTAGCCTTCGTCACTCTATCATCTATACTGGGTTCCGTTCTTCCACTATTTGTTAATTTAATCCCTAGATATATATACTCTGTGCATCCCCTGATGTAGTCACTTCCGTCAAGATCTAGGTCTTCCTGTTGTATTTGGTTACCGATGTGTAGATATTGTGTTTTCTTTATATTTACCTCTAAACCCCATTTCATGCATTCTTCCATCTAGACAAGGCGGAAACGGCGGGTTCGTTGGGAAAAATATTCCCATGAGATATTTTTGCATAATCACATTCGTGAGACATCCCAGAATAAGGTTCAAGAAGTCGCCCACGTGAAAAGTGGGCCAATTTTTTTTAACAATTTTTTTTTAATCAAATTGCAAAAATCAATATTTTTGGACCGGACTAATTTTTTTTTAGGTTTTTTGGACAATTCTGGACAAAAAAGGTCTCGTATAATGTTTCTCTAAAGTTGATCTTTTTCGAGTTATAAGCAATTTAAAATTTGAATAACGCGAAAATGGCCATTTTTAAGACTTAATAACTCGGTTAAAAATTATTATTATGAAAGTCAGAAAGTTACTAAATCAAAGCTTAAAGTCGCCGCTACATGATCCTGAAGAAATCTGTGTCATTAATTTACTACTAAGCTGTTATTTTTAATTAATAATGAGCGGTTAGATCGTATTGATGCGGCTGTAAATGTGAGTGCGAGTAAGATGCACAATTGGACTGCTGGAATGGCTTCTCTCTCGCACTCAGCTTAGTAATAAAATAATGACAAAAATTTCTTCAGGATCTTGTAGGGGGGCTTTAAACTTTAATTTAGTCATATATTAACTTTCATAATAATAACTTTTAACCGAGTTATTAAGCCTTGAAAATTGCCATTTTTCGTTTTTTTCAATTTTAAATTGCTTATAAGTCGAAAACGATCAACTTTAGAGAAAAATTATAAGAGACCTTTTTTGTCCAGAATGGTCCAAAAAATTAAAGAAAAAAATTGTTCGGGCCAAAAATATTGATTCTTGCAAATTTGATTACAAAAATTGTTAAAAAAAATTGGCCCACTTTTCACGTGGGCGACTTCTCGAACCTTATTCTGGGATGTCTCACGAATGTGATTATGCAAAAAAATCTCATGGGAATATTTTTCCCTTCGAACCCGCCGTTTTCGCCTTGTCTAATCAATTTTCTCGTCATATATTCTAAGTCTTCCTTATCTTGGGCAACTACCACCTGGTCGTCTGCGTAGTTCAAAGTGTATAGTGTGATGTCTCCGATTGGTATACCCATACCACTACATTTCTGCTTCCAAAGTCTGAGAACACCGTCGGTATATATATTAAAAAGAATGGGAGATAAACAGCACCCTTGTTTAAGGCCTTTTGTTACTTGGAATCTAGTTGACAGATGGTTACCTCTCTTTACCCTTGAGATAGAATTTTTATGGAGGCATTGTATAGATTTGATAATAGTTGCAGAAATGTGTGTATTATCCAAAACCTCCCACAGTTTTTCCACGGATACTGTGTCATATGCCTTCGTTAGGTCGACAAAAAGTATATGTGTGTCTTGTCCACGTTCTAGTTTTTTTCCATAACCTGTGTTAGACAGAATATATTATCGATCGTAGATCGACTGGCCCTGACGATGGACGAATGCCAGACGAATGGAGAAGCAGTATACTGGTACCTGTTTACAAAAACAAGGGAGATATACAACAATGTACAAACTACAGGGCTATAAAACTGCTTAGCCACTGGGAAAGAGTAATTGATAGACTGATACGTGAAGAGACCGAAATATCCGAGAATCAATTTGGCTTTATGCAGGGTAGATCAACAGCAGATGCAATTTTCATTATAAGGCAGTTGATGGAAAAATACAGGAGTAAAGAAACAAACGCTCATATGGTATTCATTGATCTTGAGAAAGCATATGATAGAGTTCCTCGAAAGATTCTGTGGTGGGCACTCAATAAGAAAGGAGTCCCTGGTGAATATGTAAAGCTTGTGAGGGATATGTATGAGGGAGTAACGACTAGTGTTAGGACAGGTGTGGGAGAGACTGATAAATTTCATGTGAAAGTAGGATTGCACCAAGGCTCTGTGCTTAGTCCGTATTTATTCTCATTAGTTTTGGACCAGATAACAGCGAAACTACAGGGTAACATTCCATGGTGCTTAATGTATGCTGATGATGTCGTGTTAGTAGGAAATAGTGAAAGAGACTTAGAACAAAAACTGGAACAGTGGAGACAAGCTCTGGAGGAAAAAGGTTTAAAACTTAGTAGGACAAAAACAGAGTATTTGGAATGTTCATTTAAAGATGGAGCTACTACAAATAAAATGGTATCTTTGGATGGTGAAATGATTGTGAAAAGCAATAGTTTTAAGTACCTATGATCGGTATTACAGAGCAATGGAGAAATAGATGGAGATGCATGCAGTAGAATTACGGCTGGATGGATGAAGTGGAAAGAAGCGAGTGGTGTGTTGTGTGACAGAAAAATTCCAATGAAGCTGAAGGGAAAATTCTATAAAACAGCCATAAGACCGGCTATGATGTACGGAACTGAATGTTGGACAGTGAAAAAGAAAGAGGAACAACGAATGCATGTGGCGGAAATGAGAATGCTTAGATGGATGAGTGGAGTGACAAAGAAGGATAAAATTAGAAATGAGTTTATTAGGGGAAGTCTAGGTGTGGCACCAATTGATGTCAAAATGAGAGAGCATAGGTTAAGATGGTTTGGTCATGTTCAACGTCGAGATGTTAATCACCCAATACGAAGAATAGCTGAAGTGCAGATTCCTGGAAGGAGTAGGAGAGCAAGACCAAAGAAGACCTGGTGGGAGACGATAAGGCAGGACATGTTGGTAAAGGGGATTAACATTGATATGACCCAAGATAGAATTGTGTGGAGAAATACAATTAGGGAAGCCGACCCAGCATAGAGATAAGGCAAAGAGAATGATGAATGATGATGAGATCGACCGGCCCTGAAACGACACTGTTCTTTGGATTCATAGGGTTGATATTCTTCGCAAATAATGGTTTTCAGTATTCTGCCATATAAATGGCTCATTGTGCTTGTTACAGTTATTCCCCTATAATTGTTGACATCACTTTTACTTCCCTTTTTGTGTATTGAGGAGATCCAGCCCTCTTTCCAGCTTTTCGGAACTTGTTCTCCATTAATAATTCTGTTAAGGAATTCTGTGATCACTCGGATTTTTGGGCCAGGTGCTCGACCATTTTTTAATTGTGAGGTAGCTTTCTGTACCATTTCTGTTGTTATTGTTATTTCTTCACCTTCTGCTATTATTGGGTTTGATTCTTTTTGCATGTATTGGGAGCGGTCTTCAGTCAGCAAAGATTTATAATGTTGTTCCCATGTATTTGTTGTTATGTTGTCGAGCCTTACATTTTCTCTTGTATCTGACATCAATGTTTTGATAAATCTCTACGATTCTCTACTTCTCCTACCACCTATATACGTTTCGCGCTCATTACATTTCTTTTCTCATGAATCATTTTTTATCTGCCACATATCCTGTTTAAATTTTTTGAGGGCGTTTCTGTATTTTTTTTTGTCTTCTATCCGGCCAGTATTTAACCATTTTTGGTATAGTTGTTATTTATTTTCTTTTTGTGCTTGTAGATGTTCATTCCACCAGCTATTACCTTTATGTATTCTATTTTCTTTTATACCTAGCGCCTCTTTGGCGGCTTGGTGTATACCTACTTGAAATAATGTGTTGGTGTATGTTTTCTATGTTTTGTGACAATCTTCCTTCATCCAGTATATTATCTAGTCGGCTTCTGTATAGCATTTTTGTACTGTGGTGTTCTAAACTTTCTATATTATATCGAACCGCTTCAATTTTCTCTCCATTCTCTAAGGATGAGACCTCCTGTTTTTGTTGGGTCCATGAAGGTAGTATTACTTTGGATTTTATCAAGTAATGGTCGCTTCCAGTTTCTGCTCCTCTATATGCTCTAACATCAAGGATTCTCAGTTTCGTTTTTTGGGCCACAATTAGATAATCAATAATCGATTTCAAATTGCGTGTCGTTTCAAACCCACATGTAAGTATGTATGTCTTTGTGTTTGAAGAATCCATTCATGACTTTTAGTTCATTTTGCGTACAAAGTTCTATTAACCGTTCGCCATTATTATTTAGGGTTTCTTCTCCATACCTTCCAATGACATTATTTCTTATTTTTTTGCCCACTCGTGCATTCATATCGCCTAAAACTAAGAGTTCCCGACTTTTACCGATCTGTATTATGGTGTCTTCTAAAGTTGCGATATATTGTCCTTTCTCTTCCACTTTTGCATCCTCAGTCGGTCCGTATACCCCCACAATTGATAAACGACGTCCTTTTATGGTCAAATTCGCTGTTATTATTCTGTCGTTTATTGCTTGCCAACTTGCTATATGTACCATTTTTATACTTCTTATGAATGAGTATGGATACTCCTCTTTTGGCACGTTCATCCTTTCCAACTCCACTATATATGTGTACATATTCTCCAACATCGTCTACTCCTTGTCCTTTTTTCTTGGTATCAGTTAGCACTAGAATGTCCATGTTCGTTTTTATACTTAGAGCGGAATATATGCAAAGTGCAAATAGATGCATACATTGCATATTTTTTCTCATTTCAAACAGCACTGCAGATCTAAGGTAAAGAAGATTTATGTTGCATATTTTAAAAATAAATTATATAAAAGTTTAAAATGTTTGGAATTGTATAACTTACAATTTTACTTAACTTATTATTTTAATTGGAATTGTATAACTTACATATGAACTAGCTTATTATTTATCGCTTATTATCTATCTTGACTTTGCCATTATTACCTGTATTTAATTATTATATTTTCCAAAACAAAAAAAATACATATTTTATTAGCTTAGCAAGTCGTAGTGGTCCGAGAGCTGTTAGATATTTTTGGGTAGGTATTTGAGGCAATCTGGAAAATTTTCAGGTAACTCTTCCATTTTACCAAAAAATCTCCCCAAAGTTAAAAAATGGGTAAACATTGTTAATATCTTTGAGGTGACTTTAAGTAAATTTAAATATTCAAATATAAAGAAAATAAACAAGATAGGTGATTTTCGAGAGATTTTAACTCTGCAAGATGCTTGCATGGGCGCCCCAGGATTATCTTCAGGGGGTGCGTCTGAAGTTCAGGGGATTGCATCTGAATCTATACATACTATTAACCAGTATAAAATATACAACTATATATTGTTATATAATTTTTATGGGGAAAATTTAGAAAATTAATTTATTCCAAAGACCACGAGATCATAGATTTTCATCGCCCTGTATATGGCCAAAAAAAATTGTAAATAGTATTAGTTAGTCATAAGCAGTGTTTTTTTGAAAGTGAAAATCGTTCAGTATTAATGTTTCTATGAACGGACTTATACAAACGGTCGGATTAGAAAGTACATGTATTCGCTTTGCAGTGAACAATAGGACATTTATAAATGCTTATTGAAAGGAAAGACGGTAAACACGATTATTGTTGAGTTTTAGAAAATATTAGGTTTTTATAGCATGTAGAAACAATAGTAATTTTGGTGTCTCCTTGAATTTGACAAAATGGAAAAGTTTTATATGTTACAGTTCAAGTTGATTATCCAGTTGGAGTTGACTCCAACTAGTTGCAGTCAACTTTAACGGCTGGTTTCAGTAAAAGTTGATTGCAAATATAAAATGAAGATTTATATTCAACATTTACTAGTAAAAGTAGACTCAAACTAGGTAAAATATACTCTTCCCAATGCCATTTAGTAAAAGTTGATTCTGATTCACACAAACAGCCGATTCTAGAAATTAAATGTTACTGAATATGTTATTCAAATTAGTCTAGGCTGTATCGTCGCCCCCGTTAGATAAATTACTCCGATTCGAATTTTTTGCACAAACTTACTCAAAAAGAGGTCCTTATAACAAATCTACTGTGTGCCAGGCAGTACCTTGATCGATAAATTGTTTAAACAATTTTTTTAGACAAATTCACAAAAATAATTTTTTCACTCCGAACAATTTTTTTTAGATTATTTGGGTTATACTGAGCAAAAAAAGGTATTTTGTGATTTTTCTCTAAAATTGATTGTTGTCGAGTTATACGCGATTTAAAATTTGAAAAATGCGAAAATAGCCATTTTCAAGGCTTAATAACTCGGTTAAAATCCATTATTATGAAAGTCAGAAAGTGACCAAATCAAAGCTTATAGCCCCCTCTACAAGATCCAGCAGAAGTTTTTGTCACTGTTTTATTACTAAGCTTTATCTTTAATTATTAACAATGAGCGCTAAGTGCGTATTAGGCGGCCGTCAATGGTGAGTGCTAAAGAGATGCACCATTCCAGCCGTCCAATGGTTAGCGTCCAATGGTTAGCGCTCATCATTGTTGATAATTAAAAATAATATCTTATTAATGAAATAATGACAAAAATTTCTTCAGGATCTTATAGAGGTAGATCTTTGAATTTTTTTAGTTTCTGAATTTCATAATATTATAATATCGTATGGCATTTTTGCCTTTCGGACAGTTCCAACGCCAATTACATCTTTAACCCTGTTTCAAGTAACTAGTGTCGATGTACACTAGCCCAGGGGGACCGACGGCTTAACGTGCTCTCCGAGGCACGGTGAGACGGCTCGTGTCATTATTGGAAATGAAAGTGGTTTGTCTTTAGCAGGGCTCGAACCCACGTGCACTGGCGTATGAGGCCAGCGATTATGCCGTTACTCCACGGCTGCTCGCTCGACTTTCACAATAATTATCTTTAACCGAGTTATTAAACCTTAAAAATGGTTATTTTGGCGTTTTTCAAATTTTAAGTCGCTAATAACTCGATAAGTCAATTTTAGAGAAAAAAAGGCCCAACGGATCTAAAAAAAATTTGTACGAAGTGAAAAAATTACATATTTTTGCGAATTTGTTTAAAATCATTGTTTATCGCCAAACGTCACTAAAATCATTCATTATTGTACTCATTTGCCCTCATTTTCAGCAGTAAAGTAGCACTTTGTTGTATTGAAAGAAGATGGTTACTTTACCTGCCGCGATAATTAATCAAATTAACCGAGATTAGGGCCGGTTGTTCGAACGCTAATCAACATTGATCACTATCAAATATTTAATTACTGTCACAACTGTCAATGTCAACTTTGGTTGGGTTGCTGAAAACATAGTTAATTATAATTATGAGATTAGTTAGTCAATTAACATAATAATTATTAACATAAGTGATTAACTAATTTCATAATGGTCATCAATAATTATGTTTTCGGCAACCCAACCAAAGTTGACATTGACAGTTGTGACAGTAATTAAGTACTATTTGATAGTGATCGATGTTGATTAGCGTTCAAACAACCGGCCCTGAATGTAAGTGGTCAATGGCAGCAATCGATTATTTATTTGAGTGAAATTAAAATTTATTTACTTTAATTATTAAAAATATTGTACAAAATTTATCTTATTATTAATAAAATTTATGTCAAAAAGTAAAATTCTGTAGTGTTAAGCAATTATATTCATACAAAATAAATCAAAATTTTACAGATCTAGTAATTAGGTAGGTATACAATATTGATAACTATCGATTAAACGTCAAAACCGGCCATCATGCAAAAGTCATCTGTGATTACTGTCATACAAATTTTTTTTTCGTCTAAAATTAAAAAAATTTCCTCAAAGTTGTAAGTAAGTGTTAATGTTTTTTATGATCCACGATACAATTTTGTACGCACCACCTCAATACTCTTTATCGAACGCGTCTGTTCCTCTGCTCGTAATATCAGACTCGTTCGATAAAGAGTCACTTTACTGACTGACTTTACTGAAATTGGTTAAACAATTTTTCGACCGCGGTACCGCGTGATTTTGTTATAAGGATTGTTATACGGATGTATTTTTTTGAGTAAGTTTGTGCAAAAAATCGAATCAGAATAATTTACCTGACGGGGGCGACGTTACAGACTATACTAATAAGTAGTTGAAACGGTCAAAACAAAGAAACGCACACTCATTAAAAATGCACTTGAGATTCTCGTATAATCACCATTTACTGAATCGATCCAGGAAGAGTCAACTAGTAAAAGTTGATTTAAATTTTTAAATCAACTTTTACTGCTCGGTTCAGTTGGAGTTGACTCCAACTAGTTGGAGTCAACTGAGAATCAACTTGAACTGTAACATATACAAAAATTAATTTGTTCTTAAGAAATGCAATTAGGAATGTAATGTGTAGAGAGGATGTTTGTGATTGGCGAGAGAGACGAATGGAAGGAGAAGAGAGTGTTTGAGTCTGACTTGGAGGAAGAAAAAAGTTTCACTGTGTAGTGAACATCTGGAGAGAGCAGTCCAGTTTTTGAAAAGTAAGAAGTCGGTGTAAAGTGGTGAAGTTGGCGGCCGTGTAAGCAGAATCGTGTTGAAACGAAATCGTTGAGAAGTTAAATCTCCTTGTGTCCGAATGTTTCTGCCTGGAACGAGTAGCCGGTTGGTATCAATTTGCATAAGATATCGAGCAGAGAGAAAACTGAGGAGAGATTTTGAGCGAGTGCTGTTGTTTGTTTGTGAAGCAGATTGGACGAGAAGAATCGTTCGCAGCATCCTAGGAGTACGTGTGGGAGAATCAAGGACTACACAATCCATGATAAGAAGTAAAGAACAGAAAAAAAGGTTAGTCAGATTATTTGTGAAACGGAGAGAGCTGTTTTATATTACATACCATATTTGTTTATTTTTTATTGAACAGTTCTACAGCATAATTTAGTCATTCATAAATTCAAAGAAGAAATAAATAATCTAGTCAAAAAGGTGAAAAGTAATTTTTTTATAATAGTAAGAACAGTCTAACGAATTATTTAAATGAAAATTTTGTTAAAAAAAAGGAGATAGCAGAATTAAAGATTAATTATCAAGTATATTCAAATGGGAAATAAGCCACAATTTTACCTAAAAATGATTTTATTAACGTTTCGACGCCCAAGTCGGGTGTCGTTGTCAAAATACAAAATAATACTAAATAAACAAAAATGGTGTTGCTTAGTAAAAAATTCTTCTAATAATTTATTTAATCTGACTCATTTATATCATATATAACATCAACGTTAAAAAGGGAATCATTAAATCCTTATATGATAGAGCCAAAATTACTTGTTCTAACGAAAATTCATTTTTAGAAGAAAAACAATTGTTAACATCTGTTTTATTAAAAAATGATTATCCCATATCGTTTATAAATAAGGAATTATCAAGATTGGATCGAATGGAACAGAACAACTTAGAACGGGATCCTACAACATTCACAAGAAATAATACGAGGAAAATATCAATACCATATATAAAAGGACTATCCGAGAAACTTAAAACAATAGGAAATAAATTCAACATATCAACAACATTCAAAACAACAAACACATTGAGATCTATTCTATCTAAAACTAAACCTAACAGTGAACAAGAAAGAACAAAGAATTGTATTTATAAAATACCTTGTGAATGCGAACAATTTTATATAGGTGAAACGTCAAGACCATTAGACGTTAGAGTAAATGAACATCAGTCCTATATAAAAAATAGAGAATTTGATAGATCTCAAATATGTCAACACGCATGGGATAATGAACATAGAGTTCAGTGGAGAGATTCAAGTATAGTCCTGAAAGAAGCAGATAGTAAAAAGAGAAAAATCAAAGAAGCGGCTCTAATTATGCTAAATGAAACCAATTGTGTCGCAAATTCCTCGGTAGAATGCAGTAGGATGTGGTTACCCATATTAAAGGAGGAAGTCAATAGAAAGAAAATACCACAATTAGTAAATCAGTAACATATCGAGTTAGTACATATTTAGTATTTTAGTATTATTTAAAATTTAAAATATCAAGTCAGAATTTGGTATTATTTTTGAGAATAAACTAAATGTAAACCCAAATACTTACGATGTCGGGATAGTATCACGAGGTTTTTCTTGGTTTTCCCTCGTGATTTACTATGGAATCTCTAACGCGAGAATTTCAGTGCCACCGTTGCATTTGGTTGTCTTTTTAAAGACAGATCACATGCTATGATTTTTTGTGGCGGATATTCTTGAGGTGGGATTGATTTCATGTAATCGAATGAACTATCTTTTAGTAAAGTCGTCCCAGGAACGCAACTCATCAATATTGGCAATATCATTTTAAAGTCGTCTACTTTAAAATGTATAATACGTGTCTGAATTGCCGATATAAATGAGTCAGATTAAATAAATTATTAGAAGAATTTTTTACTAAGCAACACCATTTTTGTTTATTTAGTATTATTTTGTATTTTGACAACGACACCCGACTTGGGCGTCGAAACGTTAATAAAATCATTTTTAGGTAAAATTGTGGCTTATTTCCCATTTGAATATACTTGATTATAAAAGTGCCACAAGAAAATAGCTTCAGAACAACATAAAGATTAATTTATTAGATAAGAAATAGTTGCAACAAAATTAAGTTTAGCATACATTTAAATCTTATATTTATGGTATACTGGATAAATAAATAATATTTACAGAATTTATATGACATTGAGTATATTTAATTTCCCTGTTTTGTCCCTGGATGAAGTAAGCAACTAGAGATACTAGAAGCCACAAACCAAAGGTAATACATAAATAAATTAGCCCTGAGAATAAATTTTATTGGAAAGTTTTATTTAATTTTGGTTTTGTTTTCCATAAGTAGTAATTAAAATCATTAATTGATTAATAAAAATAAGAATATGCTGATTAATCTCAGAACAGAGAGAAAATACAGAGCATAACAATATGTATGGATAGGTACTTTCTTTTTTGACATGGGGTGCAATTGCTATTTTGACAGGGCAAGTCATATACATTTTTAATATTAACACTAAACATTCTAGAAAAGACAGGTTTTTTTATGAGATTTTCTACCTGGCAGGTGCTCAAAAAAGTATGTGTGCATTTAAATAGAAAGCGCTCTAGGTAAGCTGCAGTGTGAAAAAGAGCGTATATCGATAGCTGTTTGCGTCTTCGATCGCAGCGATTCCATTCGCTCGAGCAAAATCACGCGAGCTGACGTTACACATGCTGTTGTGCCTTAATGTGTTAGTGTAATTTGATTCATCAATAAATTTATGCAAACAAATTACTCGGAGGTTTTGGGGTTGCTAAATACGAATATGACATCAACCGAACTTCGGAGCACCGAACGCGCAGGGTGACTGCTATGCACTACCCGGGCACCAGGTGCTCCGTGGTCGGTTCTGATAGTGTATTCGTGTTCAGCAACCCCAAAAACCCCCCAAGTAATCTGTTTGCATCAACTGACTGCGCCGAAAACCCTCCAAACTCCAGAATATGACGTGCCTTAGCAGTGATTTGGCACCAGATGCTCTGGGGGTCCGTTCTGATGGCGTATCCCTGTTTAGTAACCTCAAAACCCCCCGAGTAATCAGTTTGTATCAATTTGGTGCCGAAACACCTGGAAACTCCAAATTACGTGACTTAGCAGTATCCCTTTGCACCACGTGCTCCGGGAGTCGGTTCTGATTCCGATTCCGTATTCATGTTCAGCGACCTCAAAAACCCCCGAGTAACAAAACCTGGCCTGTAATATACTTACTGCTTTTGACATTTTTTTGGATGCATTTTATGCACTGTAAATGCAATTATAACTCCGCCTGTGGTGACAAATGGGTGAATCGAGTAGCTCAGGAGTCACCACTGCCGGTCCTAAGCCCGGATAAAGGAGGAAGGTTGGGCAGTGGGCTGACAACCCACTCCCGGAAAAAACACACTGTTACGAAACCTGAACATTTGCCTCGGAATACAGGACAGAACTTTCGGAAACGACTCAAGCTACGAAACATGGACTATGCATTTGGAAACTGGAATGTGAGGACGCTAAATAGACCAGGAGCTCAAACCGCACTTCTGCAAGAACTAAAAAGATATAAGCTCATGATTACTGCTCTTCAGGAGACAAGATGGCTGGGGAAAGGTGTCAGGGACACTAAGACGCACACAATTCTATATAGTGGGAAGGAACAAGGAAGCAAAGAATGTGGAGTCGCATTTGTGGTGGATAATGATTTTAAATCAAAAATCATCGACTTCCAAGCAGTCAGTGAAAGGATATGTAAGTTGAGAATTCGCACCCACTTCTTCAACCTAACAATGATAAACATTCACTGTCCAACAGAAGATCAAGAGCAACATACAAAGGAAAGCTTTTACCAACAGCTGGAGATAGTATATGATAATGCGCCAAAAAATGACATCAATATTATAATGGGTGATATGAATACTAAAATAGGCAAGGAACCGCAGTTCTATGGCACAATAGGAAAACACTCTCTGCACAATGAAACAAGCGAGAATGGGGAGTTTTTGATAAACTTTGCCACCAGTAAAAACATGGTTATAAGTTCCACATGCTTCCCACATAAAGGCATACACAAAATGACATGGATTTCACCAGATGGAACCACAACCAATCAAATTGACCATGTGCTGATAGACAAAAGGGCAGCCAGTAGTACCTCCGATGTGAGAACACGACGAGGAGCATGCTGTGGATCAGACCATCTTTTAGTACAAACCAAATTTAGATGCAGAGTTAACAGGAAAAGAAACGAAAGACAACAAAGAACAAACAAACTGGACCTGGAAAAACTGAAGATTCAGGAATGTAAATAGAAGTTCGAACAAGAAGTCGCAAATGAGTTAAGGACGCTAGAACTGCACTCCATAGAAGGCAAATGGACTAATATCAAAACAGCAGTACTGACAGAAGCAGCGTCCACCCTGGGAAACAAGAAAAGGGAGAGAAGAGCAGCATGGTTTGATGACGAGTGCAGACAAGCAATAGAGGAAAGAAATGAAGCACACAAAATGTACATAACAAGAAGAACACGGGAAAGACGAACATTATTTGAAGTCGCAAGACGGAAAGCGGACAAGACATGTAGAAATAAAAAGAGAGCATATGAAAATGGACAAATAGAAAAAATGGAAGAAAATTTCAAAAACAACGAAATTAGAGGGGCTTATGAATACCTAAAAAATATAAAAAGTGGGTATAAACCTCAAACAAGTCTATGTAAAGATGAAAGTGGGCAAATAATCAGTGACCAACAGAAAGTCACAGAAACCTGGAAGCATTATTTTCTTGGAACTACTTGGAACTCAAGTAGACATGGAAGATGAAATGGATATGATCTACGTAGAAGAGAATGGAGTAGAAGCTCCAACCATAGAGGAAGTGTTCGAAGCCATTAAGGCCCAGAAAAACAATAAAGCTCCGGGAGTTGATGAAATACCAGCAGAACTATATAAGGTAGGTGGCGACCACCTAGCAAGTCACATCCACGCGCTCATCAAAGACGTATGGCAAGAAGAGAAAATACCCGACGACTGGAAGAAAAGTATAGTATGCCCGATCTATAAAAAAGGAGACAAACTCCAGTGCAAAAACTACCGTGGAATCTCTCTACTATGTACAGCATATAAAGTCCTCACGTATATTATAAACCAGCGGCTCCAACCACTAGCAGAAAATATTATTGGAGAGTATCAGACTTGCTTCCGACGGGGAAGATCGACACTGGATCAAATATTCACAGTGAAACAGATCTTGAGCAAAGCATGGGAACACGATGTTGATGTTCACAATGTGTTTGTAGACTTCAAACAGGCATACGACTCAGTCAAAAGGAACAAAGTATACTATATATTGGCTGAATTGGCAATACCACACAAGTTAATAAGACTCATTAAAGCCACAATGGATGAAACTCAGGCATGTGTACGAATACAAAACCACCGGACAGACTTTTTTAACATTTCGCATGGACTAAAACAGGGAGATGGGCTGGCCCCAACATTGTTTAACCTGGCACTGGAGTATGCGGTTAGGCAAATGCAAACTGGACGAGGAAATCTACTGACCAACCGAACGGTTCAACTGGCCGCTTATGCTGATGATATTAATATTATGAGTAGAACATCAACAGGAGCACAGGAAACATATGCAGAGTTAAAAACACAAACAAAAATACTAGGTCTGGAAATTAACACAGAAAAAACAAAAATAATGACTCAGACGAGAAGAAATATAGTCCCAGAAAACATTATACATGAAGATGACATTGAAACGGTTGAAAAGTTTACATACCTGGGAGTAGAAATATATGCCGACGGATCAGAAGATGGAGAAATACGGAAGAGAATAACGCAGGCAAACAGAGCTTATTTTGCCCTCTCCCATATATTTCGGTCTAAAAGTGTCCACCGAAATACAAAGATGAGAATCTATAAAACCTTAATTCGACCAATAACATGCTATGGCAGTGAAGCCTGGGTGCTGAAAGAAACATCCAAAAACAAACTCGACACATTCGAAAGGAAAGTACTTAGGAGAATACTAGGACCTGTGAGGGAAAACGGAATCTTCAGAAGTCGATACAACAACGAGCTTTATCAACTTTATAAGGAAACGCCCCTGTCAAACTTCATTAGATTACAAAGATTGCAATGGGCCGGACATGTGATAAGAATGGGAGAGGATAGGCTACCAAAACGAGCACTGAATGCTAGAATGCAAGGAAAGAGACCGGTTGGGAAGCCACGAAAGCGCTGGGAAGACACAGTAAACAGCGACGCACAAGCGCTTTTAGGAGTCCGTGTATGGAGAAGAGCAGCCACAGACAGGCAAGGGTGGAGGCAAAAATAAAGGAGGCCAAGGCTCAATTTGGGCTGTAGTGCCGTAGAAGAAGAAGTAAATGCAATTATGTATTTCCACTCATTTTTCTATTGTAGACTTTTTCCTGACGTCATCCCGAACAAGATGCAAAAAGTGGCAGTTGGATAGGTCCTACCAATGGTGCTGTATTTAACAATCGATTTATTCCGGTGTTTTTTGTTTTAAATGGCCTGGTCTATACTAAAAAAACTAATTTTATTGCTATCAGTTTTAATAGGCTTCTTATCTTATTCTTATTTATCTACACAAATGAACAAAATAATGTTTTTGATATTTTATTAAGGTACTATGTTGAATGTTGAACTACACTGCATGCCAAAATTAACGCATAATTTTAAAAATCCTGTAAATCATATAATTTTAATGTTTCGATTTTTGTGTCTATATTATTG
This sequence comes from Diabrotica virgifera virgifera, assembly GCF_917563875.1. Taxonomy (NCBI): domain Eukaryota; kingdom Metazoa; phylum Arthropoda; class Insecta; order Coleoptera; family Chrysomelidae; genus Diabrotica; species Diabrotica virgifera. Next base: position 65,094,142 of record NC_065444.1, on the reverse strand, counting down.
TTACCTCTGGTATATTGTAAAATATATCGAAGAAACGGTAAAAATACTGATGATTTTATCAGTTTTGGCAAATAAATTAAAAACATGCTAATTGTGCTTCATTTTAAATCGAATTTAGTTGGGCTGGAATACTAGTCTAGTCGCAACATAGGGGCTCCCGTGGACACTTTTAGTTCGCCGCGATTTGATGGTGGTATTATAGGTCTCTTGGGTCGCTGAATCCAATGGAAGTGGTCTGGAAGTCCAAATGTGGTGCGTTTAATTGTTATTAACAAATTATGGTAAAATTAGGTGTTTTTCAGGAATGATTAGAATCCCTGTAAATAAATTGATAGTGTTAAGGTCTTCTCTGGTGTATTTTTGGTCGCTGAATCGAATGCGACTAGTTGCGATTGCTCAAAATATGTTCGTATTTTTTTAATAACAAAATAATAGTTTATTCGCCGAAAAGCTTGAAATGCGCTATCTACAGCAAGTTTGTAGACTTTTTCATACTATTTTTATACGCTAAATCGATTGCCACTAGTAGTCCAGGAACCGAAGCTTTTCACCTCGCAATTTTTACAGAATGGATAGATTTGCTTGAAAATTTGAGAATAAGTAGTGGATAGTCCAAGGATTAAAATCTATATAATGCCGAAAGGCGCTTTTACCATGGGGGTGGTTGATAAAACCACCCGCAAAAGTTGATAAAAACATTCATTCTAAGCAAAAAATGTTCCATACATTTTTTTGATAAAATGAATAGTTTTCCATTTATTCGTTATCGAAAGTGTTAGTTTCATATCGAAAAAATAAGTGTTTTTCAATAATATACTAATTTACAATTCACTCAATTTTTGCCGTAGAAAAAATTTTTTCAAACCAAGTTCTTGGGAATTAAATAGCCTACAATTTCATATTTAAACATTTTTTCTTATCTCTGATGCTCATCTTTCTATTCTGAAGAAATCGACATTTTTACCGAACTACAAAAAATCGTTATTCGCTTTTAACTCCAGTTTTTTAAAAATTAATCTTTCTAAGCCAGTCAAACTTCTAGAATCTATTAATAATACATAAATAAAGAAGAATGAATAAGACCAATGACTAAAATCACCGCTAACTTACATTATTATGCTTCCAATTGGATTTCTTCTTTTTTTTTTTCAAAAAAATATATTGATTTTTTTAACCGTAACTTTTCTATTTTTTATCTTAGAAAGTTTGGTAAAAAAAAATTTGTAGGCTTTTATAAGGTCTATAGGCTTATTAATATTAATTCTTTTTAAAATCCTCAGTCTGAAAAAGAGGTGACTTTGAAAAGGTTGGTAAAGGTGGTTTTTGCATGTTATTATAAGTTTTAATTATCAATAGCTCACTCAATTTTTGCCGTAGTAAAAATTTTTGCAGACTAGTTTCTTGGGAATTAAATAAGCTACAATTTCATATTTAAACATTTATTCGTATCTCTGATGCTAATCTATCTATTCTGAAGAAAAGGCTATTTTTTTCCAAACTACAAAAATTCGTTATTCGCTTCTAACTCCATTTTTTTTTAAACTAATCATTCTAAACCGCTCAAACTTTTAGCACCTATTAATAATATACAAATAAAGAAGACCCAATAAGGTTAATGACTAATTTTAATTAGGGTGGCGATTGGGAGGTTGCTTCGGATCACTTTTTCGCTGAAAAAAGAAGGGACCATCATTCTTTTCAATATACGTCACTTAATTTTTGAGCTAGAGAGTTTGTTGTTATTTCTGGAGATAGATATTTTAAAATGCTTTAAATTAGTTTAAACAAGTTATCCTCGAAAAATGCATAGTTTTCCCGTCTTTTGACTTTGAAACTACAGTATTTAGCATTTGACGAAGTTAATAGTGTATAGCTAACAGTTAATAGTGTATAACTCGATTACTATTGGTCTTAAAGGAAATTAAAAGAAACGGTTTTATTTATTTTTTCAAAGGATACATTTTTGTTAAGTGAAGTTGTTTTGATAAAACGAAAACTTTTGGAGTTATTAGCCGAAAACTTATTAAAAACATTGATTTTTTCGATATAAAACCAACACTTTCGATAGCGAATAAATTGAAAACTATTAATTTTATCAAAAAAATGTATAGAACATTTTTTGCTTAGAATGAATGTTTTTACCAACTTTTGCTGTCAAATGTTATAAAAAATTTCCACCCCCGAGTTGGGGTGGCAACCACCCCCCATGGTAAAAGCGCCTTTGGGCATCATATAGATTTTGATCCTTGGACTATCCACTACTTATTCTCAAATTTTCAAGCAAATCGATCCATTCTGTAAAAATTGCGAGGATTTGTCCTATTTTAAGCTTCATTACTTGGACTATAGTTGTAATAGCTTAAACCACGTTCCGACTTTGTTATTAATAAATTATTGCAAAAATAACGGTTTATAGCAAGGTTTATAGTACGTTTACTCACGGTTTTTGCTCTAAATTTTAAAAAACCACTTGGATTGACATAAAATTTGGCATACACGTAGCTAACATGTCAAACAAAACAAGTGATATTGTGCAGATGTCTGCTTTTACCCTGGGGGTGAAAAAAGAAACCTTTAAAATAAGTCCGGAAGTGGATAAACTGATTAATTCTAAGCAACTTTTGTTCTATACAGTTTTTTCACTAAGTCAATACTTTTCGAGTTATTTGGTTTTTTTTTGTTGAAAAATTAACATATTCACTCACAAATAACTCGAAAAGTATTGACTTAGTGAAAAAACTGTATAGAACAAACGTTGCTTAGAATTAATCAGTTTATCCAATTCTGGCCTTATTTTAAAGGTTTCTTCTTTTACCCCCGAAACGGGGTGAAAGTCACCCCCAGGGTAAAAGCACACATCGGCACAATATCACTTGTTTTGTTTGACATGTTAGCTACGTGCATGCCAAATTTCAGGTCATTCCAAGCGGTTTTTTAAAATTTAGAGCAAAAACCGTGAGTAAACGTACTATAAACCGTTATTTTTGCAATAATTTATTAATAACAAAGTCGGAACGTGGTTTAAGCTATCACGACGATAATCGATTTAGCGTATGAAAATACTATGAAAACGACTACAAACTTGCTGTGGATAAAGCATTTCGAGCATTTCGGCGAATAAACAATTATTTTGTTATTAACAAAATAATAACACATTTTGAGTAATCGCAACTAGTTGCATTCGATTCAGCGACCAAAAATACACCAGAGAAGACCTACTATCAATTTATTTACAGGGCTTCTAATAATTCCTGAAAAACACCTAATTTTACCATAATTTGTTAATAACCAGCGACCAGACCACTTCCATTGGATTCAGCGGCCCAAAAAACCTATAATACCACCATCAAATCGCGGCGAACTAAAAGTCTCCACGGGACCCCCTATGTTGCGACTAGACTATACGTTGTGATCAATGTTTATAGGCGTTTTTCAAATTTATAAGTGATTTTTCCTTTGAAATGAACCATCAGCAGCAAGAAAATCGAAATTTGCCAGAAAGTGACTGTACTAAAATCGTTACTCTTTGCGAATGCGAAGAAGTATACCGTTAAGTTAAACTCGCTGAACGATTGAATGTCAATCAGTCGACCATTTCAAGCTATTACTGGAAGTAACTTGAAATAACCCGGTAATAGTGCAGCCGATATGTGAAACAATTGTGCATTTACTGATAGAAGCATATAATTTGGACCACATATACTACACATATAAACGTTCAAATTCAGATACGAGGCCATCTCAGATTTTGCCTTTTACAAAAATGGCGGGCGTTCAAAATGGCGACTATACATATGTGACTATTAGCACGATAACTTTTGAACGAGACTTCCGATTTCAACCAAATTTGGTACATAGGTTCTTTTTTTTATGTAAAAGATCGAGGTCTTGAACCGGAAGAATCGGTTTACCAAAAGTTGTAGTCTAGGCGCCAGAGGGGTCACCGTGTCATATTCAATTCTGATGGACAAACTCAACGGTTTCTTATGGATTTTTGGCTGCTGATTACGAATTTCGAGGGGGGATTTCGATCCGAGTGGTCAAAAAATTGTTATAAACAATTTAATTGTTTATAAATTGTTTATAAGGCTCTGGCTCATAAACTAAAAGAGATAAAAAAAAATGTTTCAAATAAAATTTGTTCCTTAATAAAAAACGAAGAAGTAACCGTTTACTAAACTTAAATCTAACAATTAGAACTTAAGATATTGTAAAATTAGTGCACAATGCAAATTGCAAATTGCAAAATAAGTATTTTTCGAAGCTTTATCGATCGTAACTCGGCTTCTACGCATGCAAATGAGCCTTAGAAGGTGTCGTTTTAAAGCTTAATTAACAGACTTCCAAACAAAGGCTGTTAAATTACTTGATCTTCATTTGTTTTAAAGTTATACCCGTTTGAATTTACAATTTTCTTAAAAATATTGTACATTCACTTGTTTCTAAGGGTTTCAAGCAAATTTGAGCTATAAACATTTATACTTTAATGAACAATAATGATAGAAAAACTCAAAAGGAACAATTTGAGGCTAAAATGTTCATAAGTTTATTTTTGGCCAAGATGTCGATATTTTAATGGCGCGCTATGAGGCGGAAGATCGACTTACAGTTAATTAAGTATTTTTCGACGCTTTATCGATCGTAACTCGGCTTCTACGCAGTAAAATGAGCTTTTCATGGTCTCATTTTAAAGCTTAATTAATAGACTTCCAAACAAAGTTGTTAAATTACTTTATCTTCATTTGTTCTAAAGTTATACTCGTTTGAAGTTATAATTTTCTTAAATAATTTGTACATTAATTTTTGTATAAGGCTTTTTAGTAAATTTGAGCAATAAACATTTATACTTTAATTAAAACTAATAACAGAAAAACTAAGAAGGTGTATTTTGAGTTTAGGAAAGTGTTCGTAGGTTTATTTTTGGCCAAGATATTGATAATATAGGTAATAGCACGCTCTGAGGCTCAAGATCAACTCACAGTCAAGTAATAAATATCATGGTAAATATACCGATCGACTGCTCTCGTGTTACACTATTTTGCTCAGGAAGCCTTGACTATTCTTAATTATGTCTATCAATGTCTACAATAATATAATATACCTACTACTGTCAATTGTGTCTATTTGTTACAACAAAGTCATTGTCTCTTAATAGTGTAATGTGATATAGGCCATTTCAAGACTTTGACGTTTATGACACTAATTGAAAGCTGGAAGGCAAACATTGAAATTATTTATATTTGTACCGCATTGAGTTTCTTAAGTTTTTTACGTTTAATAGTTTTTTTATAAAATAGTTATTGTTGTTATAAAATAGTGGTTTATATAATTGTTTTTATATAATAGTTTAATCGTTGTATAATAGTTTTTTATAGTTGTATTTTCCGAACATTTTGCTGTTGACTTCTGTAGCTTCTAGCTGTAGAAGTACTTTAACGACTGTATTTAGTTGTAAGCAGTGAATAAATAAACATAAGTAAATATTTTCAAAAGCTTTTGGTATATAGATCCATTTGCCCTCAAGGGGTATGAGTTAACCTACAGTAGAAAAAGTTTTTCAAGGGTGACAACATGGACAAATATAGTTACTTACATGGACATAGTTTTTTTTGTATTTGGAGCTTAGTAATAGTTTTTACACAGGTCAACAAATGAAGGCATTCAAGAGTTTAAATTCTTACAAATATTTTGAGGTAGGATTTGTATATAATTGTGGAGCTATAAAAATAAATAATTTCATCATAGTGGTTCACCCCAGATATCTTAAAAAATTGACCTTTTAAAGAATTTGTACAGTCGGAAAAATGAAAGAATACCCATGAACGGTCACGTCAAACAGGTACAATCACATATTTTGTTTGCTGTTCTTTTTCTATAAATAACAAACGATAGAGATAGATTAATTATGTTAATAATATGTGATCGTTCATGGGTACTCTTTCATTTCTCCGACTGTACCTGCAGTGAAAAAATTTCAAGAGAAGAAACTGAGAATCTGCCGGAAGAGGTGAAATGTTTTTTGATTTTAGACAACGCTCCTGCTCATCCCTCTGAAAATATTCTATGATCAAAACATGGCAACTTTAGTTGTATGTTTTTGCCAAAAAATACATCGCTTATTCAACCCATGGATCAGGAAATAATTTTAGCAACAAAATGAATATATCGCAGAAAGTTTTTAGATGAAGTAATTGTATGATGAAGATAACACAGAAGATACAAGAGGGCAGCATACTTTGCAAAACTTAACTGTTACAATTTGAAATCAACAATTTGTTAAGTTTGCTACAGCATGGAAAGACAGTTATTAAGGGGTTACATAGGTCTTGCGGGTAAAAAAGTGACTTTTTAAAAAAATTATATCTTGGAAACTAAAAATTATTTTTATTTATAATTGGAACATGTAAAAGTATAGTACACTCAAAAAAATTTCAGCCAAATATATTCATTTTTGTAGAGTTGACTGCAATTTTTCGACAACAGCCCTTTTTGTGGTGAGCAGCATAACAAGTCCAGTCTCATCTGAAATTTCTTGTAGTTTATACCTCTGGTTAGTGAATGAACAAAGATTTTTTTATTAGATGAGGTCATTTTTGTTTTATCAAAAAAAAACTACTTTAAAAATGAGAAAAATTGGGGTCAAAAATGTGTTTAAACTTATGTAAAATCTTCAAATTTCATTTTTTTTTAATTCCTTCGTTCATTTACTAGCCAGAGGTATAAACTACAAGAAACTTTTTTATTTCAAATGAGACTGGACTTAGTTTTGCTGTCCACCGCAAAAAAACTTAAACTCTACAAACATGAATATTTTTGGCTGAAACTTTTTTTGAGACTACCTTAAGTACTATACTTTTACATGTTCCAATTATAAATAAAAATAAATTTTAGTTTTCGAGATATAATTTTTTTAAAAAGTCACTTTTTTGACTCCTAAGACCTATGTAACCCCTTAAAAAAATGTTTGATGGCCAAGATGCATACATATATTTAGAAGGAAAGTTCCTAATTTCTGTAGTATAATACATAATACCGAAGAGGAAGTAGCTCTAAGCGCCGGACTCCACTTGCGATTTGTAGTCGTGAAGATTGAACACATTCTTTCAAATAGAAGTCAATCCATGATTATTTAGTTACAAATGGATTGACTTGTATTTGAAACAATGTGTTCAATCTTCCTGATTACAAATCGCAAGTGGAGTGCGGTGCTAATAACACCAAAATATTCCATATGAAGGTACACAGACATTGAAAAATTTCTGGAATATCCCCGAAAACACGTTTCCTGAACATCCCAGGAAAATCCTGTGTCAGCATTTTAAACATTACTTGAACGTCTTATTGGAACATTCCATGAATGTCCACGAATGTTCTTTGGACATTCAAAATATATTTTGTAGACATTCCCTGGATATACCAGAAATACAGTGATGAGCACTCTAATAACCTGCAAAATAGCACAAAAGATGGAAAACGTATTAAGTAGTGAGATAAAAAGAAATGAAACTAGTCGAGCTGGGAAATTTAGCGATATTAACTTATACATTTAGATTGTATTGATTGTGTACCACCTTCAGACGTATCAGACGAGTTTGGAAACTACCACTGTCACAGTGACAGTTTTAGTTGACATACTCCTCTGATATGTGTAAAGGTGGGAAACAATCAATATAAAATAAAATTTAAAGGTTAATTTCGCTAAATTTCCCAGCTCGACTAGTTTCATTTCTTTTTATCTCACAACTAAATATGTTGCCCGTTTTTTGTGCTATTTTGCCGGTTATTAGGGCACTCATCACTGTACATCCTTGCTGATGTGACAATACCTCCTATCTGTTTTTTCATGAGTTTTGTAGGCGAGATGGAAAAACATGTTTTAAGGTCACCTCCTGTGTTCATATGTAAGTTTTGACTTGTTTTGTAGTTCATAGATAGTTTAATTTACTAGGAAAAAAACAAGTCAAAAAATATCATATGAAAACAGGAGGTGACCCTAAGACAAGTTTTTAGTCTCTCTTACGAAACTCATGAAAAAACAGATAGGATGTATTATTACATCACTGACGATATGTGGCCATACCAATTAATACATCCTTGATAAATATAAACATTTTTATTGAACAAAATCTTCTCATACATTTTTTTAATGCAATTTACTGATATTCCTAAATATTTCAAAAAAATGTGTCACATTTGCTTTGTAAACCTTTCTTTTGCCTTTCGTAGCCACATATTCCGTTTCCTTCCTGGGTTTTTGTAGACCACTTCTCTCAGCTGATTCTAAAAAAAATAAAATAAATGGTAATTTTTCAATCCTTTACAATTAACAATCAGAAGAAATATTTACAGGTAATAATATGCATAAATAATAATATTTTGTATTTTGACAATGACGTCTGATTTGGAAGTCGAAAGATTAATAAAATTATTTTTTAAGTTAAATTGTGGCTTATTTCCCAATTAGAATAGTTAATTACAAAAATGCCTCAAATAACTAGCTTCAGAACAATAAATAATTCGTTTCATACAAACATTCGTCCAAAGTCAATTATACCTGTAGTATTTCCATGAAAAGATTCTTTAAGTGAATTTTGCATAGTTTTCTTTAAAATATCTCTATCAGGCCAGAACACAAATTTTTTTAACCTAAGACACATTATATACAAAGTATTTTTGAAATAAGTTGATACCGGGTAGGGTGAAATACTAAACCTATATCCCAAATCTTTATAATCTAAGTTTAAGCTTAGTTTAGCTAAAGTAAGCAATACTTGATCACTTGGTGACAAAACAGTATTTTGATGGTATTTGATAAATGGTGTAATATACTTTAAAGCTATTTTAAAAACATTGTAATTTGCTAAACCAGTATAATTTTTAGTTTTGGCATCATCATTTTCTATACTTTCACAAGATAAAGCTAATTTCTTAAGCTGATATTTAAAATCCTGTGTTAATGTTAATGACATAAAATGTATTTGTTAATTTTTCCATTGTAATATATGTTTGACTATTTGGCAAAATCTTGTCTTCTACTAAACTAGCTTTTATACCAAATAACTACTATCTACCACTAACTATCCACTGTTTCTAAGGGCCGGTTGTTCGAACGCTAATCAATAATGATCATTATCAAATATTCAATTACTGTCACCAAAACTGTCAACGTCAACTTTGTTTGGGTTGCTGAAAACATAATTAATTACAATTTTGAGATTTATTATTAATTATGTTAATAATTATTTTTATATTAATTGATTATAGTCTCAGAATTGTAATTAATTATGTTTTTAAAGTTGACATTGACAGTAATTAATTATTTGATAATGATCATTGTTGATTAGCGTTCGAACAACCGGCCCTAAATCTACTAAAGTAACAGTAATGTATCATTAATGAAAAATGTGTAAAATCATAGACCTACCTAGTATTTGTAGAATATAAGACAGTCCAGTGTCTTATAAATCATTTCAAGAGGAATAAAAAAGCAATTTTTTCTTGTAGGTACCCTTTTCTTTTAATTCTCCTTTGGTACCTTAATTCCCATTTTAGATTTTGGGGAACTCATTTCATTGTGTTTATATACCCCATATTTATTGAAGGAACCCAATCTGGATTGTTATTATCAGTTAATAAGTCAGCTGGTTTTCCTACAAGATTAGACTGTTAACATCTTCAAAAATCGTTAATGTTCAAATGTTGTAACTTACCAGATATAAGATGATTACAGGGGAATTTCCATTTTGCTAGTAAAATCTTTATATTTTATTGCATTTTACCATTGTTGTTGTCTCTCAGATGATAACTATAACTTATTTAGTTAAATTGGTTCAGTTTTGTGCTTAGAATGTAGCACTGATGGTAAGTGGTAAAAGCTAACTTTATCACGATTACTTTGCATTTCACACTTCAAAACACAACACCAATGAGGCATATTATCTTTCTAAATTAATACTTCCAGAGAAAATGTTAAATTAATCTTTGTACAACAACTAAAATGATCTAAAACCATAAGAACCTGATAGAATAATATTCAATGTTTGCCTTCCAGTAGCCATATTGATTTAATTTTGACAGCATCTTGGAACGGCCTATTGATTCGTTGCAATAATGAATAATTTAGTTAATAATAAATTATGTATTATATGTCAAAAAAATATCAACATCAAAATGTCTTCTACTGAGAACGGTTGTGCACGTATAATTGAAACAGCAAATATTCGTAAAGATTTTTCTCTTGTTTCTCTTGTTGAAGGAGGCATTTCTCTTGTTAAAGATATGCCACCAACATCAAACTCAATCCACTAATATATAAAACGAGCATTTTATATGGTGTACACACAATTAACGTGCCTCGAAGATTCTGCAAAAGAACTTGATCCACTTGTATATGGATATCTTATAGATAATGAAACTCTGAACCCCCAAAAAGTTTTAATTTTAATGACTTCAAAATCAGATTTAGTACCACCATGTGTCTGTAAAAATTGCTCGAAGAATTTATGCAGATGTAAAAAAGCTGAGATTCCCTGTATATCTCGATGCAGATGTATGAAAGAAAATGTTTGTAAAAATAGTAATAATAAATAATATCAACCCACTTTTTAGTTATATTTCTGAAATATTAATTTTTAATGTGTTTTTTTTTTCTCATTTAGTACAAAAAATAGAAGACAAATTAAGTAGAATGAAAGGTGATACGAGATACAGTATGATGATTTAATTATAAGAAGTATATGATAAAATTTTATTAGGATCTTCAAAAATGAAAAATTCAGATAACGTATATATACATAGAAATTATAATTTGCATCCAGAAAATACCGCGTGAACCTTTACGCTGTGAGCCAATCTTGCGCCTCATAGCGCGCCATTAAAATATCGACATCTTAGCCAAAAATAAACTTACGAACAGTTTCATAAGCTCAAGTTGTTCCTTTTGAGTTTTTCTATCATTATTGTTCATTAAAGTATAAATGTTTATAGCTCAAATTTGCTTGAAACCCTTAGAAACAAGTGAATGTACAATATTTTTAAGAGAATTATAATTTCAAACGGGTATAACTTTAAAACAAATGAAAATCAAATAATTTAACAAACTTTGTTTGGAAGCCTCTTAATTAAGCTTTAAAAGGACACCTTACAAGGCTCATTTGCATGCGTAGAAGCCGAGTTACGATGGATAAAGCTTCGAAAAATACTTATTTTGCAATTTGCAATTTGCATTGTGTACTAATTTTACAATATCTTGAGTTCTGATTGTCGGATTTAAGTTTAGTAAACGGTTTTTTCTTAGTTTTTTACTAAGGAACAAATTTTACTTGAAACATTTTTTTATATCTTTTTTAGTTTATGAGCCAGAGCCTTATAAACAATTTATAAACAATTAAATTGTTTATAACAATGTTTTGACCACTCGGATCGAAATCCCCCTCGAAATTCGTAATCAGCAGCCAAAAATCCATAAGAAATCGTTGAATTTGTCCATCAGAATTGAAAATGACACGGTGACCTCTATTTGGCGCCTAGACTATTGTGTTTTTCCTGGTTTTTATGTAAAAATACGTTGTTTCTTTTCAATTCTTTCACCCCGTATATATTAATTTTTCAAAAAGGTAATACCGCCATTGAAAATAGCGTAAAAATATTTTTTAGGAACTATTTGGAACTTTTTAGTTATGTTAATTACCATTGAATAAATGCATAACTTATTTTCACATGTACCTATGTACGGCAGACTAGTGCAAATATTATAAGAATTATTGTGCATTTAATGGTAGAAGCATATAATTTGGACCACATATACTATACATACAAAGGTTTAAATTTAGATATAAGGCCATCTCAGATTATGCCTTTTACAAAAATGACGGGCATTCAAACTGGCAACTATATGTACATATGTGACTAATAGTACGATAACTTTTGAGCAAGACGTCCGATTTTAACCAAATTTGGTATATATGTTCTTTTTTTGATGAATAAGATCGAGGTCTTGAACCAGAAGAATCGGTTTACCAGAAGTTGTCTTTTTATTGTTTGTTTTTATGTAAAAATATGTTGTTTCTTTTTTCAATTATTTCACCCTGTATATATTAATTTTTCAAAAAGATAATACCGCCATTGAAAAGAGAGTAAAAATGCTTTTTGCAAATATTTTGAAATTTTTAGTTATGTTAATTGCCATTTAATAAATGTATAACGTATCTTCACATGTACCTATTTGCGGCAGATACATTTTGAATGCCCGCCATTTTTGTAAAAGACAAAATCTGAGATGGCCTCATATCAAAATTTGAATCTACGTATGTGTAGTGTATGTGGTCCAAATTATATGCTTCTACCGTTAAATGCACAATAATTCTTATATTATTTGCACGAATCTGCAGCACATATGTATGTTCATAGGTACATGTGAAGATACGTTATGTATTTATTAAGTGGTAATTAACATAACTAAAGATTTCAAAATATTTTCAAAAAAATATTTTTATGCTCTCTTTAATGCCCGTATTAGCTTTTTGAAAAATTAATATATACAGGGTGAAACAATTGAAAAAATAAACAACATATCTCTACATAAAAAATCAGGAAAAACTCAACTTATGGTAAACCGATTCTTTCAGTTCAAGAACTCGATCTTTTACGTCAAAAAATAACCTATATAGCAAATTTGGTTGAAATCGGACTTTTTGTTTAAAAGTTATCATGCTATTAGTCACATATGTATAGTCGTCATTTTGTATACCCGCCATTTTTGTAAAACGCAAAATCTGAGATGGCCTCATATCTAAATTTGAACATTTGTATGTGTAGTATATGTGGTCCAAATTATATGCTTTTACCGTTAAATGCACAATAATTCTTATAATACGAGTATTTGCACGAGTCTGCCTCACATAGAGCCATGTGAAGATAAGTTATTAAATATTTATTTAATAAAGCATTTATTAAATGGTAATTAACAATACTAAAAAGTTCAAAATATTTCCTAAAAAATATTTTTACGCTCTTTTTAATGCCGGTATTAACTTCTTAAAAAATTAATATATACAGGGTGAAAGAATTGAAAAAAAAACAACACATTTTGACATAAAAAATAGGGAAAAACACAACTTCTGGTGAACCGATTTTTCCGGTTGAAGAACTCGATCTTTTACATCAAAAAAAGAACCTATATAGCAAATTTGGTTGAAATCGGACGTCTCGTTCAAAAGGTATCGTGCTATTAGTCACATATGTATAGTCGCCATTTTGAACGCCCGCCATTTTTGTAAAAGGCAAAATCTGAGATGGCCTCGTATCTGAATTTGAACCTTTATATGTGTAGTATATGTGGTCCAAATTATATGCTTCTATCATTAAATGCACAATTCTTATAATTTTTGGCACGAATCTGCCGCACTATAAGCATCTAAACATTCCGTATATGTATTTGGCACCTAGGAGTTTTCCTAGGTTCCTTGCGGCACGCGGTCATATTTCAACCGATACTCGGCGAGGTGCCAAACGCATATACGGAATGTTATTCGGTGCGAAATTTATATACGGAATGTTAAATATTCGTAGATGGAAAATGATAACTTTTTATTAGTCAGTTAAAAGGAGATTGACTTTAAAATACTTGTTAACGTATTATTAAATAAAAATAAAACAATTGTAGTATTTGGAATGTTATTTGGTGCGAAATTCATATGCGGAATGTTAAATATTCGTAGACTAAAAAAGACGACTTTTTATAAGTCAGTTAAAGAAGACTGATTTTAAAATATTTTGTTAATGTATTATTAAATAAAAGTAAAACAAGTATAGCATCTGGAATGTTATTTGGTGCGAAATTCATATACGGAATGTTAAATGTTCGTAGATTAAAAAAGACGACCATTTTCGTCTGATAGCACACAACCCTAAACTTCAACAGAAATAATAGAATTAAATAGCTGAAACAAATCTAAACATACTATACAACACGTGCAAGTCACTAAAAATTCTCAAATAAAGAAATAATAAAGTCTCTCAAATCTATACCATACCATTCCATTTATAAATTTCGCATCAAATAACATTCCATATAGGTAATAATAATTGTTTCATTTTCTTTAATATACATTAACAAAATATTTTAAAATCAGTCTTCTTTAACTGACTTAATAAAAAGTCGTCTTTTTTAGTCTACGAATATTTAACATTCCGCATATGAATTTCGCACCAAATAACATTCCAAATACTATAATTATTGTTTTATTTTTATTTAATAATACATTAACAAGTATTTTAATCAATTTTAATCAAACTATTTTTAACTGACTCAAATGAAAAGTGCTTTCTTCGGTCTACGAATATTTAACATTCCGTATATGAATTTCGCACCGAATAACATTCCGTATATGCGTTTGGCACCTCGCCGCGTATTGGTTGAAATATGATCGCGTGCTGCAAAGAACCAATAGAAAACTCCTAGGTGCCAAATACATATACGGAATGTTTAGATGCACCCGGTAAAGGCTGTAAAAGGGTTATGACTCCTAATCACCACAGGTTTTTGATACTTCATACACTGAGACAAAGGTTTGTTACCAGTATTTCTCTACAAAATAAATTTTTGGATCGTTATAACTTTAGAATCAGACAAAAAACGATAAGAAGAATACTTGCCGCAAACGACCTCTGCCATTCAAGGGCGCCCCCTGGCCCATTATTGACGAGAGATTATAGAGGGCAAAGATTGCATTTTGCTCGTGAACATGTTTGAATAATGACGATTGAAGGAGAATATTGATCACTAATGATAGTATGACCGACTCCAATTCAGTCGAATTCGGGACAAGGCTGAAAAAAATACCTAAAATCCGGGACTTTTCAATGAAAATCGGGGAACCATTTTTGTTAGTTTTTGACATTTCGACTTCCAATCCGGAAATCGTTCTCAAACTTTGAGAAAAATTAGAAAACCAACTGATGGATTTCCATATAAATAAAACCTTGAGTTGATATAAAAATTTAATTATCATTAAAACCAATTGTGGCTTAATCCCATCAAAAATATTATTGTCAAACATGCCACAAGAAACAAAAACAAAACAGCTTCAGAACATTTTTATGGTGATTACATCTTACTATCATATTTGTCGAACAATTGAATTTCTTAAAAATGAGAAGAAAGTTCTTAAAAATCAAACATGTTTTCGTTCTTCGTCCCAACAATTTAGTTTGATGTGAATTCTTAAAAGAATAACGTATTCAAAACTTAAATAGAATTTTACCAAAACGTTGAAAATTCGGATGGCGCGGAAGCCTTGTCCGGGACACGATTTCGTAATTAGGGCCATGTCCCGGATTTTTCGGACTAGTTGGTCACACTACGAATAAATCCAGGTATTGTCCTTTTTCTGATGACAACCGGAACAGAGTGTACAGAAAGACTAGGGAACGTTACACAGTGTTACACTATAGGGACTGTATAGTATGGCGACCGCTCGATAATGGTGTGGGGTGTGATTAATTTGGAGGCTCGTACGGAGTTAGTTTAAATAGATCACTGACGGATTACATTACACAGGTATATTACAGACATTTTAGAAGAGCATGTCGTGCCATTTACACTGTTTATATGCAAGATAATGCCCAGACCACATATTGCAAG
Organism: Diabrotica virgifera virgifera; assembly: GCF_917563875.1. Classification (NCBI taxonomy): domain Eukaryota; kingdom Metazoa; phylum Arthropoda; class Insecta; order Coleoptera; family Chrysomelidae; genus Diabrotica; species Diabrotica virgifera. The sequence continues at coordinate 65,078,499 of NC_065444.1, read as the reverse complement.
AATTGTGCAGCAAAATCATCAGGAGGTTGGGATTCCTGCCATAGTTGGACTGCGAGAAGTCCCGACCTCAACCCATTAGAACATGTTTGGGATATCGTAGGGAGCCGACTACGATAACTACACAATGCACTAAACACACTAGACACTAGATCTACTGTTTTTGCGATTAGTTGAAATTTGGGATCAAATTGATCACGATGAAATAGGATATCTAAGAACGGTAATTCTGAGTATGAGAGATCATTTTCAAGCATTAATAAATGCCAAAGGGGACGATACTTGCTACTATAGAGCGTTTCACGTTAAGAATGGAACGTCGCTTAGATAGGGCAATGTATTTCTTATAAACGATAGAAGCGCGCCGATGTCACGCCGTACTGATTAGAATGAATCGTATATCGGCAGTCGAGTAGCCAACCGTGCCCGATAGGTTTGGCAACACTGATCTCCATAAGCCCAAACGTTCCTTTCTTAACGTGAAACAAAGTAGGTAGGTACCTATAGTTTATTTTTCTTAAACTCTAAATATTTTCATTTCCGTCATTTAGGTGTTTATAATATTAGGTGGGTGGTGGGAAAAGTACAAATGGGAGGTAGCAGATCACTAAGATTTAGGATGAACAAGGGGATAAAACAGGGAGATAGCCTAAGCCCACTCCTATTCGTCATAATTATGGATAAACTATTTAAAAATGTGAAAAGAAGAACAAACCACTTAAAAACAATAATAGGCTACGCGCACCTAACACCAGTTATGATAGAAAGATGGCTGTATGCGGACGACATCGTTCTCATAGCAGACAACCCGAGAAAGATGCAACGGCTAATTGTTGTATGGACTGAGGAAATAGAGAAAATGAAATTAGAAATAAACATCAGCAAATGCAAGACGATGAAAATAGTTCAGCAGGAGCAGGAGACTGGAGGCGAAACACGAGTGTTCTGTTAAGGACAAGAATTGGAGAGGGTGACAGACGAATACCTGGGCACGATAATATCGAATGACGGAAAGCTAGACCTAGAGGATAGGTCCTACGATACTGGGAAAAAGGGAAATCAGTCAGGAAACAAAAATACATGTACATATATAATACAATCACAGTACCAACTCTTCTATAGGTATGCAAGCGAGACATGGGTCACAAATAAAAGACATGAAAGTGCCATAAATGCAGCAGAAATGAAGCAGCTGCGAATAATAGCTGGAAAGACGAAGGTGGATAGGGAAAGGAACGAAAATATCAGAAACGTGCTAAGTCAGGAACCCATAGAGAAAAAAAGTTGAAAAAAAAACTGAATTGGTTTGGAGATATAACTAGGATGAACGAGAACAGACTAGTAAAGAAGGTCACAGATGCCAAAAGACAGGGGAAAAGAAGAAGGGGCAAACCTAGAAAGGGGTGGATGGAACAAATCGAGGACATCGGGACAAAGAGAGGAAAAACAGTGCAACAGATGACGGAAATGGTAGGAGACCGGAAGGCGTGGAAGAAATGGGTAAAAGATGGATAGGTGATACCAAAGTCCGACGCTTATGCCGTAGGGCATAAGGACAACGAGAAGAAGAAGAATAATAATTAGGTAGTTTTATTGCAATACATTTTTCGTAAAAAAGAAAAGTTTTTTATCTCAGATGTTCTAAAAGCAACCTTAGCGAACGAAATAACAAATAACAATTTTTTAATTACGACAGAGATTATAATTTTAAAATTATGCGTTAATTTTGGCGCGCAGTGTATTTTGGGTGTAAATCAAGCTCTTAAAAATTTCTTTCTAGTTTAATTAGACCTTAGCAGCAGTGGGAGAGGCAGTTTTTTTGTCATCTGTTTTGTTTCGTGGTACTAAGTACGAAGTACCTACCTACCATATCATTGTGAATTTGTAGATACCAATATTTGTGTCGGTCATTTTCAGCGTAAATGTAATTAGTAAGAATAATTAGATTCTTTGATTTTACTAAAGAAAGTACTGGGATAACAGTTAAAATGTCAATAGCAAGTGGTGTTCGGGATAACAAATGTGCTAAGTGTGGTACATCATTCGCAAATAGTTATATTAATATCCAGGAGCATATTGAAGCCAAACACTATTTCCAATGCAAATATTGTTTTAAATCATTTATAACTGTGAAAGAAATAGAGTCTCACGATAAAACCGCTCATTTAAAAATCAAGTGTCCACATTGTGCTGAATATTGCAAATCAAAAAAGCAACTTCAGCGGCATATTGAAGCCAAACATTGCATTAAATGCTCATTTTGTGATGAAACATTTATATCCATTGAAGATGTAACTTTCCACGATAGATACACGCATCTTATAGTGGAGTGTCAATATTGTGATAGTTACTTCAGGTCAGATAAAGGTTTAGATCAGCATATTAAAGTCCAACATTGTTTTCCATGCCCAGGTTGTAGTGAAACCTTTAAATCCGTTGAGATCAGAAATTTTCACGACAAAAATGTACATCTGACGGTTGAGTGTCCACATTGCGATATATTATTTAGAAAAGATGAGGATCTACAGCAGCATATTGAAGACCAACATAAATTTGTATGCAGATGGTGTAAAAAACCATTTAAATCTTCAGAAGAGGAAAATTTTCATCAAGAATGTATACATGTAACATTTGATTGTAGTTATTGCACTTTGTATTTTTCAACAGATAAACAGCTGAAGGAGCATTCAGAGAAACATAATTTAAATAAACCAAAGTATAGATATTAATCATAAATTATTAATCAGCCATTGTAAATTATTAACTATGCAAATTGTTAATTACCATGGTATACAGGGTAGCGAGAAAGTATGGAAACACGGTAATTTCTCGGAAACTGCTTGAACGATTTTTGTAAATTTTGGTAAGTAAGGGTGTTCTAATGCGGCCAATATTATAGTGGTAATTACATTGTTATCAAATCTTCCGTTTTTCTGGAAATCTAATGAACTTTTTTTTATTTTAAATAGAACACCCTATATACTTTTTGCATTTTGAAGTCCATAAAACATACTGATTATTTTTCATGTTATATTCCCTATACGTAAATGCCATAATAATAGTCAGTTTCATAATTTCGAAGTTATTGCTACATTTATTAAAAAAAAATTTAACAAATTATAAAAATAAATTTTTTCGGTCCATTATTTTAGGTTCCTTGGATCATTGGGAACAAAAAAGGTCTTTTGTAATTTTCCTTAAGAGTTAATCATTTCCAACTTATAAACAATTTAAAACTGAAAGAAATCGAAAAATGACGATTTTCTAGGTTTAGAAACAGAAACACAAGTAATAAAATCATTTTATCTACTCTCTCGTGTATTATGTATATTAAGTTTTTAGTTTGTGAAAACTGTCATTATAGATAGCAGTGAGTGAAGGATTTAAAGTGTGCGTGAAGTAACAATATATTTTAAATGGGATTTACTTTTTCGCACTGTTTTTTGGCACACTTTCATATATGTAATCAAATATCCTTAACTTTCGCGTCGTCATGGTGATTACATGTTAGCAATAAATTACAACGAAATTTTGACAATTTTGGTGGTTCTGAAGAAGTTATCATTTTAGAATGTCAACATCCTCTTTGTTTACACATACTGATTTTTTATATAGGTTTAAAGCAAAACTTAATAAATCATATTTTCTCAATATTGAACAGAACATCCTTCATGTCATGTTACTAGTATTTCCTCTTATTGTTTAAGCATTGTGTTTCTCAATCTATCTTTGGGCATACAACTCATTGTCTCATTCTTTTGTCTTAGCACCCAATAATCACATTGTTCCAATCATTAAGAATCGTTTATTAAATATAATAGATTAATAGCATATTTAGGTACTGGATTTAATCCAAGTTTTTCAGTAATTCAGAGATGACGTCTCACCACCAAATGCTCTGATAATGTTGAGTATTTGAAGAAAAAAATATTATTTTTGAAATTACAAAGTATCTAAATTCAAGTCCAAACCTTATGTTATCAGTTACCGACAAGTAATTTGGACTTATTTCATTTTAAAAGATTGTTTTTTAATTAATACAGCATGGTCGCTCGTTCTGTAATAAGTGCTTCATTTTACAATCAAAAAATTATGTTTTAAAATAAAACATGCCAAAAATTCTTATGGGGAGCATATAGAAGAAAGTAACTTAAATTAAGAAACTTCGTAATTTCAAAAATCATATTTTTTATTTGTGATTTTAAGCATTGAAAATCGTCATTTTTCGTTTTTTTCAGTTGTAAATTGTTTTTTAACTCGAAAACGATCAACTTTGGAAAATAATATAAAAAATCTTTTTTGTTTACAATGATCCAAAAAATCTAATAATATAATGTTTGCCTTAGCCGAAAAAATTGATTTTTAGAAGTAAAATGTAGCAATGACTCCGAAATTACGGCATTTAGGTATATGGAATATTAAACAAAAATAATCAGTGACCCATTTGAAATAAGAAAGTTCATTGGATTTCCCGAAAATTGGAAGATATGACAACAATGTAAATATCACCATAATATCGGCCATATCACAATACCCTTATACACCAAAATTTATAAAAATCGTGCTAGCCGTTTCTTAGAAAATTGAGGCGTTCCATACATTAAACTCACTCTGTACATCAACAACTCTATGTTGAACAGTTTTAGTTTTTATAAACCATTGTTTTTATGTTTCAGCAAGGTCACTCTTGCCATGCCACGTCAGATAAGTTCTGATCTTTACTGATGTTTGTGGAGAACTGATTCATCAGGACAACATCAGGGAGAAACAGAATTGATCTGACTTGACAATGGCAAGTGTGATCGAGCTGAAACATCAAAACAATGGTTTTTATAGAAAAAAAAAATTAAATGCGGAGTTGTTGACTATTATAGTTTTGGGTTATTGTTAGTTTAGTTTTAGTATATAAGTTTGTCAAAAAGGATTTTTTTTAAATTTGTTGTTTCATCAAAACTTTAAAATGTTTGTTAGTTTATAATAATTATAGTTACTTTACTTATTACTAATTATAATATTGCTTTACTAAGTAAATATATGTTTTATTTCTCTTTAACTTAAGTAATATAATATAAAATCTATCTGCTGGTATTTTTACTAGATCTTATTGTTATGATTTCGGTACTACTCCAAGGTAGTTATAGGCCTGGATCCCGGGTACCAAAAAAAGTTTATTAATAGCAAGCTGAAAATTTGTTAATAGGTTAATGGTGTCTAGTCGGACAAATTTTGATGTACGGGAACACTGGAAGTTTTAATTGTGGAACAGGTTACAGGTTTCGAATGTCAGAATACGAAAACATCCTATGTATTTTGTCAGACAGAACTTCCAATTTATTTGTCACCCTTTCATTAACCTTTAACTACACGCGCTGGCGTATTTTGTACGCCAGATATAAGAATTCTACTGCAAACATATTTAAAAATTTAATTTTTGACCTTGTTTATCTCTCTAACCTATCACTGGAATGTGCTTTACAATTTGGTTTTAGTTTCGTTATAATCGGCTTTCTGGGAAGATCATAATTTACAGTTTATTATTTGTTGTTTCCGATGGTGGACAATATATACACCACGATTATATTAATATAAGTAGTAATATAAGTACATATTTTAATTGTTTTTTAGTCATTATGGCACAAATTATATTTTTCTGTATAAACAATACTTTTTCTCCTGTAAAAAATCACATTTCAAAAAATTTTTTAATAGTAATTTTATTTATCATGGAATCCAGTTATTCCATGTTTCCAGTTATAAATCCCAATTGGTTTACTGAGAAGGAGCTCCAAGTATTCACTGATGCCGAATAAGGTTTATAACAAACAACTAAGTGTATTTTTTCAAAAAAAAAATAAACAAATCCGCTTTTTTAAGTGTATTTTCTTGTGGCGTATAAAGTACACCACGCGTGTAGTATGCGCGGGTAGTTAAAGGTTAAACTCATATAATTCCTGTCATTTGACATGTATAAAATGCCAAACATATTTTTATCAGACAAACATTTTTTCATATATTATATAAAGTTTGCTATTGAATTAACTTAAAAACAACCTGCTGCTTTCACAATAATAAACTTGTAAGGATGACACGTTCCACAATTAAAACTTCCCCTGTTCCAGTGTTCCCATACATCAAAGTTTGTCCGACTAGACACCTTTAACCTTTAAATTCCCAAGGGTGGATAAAAAATGTCCACCTAATGCATATTCCTATGTGTTCCAAAGTTTTTCAAAAATTATTTATTGCTAAAAAGACAGTCCTTTATCGAATGTTCATTTGGTCCTACCGATATTTTTGAAAATAAAAGTAGTACCTATCTTGAGTTAAATATTGGTGGGCACAAAATGTCCACCCTTGGCAAAACTTGTTACTACAGATTTCTATATAAATTCTCGTTGACAGGAACATAATCCACATAATAATGAAGGTATAATTACAAAATCGACATAATTATCCGTAAGGAGGCTGAAAGGGAGAATGTGAAGAAAATCGACAAATCTGAATTACAGCAGAGCGTCGATTATCCGAACTAATTGGGGGACATGGGTGTTCGGAAAACCGATTTGTTCGGATAATCGAACTATATTGAGATTGTCATACATATTTATCCACAAGTGAATAAAAACCATATTTATATAACTGTATATTTGTTATACCTTGATAATGACAAATAGCAATTAAATAAAAAAGTGCAGTCTTTGCAACAACATATTTTTGGATACACAATTGAAGATATTTTAAGCGTTAATTACTAACGCTTGTTCAGTACTCGAGTGCGGGGCGCGGGAGTTCGGATAACCGGTCGTTCAGTTGATCGACGTTCGGATAATCGACGCTTTACTGTACTTGATTTTACTGGTATTTCAATTTTGATGTACACCGTAATTTTGTTGTAAGGTTTGTACATCGTTTAATTTAATATTTTAGAAGATGCTGTGCTTACTAAGCATTCGATTCTTAAGTTTAATCTATTTCTAACAACTCTCGGTAAATATATTAGCCATTTTCGAGGTGGACATTTTTTACCCACCCTTGGGTATACATGGAACCTACATAAGGTTTTGCGTTTAAGGGTTACGCTATTAACAAATTTTCAGCTTGCTATTTATCAACTTTTTTTTGGTATGCAGGATCCAGGTCTGTAAGTTGCTCTCGAGACTGTGAAATAAAAGAAACTAGGTATATTTACCAAGTTGTTTGGTTAATCCTATAGAACAGCGTTTCCCAACCGGTGGGTCGCGACCCACTAGTGGGTCCCGGGCAGATTTCAGGTGGGTCGCGGCGTGTCTCTTAAAGTAGCTGAATAACGTATATTATATCATCATGGGTCGATGAAAAAACATCAGAAGGTGGGTCGCCGACATAAAAGATTGGGAATCACTGCTATAGAACATTAGTTAATATACACCATCTGATATTGTATTTGGCTGCAATTGCAATGGAAATGCATTTGAAAATGATGGATTTTTGACTAGAAAAAATTTTTTAGCCATAAAATTATGAATGAATTATATTGATAGTTTCCCATCTTTAGATGTATCAGAGAATTAGGATGAATTCACAGGAGATTTTATAAAATTCTGTGACAGTGGTAGTTGAAAAACTCCTCAGATACGTCTAAAGGTGGGAAACTATCAATATAATGTAAAATTATAGGTTTCTATTGATAATTTCCAACCTCTGTAGTTTCATCTCTTTATTTCACAACATATTACGTTTTCCATCTTTTGCGTTATTTTGCTGGTTCTTAGGACACTAATCACGGTATGGAGTTTTGTATACAGTGATGAGCGTGCTAAGAACCGCCAGAATAACGCAAAAGATGGAGTACACATTAAGTTGTGAGATAAAAAGAAATGAAACTAGTGGAGGTGGGAGATTTAGCGATAAAAACCTATACATTTACATTCTACTTATTGTTTCCCACCTTAAAGGCGGGTTGACATTACTAGTGAACAACGAACGTGGCTCACGCTTACGTATTTTGCCCGTGCTATTGTTAGATATTTTATTATCTATTTTCAAACTCGAGCAGTACATTTGTATCTAGGCATTGCATAAATACAAATGTACTGCTCGAGTTTGAAAATAGATAATAAAGTATCTAACAATAGCACGGGCAAAATATGTAAGAGTGAGCCACGTTCGTTATTCACTATAGTTGATTTTTTTACCAAGAGGAGTAAACTAAAAAGACAGATTCACACCCAAGAAAGTTACTAGAAACGTCACCAAATTCATCTTCTTTTTTCGTTGATCATATCAGCTTTCGATGATAATCCATACATATTATATTATACTAACACATCGCTAAAAACAATTGTTTTTATATAAAAGTAGACTAAAAATCTAAAAATTAAAGGAATAATCCAGAAAACACAAAAAATCGCTGATATACTTAATTAACCTGTAAAATGACAGAAGTGCCAAAATTTCATAAATGTCATTAGTGTCAAAATTTAATAATAGTGGAGTAAACTTGCCTGTGGTTGGACCAATTAGAAACAAGCATTACAGCGCGGTAAATTTGAATCACTCCTATTGGTTAAAAAACAAACAATAGGGCTTTTCATTCACAGTCATTTGTTTCGAGCTTCTGTCATGTGTCACATAATATTAATATATCTACGTCATACGTTATTGGTATATACCAAATGATACAAACCAAAGACGTATGGCGTAGATATATCAATATTATGTGACACATGACAGAAGCTCGAAACAAATGACAGTCGATGAAAAGCCCTATAGTAATGTCAACCCGCCTTTGGACATATCGGACGAGTTTGGCAACTGCCACTGTCACAGTGACAGTTTTAGTTGACACTCCTCTGATATGCCTAAAGGTGGGAAACAATAAATATAATGCAAGTGTATAGGTTTTTATCGCTAAATCTCCCACCTCCACTAGTTTCATTTCTTTTTATATCACAACTTAATATGTTTTCCATCTTTTGTGTTATTTTGCCGGTTATTAGCGCTCTCATCATTAGTTGCATTCGCTGGTACAGTGGACAAATTGTCGTCGATAATTTCTAACCTCTTAATATAAATAATACTGTTAATAGATAAATATACAAAGTATATTTACTTTTAATTAATATTAATAACTAATTATTAAATTATACTAGGTAAATATACCTTGTATATTTATCTATTAACGATATTATTTATATCATTGTGCTCATGCATTTTGCTGCTAATTTGTCGCCGACAGGCACTTACTGTATAATGATACAAACAGTGCAACACTAATATAAAAAAAAACTAAGTGATTAGGTTGAATACCATTTTAATTCTTTTTTAACCTTTATTTAAAGAGGTAAAAATTTTAGATTATGGAATAGAAGAAATTATTTTTTATTTATTCTTCTCAAAAGTAAGTTAAATTTTATTTTAGAAAATTAATAAACATAGTCATTGTCATACAAATAAAATACATTTTGAGATAATAAATGTATTAATCAGTGACACCCCTAATTATGTACAGCTATTTAATCATTAATTATTTAAGTATATCAATTAAAACATATTTAACGCTTCTTAAAACCATACTTCTTCCTCTCGTAGAACAGATCAGTCTTTGAACTACCTAAGTTGACGATTTTGGGGCAACCATCTCGATCCTTTTCCTGCATTGTGCATTCTCTGCAATAATAGGCATCAGACACTCCTGGTCCTCCACAGATTACGCATCGTCCTTGATATGAACCATAGTTGCATTCATCACAAATTCTTACTAGGGTGCAGGGTCTAACATAGGAATCACATATAACACATTTACCATCGTCTTTTTCACAAAGTCTTCCGATGGCTACTCCTGGCTGTTTTCGACAGAAAATTAAATCTGGATGATGCTTGGCCATTTTATAGTTTTAGCATACACACACTACAATTTTAAAAGATGATTACAATTAAACTTTTTAACAGTTTGTTTGTCATTTATCCAAAACATAGGTTATAGGTTATGGAAATGACAGTTGACTGATTATTCTTCTCCTTGCTCTTCTTTTTCGTTGATCTATGTTTAAGAGGCTCATAAATTTCGAATATCGAAGTTACGTTTTAATTACAAATACAATTTTGGAAACTAATAAAATAAATTTATTATTGATACTATTACTTGCTAGGTTGTTAAAATAATGGTCTAATTAGTGGTCCAACAAGATGAAGAAAATAACCGGATTCTCCTGTACCTACTCGGCTACTTGTCAATACAACCTTTCCCTGAAAAGAAGTAGATATTAAAACGTCAATCAATTATAAATAATTTTGGCGGAAAAGTAAATAGATTTTAAGGATTTTAACATTTGCTTTTATTCTTATTTTGCTGAATTTTAATAATAATTTAGTAAGAAAATCATGGACGCCGAAGATAATGAGCCAAATTCGAAGCCAGATGAATTGAACGTTGAAGTTGAAGAACATGGTACTGAAGATGAAAATAAAGAGGATGCCGACTTAAAAAAATCTGGTCAAAGAAATCGAATTCTACGTTTGCCATTAGCTAGAATAAAAAATATGATGAAGTTAGATCCTGATTGTACAATTATATCTCAAGACTCATTATTTCTAATTACAAAGGCCACAGTAAGTAATGTACATAGGGTTCTAAAACGTATGCCTTTTGGCATGATTGAAGTAAAATGGTATGTTTATATCTGGGGCTGGTTCACTAAGGGCGGATGTCACAAAACTAGAATTTTACAGGAGAGCCCAACAACCATAAGATGTATGCCTTATGTACACGAAGTATGACTTTGACAAAACTCTATAATTGTAATGGTTGAGCTCTACAGTATTTGTAACCATTGAAATTTGGACATCCGGGTATGGTTCTTTGAATAGAGCTCATTTTCAAGGTACGAACCCGAAAAAGTAAAATTAGCCAAAAATGTGACATTCTCCCTTAGTGAACCAAATCCCAGATATGTGATTAGCCACAGTTAGGTTATAATGACAATTACATATTTTACCTGAAAAACCACGTTTCGTTTTCCACTTCCAGCTGAACTAGAGAGGGAGAGGGATAATGTATTGACAACCAAAACCAAACTAAATGTATATATTCGTTGGTATCAGCTATCACGCTACTAACACTATGAACAGATAATACCTACTTCCAACTCAACAGTGATTTCTTTAACACTTTCGGTGCCCATCTAGAACAAGCGCCACTTGGCTTGTACCACATACTTAAATCGTTTATATAGAAACATAGTAACTACTGGTACCCTCTATGAAACTATTGTGATAATACTAGTGCCTGAGGGGTACCGAACAAGTTAAAGTCCTAAAATTTAATTTTTTAAGTTTTTTTGGATTATGATTGAATTATTCTCTCAAATCTTCTCTTTCCAACGATATATAACACATTATAGTAGAAAATATCCATGGACACAAAATTATTAATTTTTTGAACCTCTGCAGTCAACTTACTGTGTACCAGTAAATGGCACAACCAGGATGATCCTAAGGGTGGGGGAGGTTATAACTACAGTTTAAGCTCAAAGTAATCCAAATGGGAATGGGTTATAACCCCCAAAACATCCCCTCATTACGCCACTAGCACCAGTAGATTTCTTTATGCAGCCATTCTCAACCTTTTTGAGTGATGTACCACCTATAGGTATTTTTATTATTTTTGGTACCACCTATATTTTTAAATTGTATTATCAATACTTAATAAGTGATACTATTTTAATTTTTTCTGTGTTTTGTGTACCACCGCCAATAATGATATGAGAACAGGGATAATGTTCAAAATCAAATCAATGAAAAACAGGGAAACTTACGGTTTTTTTAGTACAAATATCTTTGAGATTATGGAAAAAGCTTTAAAATGACGTATTACAAAGTTTGATATACTCATTTATTGTTAATATCATAGCCACCTTTACTTAACAAGCCATGAAGTTGAAATTTGGCAACATCTATTGGTAGACCGATTAATTCTGACAGTTCTCATTTGTTTTTAAATAATTTTCACTGTATTTACAGAGAAACTGAAATATTTTACAATATTTCGTGCTCCAAATTATAAAGAACATTTAAAGGTATGTTATTAAGATGATTTTAGTTCAATATAATATATTTTTATATAAACTTGCGTGCATATAGAAATCCGTCCACTTAAAAATTTTGTCATTTTTAATGTCTTATATTTCCTAAATCTGTTGGCACATTTAAGTGATTTTTTAATATGTTATAGCCTAATTCTTTTACAATACCGCTGTAATAATATTGTTGCCAACCAGTTAAATTTTTATGGTGTACCGGGCATTTATAAAATACTGAAATTAAAACCCAACTATAGACTCCGGTTTTCTTAACATTCTGTTTTTTTGATTAATTCGCTTATGTTTAACAACTAGATTTGTTCTTTATCAATTCAGGGTGTTTCTAAATAAGTGCGACAAACTTTAAGTGGAAAGGAACAAAATGTAAAATTTTGACACCTGTATTTTAAATGTAATCATTTTTTTCAAATCCTGAGAAAACTAATAAGTATTTTTGAAAAATTTAAACGCAGAAGGAAAGATTACTTTATTGCCGAGGGCAGAAAGTCGTCCCTTAGAATGAATAAAATGTTTTTTTAATGACATATTTGAAACTAAAAATCACATTAAATTTTCTTAATTTTTCACCCCTGTAACTTATTAAAATAAACATAGAAGTTTTCAGGGACTTTCGGCCCTCTGTCCTAACGTAATCTTTCATTTTGCGTTTAAATTTTTCAAAAATACTTATTAGTTTTCTTAGGATTCGAAAAAAATGAATCCCGTTTGTATTCTTGTTATTGCTTTTTTTTTGTATAATAAACGTTACTTACAAGGAATTACTTTTAATATTATTTTGTACAAACTTCTAATTAATAATATTTTCTTATTCGACTCAAAAAATACTATAAATTTTACCAGAATTTGTACTTTAAAATCATAGTTTCGAAAGCGGTAGTCCGATAGTCGGACTACGGACGTCATCAATTGCGACGTTGCCTTTTTCTCTTCATGGCTTGTAAAGTAAAGGTGGCTATGTTAATATACATAATTGGGAAAAAAGTCGGAATTGCAAAAAAAATATTTTTGCGATAACTGTTGTAAAAATTAGTGAACAGCTTTGAAATTTTTCAAATTTTTGTCAAATGAGGGTTTTTTGGTGCTTATATATATAATGTTCTTGAACTCCTAAGTGGAGCATAGAGCTTCAGTGAAAACGCGCCATCGGGTTCTATTTTGCGCTAGGGCCTTCACCTCATTCCAAGACTTTCCTTCACTTCTTATCTCGTCCATGATGGATCTTCTCCAAGTTTGTGCTGGGCGACCTCTTTTTCTTTTTCCTTGGGGATTCCACTTTAGGGCAGTTTTTGCAATACTGGAACTATCTTTTCGGAGTGTGTGACCTCCACCCCCACTTTCTGGATTTTATTTCATTTTCTACCCTATTTTGTTGGGTCAGGTGTAGCAGATCTTCGTTTCTGATGGTGTTTGGCCAGAAAATACGCACAATTCTTCGTAGACATTTGTTAACAAAGACCTGCAATTTGTCTGTAAGGGATTTTGTCACTTTCCAGGTTTCACATCCATAGGGTAGAACAGACATAACATTTGACTGGAATACTCGGATCTTTGTCCTTGTAGTATATTCCCCAGACCTCCAAACAGGGTTAAGCATGCTGAATGCTTGTTGAGCTTTTCGTATCCTCATACGAATATCGTTTTCTGTACCTCCGCTTTCTGTTATGACACTTCCAAGGTACGTGAAGTTTTCCACATTTTCAATCTGCATGTTGTCAATATTAAATAGCGTGTTGTTCCTTGCGTTTATTCTCATGGATTTGGTTTTACTAATATTGATTTTTAAACCTATTTTATTGGCCTCAGTGGATAGTGTTTCCAATTGGTCGGCCACATCCTGGAACCTTTGTCCTAACAGGCAGATATCGTCGGCGTATTCCAGATCACTTAGGCGTGTGGTTAACGTCCATCGTATCCCTTTTGTGTCGAAGTCTAATTTGGAGAGAACATAGTCTAGAGCTATGTTAAACAGAAACGGGGAAAGCACACATCCCTGTCTGACTCCAGTAAGTACGTCAAATTCGTCACTGTTGATCCCATTGTGTCTCACGCTGCACGTCACCTCAGTGTACAGCGACTTTATAATCGAAATTATTTTATGTGGAATGTTTCTTAGCTCTAAAATTTTCCATATAGCAGCATGCGATAGGCTGTCAAAGGCACGTTCGAAATCAACAAAAACCATGTATAGAGGTGTGTTCCATTCAACCGATTGTTCCATTATTACCCTCACAGTATTAATGTGATCTATGCAGGAAGATTCTGGCCTAAAACCTGCTTGATTTGCTCGAAATTCAACCTTGTTTGTTAATCTTTTATGTACGATGGTCGTAAAAATTTTATTTATGAAGGTAAGCAAGGTTATTCCTCTCCAATTTTTGCACAGTGTGAGGTTGCCCTTTTTTGGAAGCTTAATAATGTTACCTTTTTTCCAGCCCGCTGGAATGCGGTTTGTTTCCCACACCTCTCGGACTATGGGGAGCAAAAGTTCAGCGGTTAGATGCGGGTCAGTTTTAAGTAGTTCGGCAGCAATGTTATCGATTCCCGGGGACCTGTTATTTCTCAGAGATTTGATAGCTGTTATTATCTCCGTTCTGGAAGGGGACTCGCAAGATATATGCAAGTCTATATTCTGAGGGCGTTCAACAATTTCATCTGCGTTATCCCTGGGCGTGCCTAGCATCTCCTGAAAGTGCTCTTTCCATCTCTCTACTTGGTCATCCGTTGTAGTAAGTAATTCACCTGTCTTGGATCTTACAATGTTCGAACAGTTAGGCCCATTTTTTGTTAATCGTCTAGTAATTTGGTACAGCTCTCTAGTCCTGTTGTGTTGTGCAGCTGTTTCTGCTTGTTTTGCCAGTTCTTCAGCCCACCTTCTTTTGTCTCTTCTTGCATTTCTTTTAACTGCTTTATTTAGTGTTTTATATTCTTGTTGTCGGTTCGTTTTTTCTTCTACAGTTCTTGCTTGCAAGATATCTTTTTTTCGTTGTTGTCTTTCCTCGATAAGATTCCAAGTTTCATCTGATATCCATTCCTTTCTATCTTTCTCTTTTTTACCCAGTTTGTCTTCAGCTATTTCTGTCAGAATATTTGCCAAGTCTTCCCAGCTATTTACTTCACGTTCTCTCGTTTTTATTTGAAGCTCCTCCCTAAACATGTGTTTGCCTGGGAGCGTTTTTAATTTGTTTAGATTATATGTGGGTCTGTTGGTATTTCCTGTGGTTTTGTTTTTTGCCATCTTGATTTTAATGGTACCAATTAACAGATGGTGGTCACTTGCGATGTCTGCTCCTCTTTTATTTCGTACATCAAGAAGGGATGATCTCCATCTTTTTGATATGGCGATGTGGTCTATTTGATTTTCTCTTGTATGACCAGGTGCAGTCCATGTTACCTTGTGAATATTTTTATGTGGGAAGATGGTTCCACCAATAACTAAACGATGATTGGAGCAAAAATTTGTAAAGCGTTCTCCATGTTCATTCATCACTCCCAGGCCATGTTTGCCCATTACGGTTTCTAAATTAATATTGTCTTCTCCAACTTTAGCGTTCATATCGCCCATCACTATTAAAATATCGCCTTTGTTTACTTGTTGGGTCGTTTGTTCTAGTTGTTCGTAGAAAATGTCTTTATCTTCGTGGAGAGATGTGTTCGTAGGAGCATAGCACTGAATAACTGTTATCTTACGGTATCTGGTATAAAATCTGGCAGTCATAAAGCGGAGAACATACCAACGCGATCTCGGCGCGATGGCGTTCACGATCGCGATCGCGATACGACTCGTCTCAAACAATCAAGTGGATCCGCACATACTTGTCGCGACCTGTTGGCGATCAAAGGAATTTGTGCAGCGTTCTGACGGCGATCGCGGCGATATAATTAGTTAGCTAGCGTTCAGAACTCAGCAGTGGTGCAACGTTTCAAATAAAATGGATATCGAAAAACTTATTGAAATTGTAAAAAAACATGATATATTGTTCGACATGTCCCACCCAGATTATAAGAACGTGCGTATTAAAAATAAAATTTGGGATCAGATTGGAAATGAATTAAATATAAAAGGTAAGTACTGTTTTTTATTTGTTTGGAATTATAAATTACTAAAATAAGTAACGAATTTTTCACGTATTTCAAAAGCTTCGTTTACTGCTCTTCTTCCGTCAACCGCCAGTTTATCAACTACTGGTAAAGGAATATTAGAGTTTTCTTGTAAATGCAAAAATTGCTCGTCAGTGTTTCTTGTGCGCAGCAAATTGTCCAATCAACTTTAACTTCTAGTGGTCTAAAAAATAGACGCCATTTATGTGCCAATATTCCAAAGGCATTTTCCACTACGCGTCGAGCTCTGCATAGATGATAATTAAATCTCTCTTTGCTCTTGTCATTTCGTGCCTGTCTATAAGGAAATGGCCTCATTAAGTAAGGGCTTAGTGTAAAAGCTTCATCGCAAATTAATACACATGGAATCTCTTCATTTTCATCAGCTAATGGTCTGTTGGGTGGTATATTCATGGTTTCATTTGCAAATTTTCTGCCCATAGCTGATGTCTCAAAAATACCACCGTCACTATTTTACTGCGTCACTGGGTCAACAATTGCCATAAGAACTATGGAAAATTTTTTTAAATAGGAAAAGTAATTTGATCCACTCTTCTGGGGACATCTGATGGTCACGTGTTTGCCATCTATGCTTCCTAAACAATTGGGGAACTGCCATACATTTTTGAAGCCTAGGATTGATTTTTCCCATATTTCTTCTGTTGGCTCTGGCATATAAATCGGTTGTAACCGGTTCCATATAGCTTCAGATGTTTCATACAATGGTATGAGAATTTTGCTCGCAGAATAACAAAAATATAAATATCTTTATTTTTATATAAGTTTTCTTGTAAAAATTATTTTCTCTCCTAGATTTGATATATTCGAATAATTTGTTTAACGTATTTTGTATGAATAAATAAAAAATATGCTTACTATCTATATATTATTAATCATTGATACTCTATATACGAACGACAGCGAATGGGGGTTGACGGCTCTCTAACAACAGACATAGAAAGAAAACAGCTGATATGGTACGGACACGTCCAGAGGATGGATAACTCAAGACTCCCTAAAATAATTATGCAATGGGTACCACCAAACCGCAGAAAGAGAGGAAGACCCAAGAAATCTTGGAGAGAGGGAGTAACGAAGGCGATGAGCGCAAGAGATCTTAGAGAGGGCCAATGGGATGATAGAGTGTCATGGAAATTAGGCATCGGACAACGTCGCAAGACGTTTTAAAACCGATTGATAGATAGATACTCTATATACTCTATAACATTGATTTGCAACGAAAAAGCATGCAGAATTTTGTAGTACCTTAAAGTAACAGCTAGTCGTTCTGTGGCATCAACTGATTCCCTAAAATTTGTTTGTTGTTTGGTGATGTCATTTTTTATCAGATCTAAAATTTCATCAAAACTTTCAAAATTCATTTTGTAATATGTATAGAAACGGTTCTCATCTCTGCGAAGTTCCGGGTACAATTTATGAAATTCTCCTTGTTGCTTCCGCTTCAGGTTAATATCATGTACCCAAACATCTCTTCTTTTTTTGCAAAATAAACTACCTAAATAACTGCATATTTAAATGGACAAAAATAGAACGCCCTCGGATAGGACTTTTCAACGATTCTCATTTGTTTCGAGCTTCTGTCATATGACGTATAATCCGTGTATAATATTAATATACGACATATGATAGAAGCTCGAAACAAATGAGAATCGTTGAAAAGCCCTATACCTTTAATTAAATTTCTTTCTTTTTCGGAATTGATTATGTTACATACCTTCGAATTTGATTGAATTGCCTTTCTTCATCCAACAATACTGCAACAAGCAATGCTTCTTCTTCTTGTAAATGCACATTGTATGTACTATAATATAAATCCAACTGTATTATTGAATAATTTTATACTAATGAAATCGCAGGTCGCTATCGCGCCGATGTGTTCGCTGTCTACAGAAACCGAGATCGCCATCGCGACCGTGGACGCGATCGCGATCGTGATCGCTTAGATGTGTTCTCCGCTTAATTCTGTCATTAATGGGTTTCCATGAAATGAGGCTTTTTTTGGCTTGTTTACTGAGTAGAAGACCCACTCCGCTCTCGTGACTTCCATTTTCTTTACCACTATATAATAGAAGTTCTCCTGTTTGGGTATGATGTTCACCATTGCCCAACCATCTTACTTCCGATAGACCAACAAAGCTCAATTTATATCTGTTTAATTCTTTTACTGCTTGAGCCAGTTTAGAAATCTCATACAGAGTTTTAACATTCCAGCAACCAAATCGTGTCCGTGTTTTCGGTGATGCCAAAGTCGTCAACATTTGATCCGTCCGGTTTGTTTCTACCAAAGTTTCAGTAATAATATAAAATTTAAGATGGGTAGGTTATTGGTCTTCCGCACCCGAGTCTGGTGCCGGGGCTGCCGACTGTAGCTTCCAGACAAGCCTCAGGGGGTAGTGGTCCTGGAGGTGGCAACGACATTTCCTTCGTGCGAGTGCGTGTTTCTTATAGGAGTGCGTGTCAGGTTTGGACGTTCGGAACGTAGTTTGATAGGTTGCGCGACATGTACATGCCCCGCTTCCCCCACGTCCAGACGGCCCTTGCCATTCACCCACGGACAAAAGGACTCCAATCTCACGCGGGGTGAGTTGGAGGTGGGTATCGGGGTTTGGTCGTTGAGGGTTAGGTGTCGACAGGATTTCAAGGAAGAGGACAGCGGAATGCTGCTCCTGTCGCCTTTTACGATCAAGTCAGGAGATACTGTGGGTGAATTCTACTAGGGCGGCCCGCATCCCACACGGGTCTTTGGTGCTTAATATGTGATAAAAATTTCAAAGCGATTCATTAAATTGTTTAAATTTTATTCAAATTGTTTATCCCAGAGAGCATTTTTTTTGCAATAACATAAGTCAGAAGAAAATGAAGTTAGAACCATTCCACAGGTGTCAAATGAAAGAGCATGAGCTATATTTTCAACCTGGTTTAAAAAAGTGAATAAAAAATGCATTTATTCGTAATAAATAATTATGCAAAAGTATCGTAAATCTTTCCTTATAAACTTTTTATTTTGTTATATAAGAAATTATACTTATTTATTACAATTTTTTATCAATTATGATATAGATAACATTACTTGGTAGTTGTGCACTTAAAAATTGACGATACTTTTGCATAATTATTTATTACTAATAAATGCATTTTTTATTCACTTTTTTAAACCATGTTGAAAATGTAGCTCATGCTCTTTCATTTGACACCTGTGGAGTGGTTCTAAGGTCATTTTTTCTGACGTATGTTATTGCAAAAAAATGCTCTCTGGGATAAACAATTTGAATAAAATTTAAACAATTGAATGAATCGCTTTGAAATTTTTATCACATATTGGTACCAAAGAACCCTCATTTGACAAAAATTTCAAAGCTGTACACTAATTTTTATAACAGTTATTGAGAAAATATTTTTTTTTTTGCAATTCCGACCTTTTTTCGCAATTATATTAACAATAAATGAGTATATCAAACTTTGTAATACGTCATTTTAAAGCTTTTTCCATATTCTCAAAGATATTTTTACTAAAAAAATCATAAGTTTCTCTGTTTTCCGTTGATTTGAAAAAAAGGAGAAAATGCCATTTTTTGACAGTTAATTGTTTATAAATAAAAATGGCCGCTAGATCCTACGCAGGAAATAGAAATAATTTGTTCCTATATGTATTACCTGTCGAAAAAACGCTTCAGTACCCTGGCTGCTGAAGTGTCATGAACAGGGTATATTTTTGTCTTATTACCCTGGCCTACTAGTGTGTACATCAACACTAGTTACTTGAAACAGGGTTAAAGATGTAAATGGTGCCGGAACCTGTCCGAAAGGATCTCCCCGGCAAAAATGCCAAACGATATTATATATATATAATATAAATATCTATATTTTATTTATTTATTATTTATTGATGGACTGAAGTCCATTAGTACATAATACAATTAAAATGTCACACAAACTAGGAAAACAATTCAAAATAAGATCTAAATGGTAAATGCGGAGATAATAGGGAGTTTTTGTTGCTACGTAACGTACGCATCTCCGTATACGTAAAGCAACTAACGTGTCGTAGAGGATGAATGTTAAAATAGGTAGTTTTTGTAACTGCCTTAACGTAACGTAAAGCAAATCGTAAAGTCACTTTTAAATTCCGTTGACATTCAAAAAAATAAAACAATGTTCACACAATATACAATTAATATACAAATGTAAAAAAAGATAAATGAATAATGAAATTGTATGGTTTTAATTGCTTCTATTTAAATATAAAAATATTATTTTTCCTTAGGTTAAAATTTTTTTATTTTTGTTTATACCTACTTTTTAGTTGTAAATTATTGTATACCTACATCAGAATTCCAGTAGGTATAATGTAAATAGTGTGGTAATATTTATTTGAAAATTTTACTGAAACTAGGTCATTTGTTTATCTAGTTATTAATTGTGGTGATCACTGTATTTCTTAAATTAATACAAGATTTGTTTGTTTTGCTTTATTAATAGACAACTTAAAAACAATAAAATTTTAAATCTATTATGAAGTTCCAATTTCCAATTACAAACAGAATAATTTTACTCAAATAGACTAAACCAATAACCAATATAACCTTAAAATGTTTATAAACGGATAGTACGCTGATGAAATGTTCATTTGGTAGGTAATCGGGCAAGATTCTCGTGTGCATTCGGTGACTTTCGGCTCGATAGGGATGCGTATGAACCTAACGTACCAGCCCGTAACCTTAGGTAATACGTATCGCGATACGGGAGTTCAACCATTAATGCGCAAGCGTATATGTCAAAAAGATGCGTTACGTTTACGTATTTGTGTGCACAAAAACTCCCTAATAGGGAGTTTTTGTTGCTACGTAACGTACGCATCTCCGCTCTGAGCTTCGCTGGTGGCGCTGCTAGCGGATTACTGGAATTATCTTTCACCGGTAATTTTTAAATTTATTATTTAATTGTTATCGCTAACATTTACAACGCAAAAAATTAATTAAATTGTAATCGATTTTTTTAAGATTTTGCTAATCATTTTGACGTTCTATTGATAAAATATGAATTTCTTACTTCGGATACTTTCACAATTATCGTGTAGATGGCGCTAAGATTTTTAGATTAAATTATAATTACATATTACGGAACATTAAAAAAACTTAAATTCAGTATTTAAAACGTAAGTATATTTAAGGTAAAAATATATACGACAGCTTTGACCAACTAATATTTTTTATAATTAATGTTTTTAATTTTAATTTCACATTAATCACTTTGACATTTATGTCAAATTTCCGGTAAACGTTTACAGACTTGCCACTACTGGCGCTCGAGAATTTGTAAATATCCCCTCTACGTACGAGCTCACAGCGGATACGTAAAGCAACTAACGTGTCGTAGAGGATGAATGTTAAAATAGGTAGTTTTTGTAACTGCCTTAACGTAACGTAAAGCAAATCGTAAAGTCATTTTTAAATTCCGTTGACATTTAAAAAAATAAAACAATGTTCACACAATATACAATTAATATACAAATGTAAAAAAGATAAATTAATGATGAAATTGTATGGTTTTAATTGCTTCTATTTAAATATAAAAATATTATTTTTCCTTAGGTTAAAATTTTTTTATTTTTGTTTATACCTACTTTTTAGTTGTAAATTATTGTATACCTACATCAGAATTCCAGTAGGTATAATGTAAATAGTGTGGTAATATTTATTTGAAAATTTTACTGAAACTAGGTCATTTGTTTATCTAGTTATTAATTGTGGTGATCACTGTATTTCTTAAATTAATACAAGATTTGTTTATTTTGCTTTATTAATAGACAACTTAAAAACAGTAAAATTTTAAATCTATTATGAAGTTCCAATTTCCAATTACAAACACAGAATAATTTTACTCAAATAGAGTAAACCAATAACCAATATAACCTTAAAATGTTTATAAACGGGTAGTACGCTGATGAAATGTTCATTTGGTAGGTAATCGGGCAAGATCCTCGTGTGCATTCGGTGACTTTCGGCTCGATAGGGATGCGTATGAACCTAACGTACCAGCCCGTAACCTTAGGTAATACGTATCGCGATACGGGAGTTCAACCATTAATGCGCAAGCGTATATGTCAAAAAGATGCGTTACGTTTACGTATTTGTGTGCACAAAAACTCCCTAATAATGTGTTTGCTAATTTAATAGTTTTACAGAGATAGGAACTTGAACCATAGTTTGTACAGTTAATGACTTTGTGGAAGGTGGCCACAGAACGGGTGGTTCTTGAAGATATACGTAGACCAATTTTATTTAAGAGTGAGATACACAATTTATGACCATGAATTAAGTTATATAAGAAGCAAAGATCTTTATGTTGATGACGACTCTGTAATGAGTCAAGTCGAATAATTTGCAGTAAAGACTCATAACTTTGACCAGTGAAATGCATCTTATAAGCATAATAGCATAATAACGTAAGAATTTACGCTGAACTTGTTCGATTTTATTAATGTAACAATTATATTGAGGTGACCAAACACATGATGCATAATCTAAATGTGGTCTAACCAAAGAACAATAAAGAAGTTTTAAAGAACGACCAGTCGTAAAGTCATAGCTCTGTTATAGTTGTATAGTCATAGCATTTATGTTGTTAAACCATGAAAGAATAAAAATAATTACAGAAAGCCATAATTTATTTGTATGTCAGCCAAAAATAATTACAGAGAGCCGAATTGCAAACAAACTCTCGTGCATCTGCCTAATAATTGAAATTTGACATACATTGACAATGTTGCCAGATTTATAATTGATTTTTACGTAGTGAAAATGCAAAATGTATATTTGAAAGAATAATGTAAAGGTATACAAATTTGAAATGTATAATATGTCTTTATGTTGGTACTTACGTTTATTCTTCTTTATGTTCATTTTATATGATTTTGGAAGTAGTTTTATATTTGTATAACACTTTTTGTTGTAATTTTCGATTTTCCATGAATTTTTTCCTTTTTTTGAGTCTTTTTTGGACGTATTTTGTTTCAACAAGAAAAAACACAAAAAAGCAAAAAAAATGTTATATTTATAATATAGGGAGCGTTCAAGTATTACGTAATGCGATTTTTGAAGATTTTTGACCCCGCCTCCCCCCCTACGTAATTCACTATAATGGGCGTTTAACTATTACGTAACGCAATTTTTGAAGATTTTTGCCCTCACCTCCCAACCTTCGTTACATGAGAATTTTAAATAGTAGTAGGTATACAAGAGTCTTTATGCTTGTAGTTACAACCCGCCATTTTATTTCAACAAAAATACGACTTCACTAGACAAAAGACAAACGAACAAAGAAATGATCCCTTCAAGGTGTCAAATTTACGTTAATTATGCGTGTATCATGAGTTTTCTCCAATGAAAGTCACATTCACTTGGTTTTAGATAAGCCAAATGTTATTGTCCAGAAACTGCTACATGGGATGTGCTTGTAACGATTTGGTGTGAAATATTAGGAAATGATATGCTAGATCCATATTTCATTAAGGATTTATTTATGCAAACTTCATTTACCTTTTACCTCCATTACCTTCATTTACCTACCATTCTGTGATATGCATTTTGCTATTTTTAGTTCTTCATACGGAACTTGCTGGTAAAGATGAAGTAAAGAGAATATATCAGTGGTTAATACACAACCATGCCTTCAGGCTCATTGCTATTTTTAGTTTTTCAGACAGAACTTGTTGGTAAATATACAAATATTGAATGAAACTGGAGAATGTAGGTAGGTATATGAGAATTGTTTGGTCCCTTCATGTTATTTTATTCCAGAATTTTTATTGGATATTACAACTAAATTATATTTCTTGGAAACGGTCCCACATGAGAATTTTAAATAGTAGTAGGTATACAAGAGTCTTTATGCTTGTAGTTACAACCCGCCATTTTATTTCAACAAAAATACGACTTCACTAGACAAAAGACAAACGAACAAAGAAATGATCCCTTCAAGGTGTCAAATTTACGTTAATTATGCGTGTATCATGAGTTTTCTCCAATGAAAGTCACATTCACTTGGTTTTAGATAAGCCAAATGTTATTGTCCAGAAACTGCTACATGGGATGTGCTTGTAACGATTTGGTGTGAAATATTAGGAAATGATATGCTAGATCCATATTTCATTAAGGATTTATTTATGCACACTTCATTTACCTTTTACCTCCATTACCTTCATTTACCTACCATTCTGTGATATGTATTTTGCTATTTTTAGTTCTTCATACGGAACTTGCTGGTCAAGGGCGGATCCGGGACCGATTTTCGGGAGGGGCCATGAACTTTTTTTGGGGAGGGGGCCGTGGGTACGGGGGGGGGGGATTTTTTAAAATTAGGGTTACAATGGTGAGTTTTAAGGCACTTCTCATACACTTTTACCG
This sequence comes from Diabrotica virgifera virgifera, assembly GCF_917563875.1. Classification (NCBI taxonomy): domain Eukaryota; kingdom Metazoa; phylum Arthropoda; class Insecta; order Coleoptera; family Chrysomelidae; genus Diabrotica; species Diabrotica virgifera. Next base: position 65,053,898 of record NC_065444.1, on the reverse strand, counting down.
TGTGTGAAAGTGCCTTAAAATTCACCATTCCTGCCGTAGTACCGATTCCTACACATTTCTTCTTATCCAAGTGTAGTTCTTTCAACAAGATTAATAATACCGTTTTCCCAATGCTTCTCCTGTCAAGCCTTGTTCTTCCCTCTTTCTTGATTTTTAGGTTCTTATAAGCGTCAATGAACTTGACAAAGTCTTCACGAATGTTGTTATTGTATCAAATGTCTGTTGTTGTATATTAAATTTAGGGAAAACTTTTCCACTTGGAATACGTCTGTCGTTTCGTCAAATATGACAGGGTAATAATTTGCACTTTGAACCTCATCCATTATTTGTTCAATTATTTCTTCACCTTAACATTAATTGATTTTGACTGGTGCTACTAATGTATGTTGCTCAGAAAGATGCTGTGGATAGGTGTTATTTAAAAGTCTTATCTCCTGATGCGATTTTAAACCTTAACAATTCCCCTCATTGCTAGGTCCAGCATCTTCGTCCAGAAGCAGAAGGCCATCATCACGATGGTCTCTTAGAGGGATATTTTGTCGACCTATAACACGAACACTATAGACCCTACTCTTGGTCATAGTCTTTCTTTATTTTTTTGTATCTGTTTAGACCTCTGAGAGTCTATCTGCTTAATGACTGACTTTTGAGAGTTGCGATAACTTTGTAGAAAATCCAGCTCAACCTGAACGCACCTTGTGGTATAATGTTTTTTCATGGGTTTGTTGGCTCCGTCTTTGCTCATGAGTTTGGCGAAATATGTTAAAGGTTTAGTGACAAGGCTTTGGGCTGTCATCCCTTTATTGTGACCATATTTTTCATTAGAAAAAAAAACGCAATATTTGTAAAACCATTCCTTTTCACTGGTGCTAGTGACCCAAGTAATGCTTCATTTCTTTTTTATTCTATTTGTGTATAGAAGTTTTCAACTAGCAATAATCGCACCTCGGAAAAACCTCATTGGTTACGATATCGCCACTGCGCAAAGCTTGTTCTCCACTTACCTCGACACCGTAAGGTACAAGAGGACGGCTTAAGTAAGTAAGTTGTGTATAGAATATGGAAATTGATACGATTTTGATGGCTGTAAAGGTCGTTCTAACAATTGGCCCTTTGTAAAATTATCAACAGTTTGATTTATAAAACATCCTTTGTCATTCTTGAAGCTTCCGTTACTGCCTTTGTTCAATTCTATCCAGAAAACATATTTATCCCGTTTTGTACATATATATGAGTTTGAAATTAAAAACATTTGAACTGCAAATATTTAAATTTATATTATTTTAAATTCTCGGATGGGGCCATGGCCCCCATGGCCCCCTCCCTGGATCCGCCCTTGTTGCTGGTAAAGATGAAGTAAAGAGAATATATCAGTGGTTAATACACAACCATGCCTTCAGGCTCCTTGCTATTTTTAGTTTTTCAGACAGAACTTGTTGGTAAATATACAAATATTGAATGAAACTGGAGAATGTAGGTAGGTATATGAGAATTGTTTGGTTCCTTCATGTTATTTTATTCCAGAATTTTTACTGGATATTACAACTAAATTATATTTCTTGGTCTACTATATATCCAGATATTTTTAAGATCGAACTTTAACCACTCTAATTTATAACGCCCATATTTCAAGGCTTTGTTCCTGTAAAAAGTATATTTTGTCCCACCCTCCTCGTTTCTTCTAAAATTATTTTCTGTTATTGTATGTATTGAGTTATGTATGGGGTACTATAAGAGTTTTATTTTTAGGAAATGTTTATTGAATTTATGGCCGAAGAAGCTAGCAAACAATTAAGTCATGGAAAACGTAAAACTGTATTGAAAAGGGATGTTGACATTGTGATTGAAAATAATCCTAGTTTATGTTTTTTAGATGGAGCTTTAGAATAATTAGATTATTATTTTATAATATTTTTAGGTTATATTTTTTATAAATAAATGTTAAAATTTTCAATGCTTTGACTACTCTTCTGAATGTTCATTCTTTAACCTATTATTCGGCCATTTGTAGGTGGTGTTGGTGAAACTTTCTCCCTGTGCAATAATATGGTTCACATCTTCCACGTATTGTGTCAAATTGGTTGATCAACGAGGGTGTTCGAGCACCATGTCGAGCACAATCCTCAAACCTCAATCCTATTGAACATGTATGGGACATGCTTCAACAACCAATCATTACGCATATAAGCAACTTATACAGGGTGTTTGGGTAAAGAATTGGCCACAGCTTAACCTTAGATTCCTGAGCTTATAATAGGTCGATTTAAGCTAACTTACCTTAGTACGAAAGTTGATAATAACTGAAATACAGGGTGTCAAAGTTAAACTTTTATTTTATTTATTCTTGAATATTTCCTGACAGGCATGGGATAATAACACGAAATTTGGTAAGCGGGGTTTTTTGGGATGAGAAATCTAAATTCGCCACAAAAATGATGTATTATCCAGAGAGCGCCACATACATCTTTCAGCGCTCATTTAAAACATTCAATTTTTTTATCCCCCACTCTACATACTTTTTGAATCAAAAGTTTTATTCTCTTGATATTTTTATTTAAAAAAGGTATACTATATTCATCTCGCTAAACTCAACCGTTTTCGAGATAAAATCATTTTAAAACTGCGAGGCAACATAATTTTTTGCATAATATCATTGTAGCTACACCCGAAAAATAATTTAAAACCATAAAAATTTTCAAATGGAATTTGCGATGCAATGGCATAAATATGAGAACTGGCACAATTTTTTTGGTTTTAAGTTATTTTTCGGGTGTATCTACAATGATATGCAAGAACTTATGTTGCCTCGCATATTTAAAATGCGTTTATCTCGAAAATGTTTAAGTTTAGCGAGATAAATGTAGTATACCTTTTTTAAGTAAAAATATTAAGAGAATAAAAGTTTTGATTCAAAAAGTATGAGGAGTGGGGGATAAAAAAAATTGAACGTATTAAATGAGCGCTGTAAGACGTATGTGGCGTGGCCTAGGTGATACATCATTTTTGGTGGCGAATTTAGATTTCTCATCCCAAAAAACCCCCGCTTTAGTGTTGTTATCCTATGCCTGTTAGGAAATATTCAAGAATAAACAAAATAAAAGTTTAACTGTGACACCCTGTATTTCGGTTATTATGAACCTTCGTACTAAGGTAAGTTCGCTTAAATCGACCTATTTTAAGCTCAGGAATCTAAGGTTAAGCATGGTCCATTCTTTACCAAACACCCTGAATATCAAATAAATAAATTCAAACTACATATATTTTTACTGGATTTATTTACACATGTCATATAGTATGTTTCATGATATTAAGTACAATTTAAATCTGAAGATGCTGCAGTGTGGTGTACTCAAAATTAATAATATATTCCAATATTTGGTGTATATATTTTCTATACATTTGTGCGCAAAATTCGTATTTTACAATATTTATTACAAGAAAACGTTAAAGGAAACACTATTTATAAAGATAATATTAACCCCTTAAGCACACTCGAGTTAACTCGAGTGCGCTAAACTGGCCAAACTGTGCACACTCGAGTTAATCCGAGCGGCGTTGTACATTATGTTACTATAATTTTTTTATGTTACCATATGTAAATGATAAATATCAATAAAACGATTGTTTTTTTTGTTTTCACATTATTATTTTCAATTCTCGAATGCATTTGAGTGTGAAAAATTATAGTAACATAATGTACAACGCCGCTCGAAGTAAATCGAGTGTGTACAGTTTGATCAGTTTAGCGCACTCGAGTTAATTACCCTTTTTCTTATCACTTACAACTTATCTCTGCCTTGAGAGCCGCTTTCTGACTTTGCGTATTCATATTCTGATTCGCCCATTTTTCGATATATATATATATATATATATATATATATATATATATATATATATATATATATATATATATATATAGTAAACTCTTAAATATTGGGGAAACCTGCAAGAAAGACTCTAATGAGTATCAATTGTTTCGCCGAAAGTTTTCGCCAAAGAGAATTAATTTGGCTTCTTCAGGGCTGAAAGAGAAGAAATTATAATTAGCTACCATATATTACCTATTAAAAAACACTGGAGATCTTACCGTAACTTAGAATTGTAGAGTTAGGATGTTATAAAAAACTTAGCTAGTAACAACATAGTGGTTTTTTTTTGTTACTGTTAGAAAAAAGTTACTGTTAAAAATGTATGGTAGCTGTGAACTTGAGACGCAAAAGTGTACCCAAGGGTAACCGAAAAAACCCAATGCAACTACATTTTGAAGGAATTAATTCTTTGAGTTGTCGGCAATAACTAAATGTCGGCAATAACATCACATGAACAATATAATATATAAAACAATTTTTTAATAAGAAAAATCTAAATAATAATATTACCCTAAACTGGTAATTAATTTCATCTTGTTACACCAATGAACCTTAACGACATTATAAAGAATCATAAGAACTACTTTGACATGTCAGCGCATGCGTTCTGGCAAAACAGAACCTCACTTGTGAACTTTTTAACAATCAAAAATTTAGTTATTGCCGACAACTCAAAGAATTAATTCCTTCAAAATGTAGTTGCATTGGGTTTTTTCGGTTACCCTTGGGTACACTTTTGCGTCTCAAGTTCACAGCTACCATACATTTTTAACAGTAACTTTTTTCTAACAGTAACAAAAAAAAACCACTATGTTGTTACTAGCTAAGTTTTTTATAACATCCTAACTCTACAATTCTAAGTTACGGTAAGATCTCCAGAGGTAATATATGGTAGCTAATTATAATTTCTTCTCTTTCAGCCCTGAAGAAGCCAAATTAATTCTCTTTGGCGAAAACGTTCGGCGAAACAATTGATACTCATTAGAGTCTTTCTTGCAGGTTTCCCCAATATTTAAGAGTTTACTATTTAACTTATCTGCAAAGATTAAATTTCTTTTTATATATATATATATATATATATATATATATATATATATATATATATATATATATATATATATATATATATATATATATATATATCGATGGCATAGTGCACAATTGTGGTAAGTGCAAAAACTAACATTTTACAGTACAGCCATTTGAAAGTTATAGGTATGTACTTACCACTTTGTACCACTATGTACTTTTCTTATATTGTACATACCCCATTTGACAGGTATATACTACAAGCTTCTAAATGAAATTAAATAACAAATTTCAAGGAAAAAATTGTTTAATTCGCAAAAAGAATGAATACAAATATTTATTCATCATCAGAAGTATCATAATATTAGAACAGTGAAGAGAAACCATTTGTGGTAAGTGCACATACAACATTTGGCTTATTTAATTTTTCTTATTTTTAGCAGTTACCACATTATGTAAACTTGTATTTCTTACACGTTTCATTATTTGCTTACCACATTTGTGCACAATAAACTTTGGGTCAAAATAATGTACTATGTGTACTTATCAATTTTCTAAAAAAGTTGTACTTACTGTAGAGTCAGCTCAGTATGCAACCACTTATACGTTTCCTTCAGAAACGTAGTCAGTACTTGAGAGAGAACCTCTTTGGGGAGAACGACAGGATGTCAAGATGGGGGTAGAAGTTAGGTTAATAATATGGATTGTCGCTTGGAAATATAATTGTAATAAAGTGCTAAATAAAGATTGTCTCAATAATTCTACATGGTGGCAGCGAACTTGCAAATACTCCGAGGAATATTTGGCAAGTAGAACCTTCTTCGAAGAGCAGAAATAGAGTTAAATAATTCCAGGGATGGCAGAGAATCAAGCAGGAAGCCATGTGCTTGCCAACATGGCAACAGTATCAGCTCCTTCTGAGTTTAATTTCTCCCTTCCAGGATCATGGAATCAGTGGAAAAAGAGGTTAGAAAGATATATGTCGGTTAGTGGTTTTATAAACAAACCAGAAGCTGAAAAAATTGATATGCTAGTGTATCTAATGGGGGCAGAAGCAGAGGAAATTATAACTCAATTTAATCTAACACCCGCACAGCAAGTATATAGTATTATTATCGAGAAGTTTGACGCTCATTTTATACCCCAAAAGAACGTAATATTTGAACGATTCAAGTTCAACACACGTAGTCAACAGCCAGGGGAGTCGGTGGATGCATATATCACTGCACTTCATAGCCTGGCAGAGCATTGTAGTTATGGGGCTCTAAAAGATGAGTTAATAAGAGACCGCATAGTAGTAGGAGTTTTAGATGTAAAAGTAAGTGAGAGGTTACAGCTCCAAAAGAACCTAACATTAGGGGAAGCTGTATTAACAGTACGTCAAGCCGAGCTGCAGAATTCTCAAAACAGGATTCTTAGGCAAGAACGAGTACAAGAAGTAGCTACGGTCAATGCACACAGAGGTAACTACTGGTCACAATCACAAGCAGAACCAAATAAATATGGACAACAGAACACACAGGGGAAATCCAACAAAAACTACAAATGTACATACTGTAGTGTACCAAGCTGCAACAGCCGAGAAAGATGTCCAGCAAAAGATAGTCGTTGTCGATTATGTGGAAAGAAAGGACATTGGCAAGCTAAATGTAGATCCGGCAGGAATGTAAGAGTAGTTGAAGGTCAAAACTGTGCTGAAAGTGAGGTAGGAATAGAAAATGAAATGGAAAACTTACAGGTAAATAACTTTGATTTTCATCTAGGACACATTTACACTAATGATAAAGATCAGTGGTTTGCAAAAGTTTTAGTTGACAATAAATATGTTATGCCTTTTCTTGTTGATACAGGTGCTGATGTAAGTTGTGTCTCTAGAAATATGTTGTCTGATTTCTACAAAAATAAAATGTATGTTTGCCAGGAGTCCATAGGGGGCCCTGATAATAAAAAACTAGAAATTGAGGGTAAAATCGATGTTAATTTGACTTATAATGACAATATGTGTTCAGAATCTTTATATGTTGTAAAAAATCTAAAGGTGCCTATCCTTGGTCGGCCTGGAATTATAAAATTAAAAATGCTTAATATTAATAAAAATAGTTCACGTTATATTAATAACTTAGTATCTAAAAATATAAATGCATTTGGGGCAGAATCAGAGACCTACAGTGCTAGCAAGTACTCATTAGAAACGATAGCTGAGTCATTTCAAGGAATATTTGATGATATTGGGGAATTTAAAACAGAAATGAAACTTGAGCTAAAATCTAATGTTCAGCCATTTGCTCAGTCAGTACCACGAGTAGTTCCATTACCACTCATGCCCAAGTTAAAAGTTGAGTTAGACCGTCTACTTCAGTTGGGTATAATAAAACCAATTGAAGAACATACCAGGTGGGTAAGTCCTATTGTTTGTGTACCAAAGGGTGACTCTGTTAGGTTGTGCGGAGATTACACAAAACTTAACCAAAGTGTATTAAGAGCTTATTTCCCACTTCCAAAAATAGAGCATACTTTGGCTCAACTGAAAAATTCAATAATATTTTCTAAGCTCGACACAACTAGTGGTTACTTCCAAATTAAACTGAAACCAGAAAGCCAATTGCTAACTACATTCATCACACCATTTGGTCGATACTTTTTTACACGTCTTCCCTTTGGAATTTCATGTTCTCCAGAATATTTTGCACTTAGGTTTTCTAAGATTCTTTCAGGTATGAAAGGGGTAGTCTTTTATATGGATGATATTTTAATCCATGCTAGTTCAGTCAAAGAACATGACGAAATTTTAAACCAAGTTCTAATAAAATTACACAGTGAAGGTATAACCCTTAATAAAAACAAATGTGTCATTGCTGCTAAGTCAGTCAAGTACTTGGGGCATATCATCACTACTTCTGGGGTTAAAATAGATCCTGAACGGGTCAGAGCAATTAGAGAATTCCCAGAACCAGAAAATAAAACAGAACTTTTAAGATTATTAGGTATGATTAATTTTGCGGGTAAATATATTAAAAACAAATCTGAAATTTTAGAACCTTTAACATCTCTTCTAAAAAAGGACTCAGTATTCTTATGGGGACCTGCTCAAATTCAAGCTCTAAATACTCTAAAAAAAATGTTTAGAAAGTTCCCCAAATTTATCATATTTTGATGCGAACAAAACTATTGTTGTAAATTCAGACTCTAGTTGTTTTGGCATAGGAACTTGTCTGATGCAAGAAAATCTAGATAAATCTCGCGAAATAGTGGCATTTTCATCTCGATTATTAAGTCAAGTAGAGGGTCGATACGCGCAGATAGAAAAAGAAGCCCTGGCAATTACGTGGGCAGCTGAAAAGTTTGCTGATTATATAACAGGGATCAAAGATTTGATTTTTGAAACAGACTCAAAACCCCTTGTTCAAATTTTACAGACGAAAAATGTGGATGAATTATCTCCTAGGTTGCAGCGGTTTCGGATGAGATTAATGCGTTACAATTATAAAGTAGTTTACATCCCAGGAAAACAGTTGGTTGTGTCAGACGCACTAAGTCGAAGTCCCATAAAAAATTCTGTACCTAGTAATGATGAGTTGACAGGTATTGAAGTCGAGGGGTATGTTAAATCGGTAATCCGTAATTTACCCATAAAAGATCGGTTTATAAAGCAAATAATCGAGGAACAAAGCAATGACCCTGTTTTACAAATAATAAAACAATATACGTTGACTTCATGGCCAGAAAAGTCTAAGATTCCTGTGCATGTTTTGCCATATTTTCAATTCAGATATGATATATCATTTTGTGAAAATTTGTTATTAAAAAGTTCTCGAATTATTATACCAGCAGCTTTACAACTTAAATGTCTAGAATATATTCACACAGGTCATCTGGGGGTAGTCAAGTGCAGGGACAGGGCTAAATCTACAGTGTGGTGGATCGGGCTGTCTTCTCAAATAGAAAAAATGATTAGAAATTGTCCCAATTGTGTGGAAAATCGTGAAAATATAAAAGAAACTTTTTACAAAGAAGAATCATGTACACGACCTTGGGAAAAGATAGCGCTAGATCTTTTTAAACTGGATAAATGGTTCTTGATTGTCGTGGACTACTACTCCAGATATTTTGAAATATTTGAGCTCAGTTCCATGACTGAAATTGTTATTATAAATCACTTGAAAGGTTTATTCTCTAGATATGGTATTCCCAATATTGTGCGTAGTGACAATGGACCACAATTTTCAACATTATTTAAGAAATTTGCTTCAAATTATAATTTTATTCATGTAACTAGTAGCCCATACTTTGCACAGAGCAATGGATTAGTTGAACGGGCAGTTAAGACTGCTAAAGAACTAATCAAAAAGAATAGTGAAGATATATTTTTAGCGCTCTTAGCCTATAGGGCTACACCTTTAAGGTGTGGACTTTCACCAGCAGAGCTGTTTTTCTCTAGAAAATTAAGAACTAATCTACCACAGTTGTCATTAAATTTGGAACAATCGGTTGTTAAGGGGGGAGTGTCATTAAGAGAAAGGGAAAATAAGGAAAAACAAGCAGATAATTATAATAGTAGACACCGAGCCAAGGATATGCAACCTTTATATGTGGGCGATTCTGTCTGGATTATTGATATTAGGCAATATGGAAAGGTAATTGAAATTTGTGAAGAACCACGCTCTTATGTTGTTCAAACTAATAGTGGTCAATTCAGACGTAACAGATGGCATTTGGTCCAGGCACCTTACTATACTCCTGATACCAGTAACCAGTTAGTTCCTAAGAAATTTGTTGACGGCAGCGACTTAGCAACTCCAGGCTTCTCCCACAAAGAAAAGGAGAATGAGAATATAAATAATTCCTCTGATACTTTAGAGACTATACATGGGAGTCAGAGTTGTGGAGTCGATGCTTCACCAAATAAAAGTGATGTCCAAAGTGAACACTTACCTGTACAGGAACCTGATCTGTTATTGAGGCCTAAAAGGAACATTAAAAAGCCAATTTACTTGTCCGACTATAGTTGTTAAGTTATGTATATTATGTTATGTTATGTATTCATTCTATATTTGCTGGGGTCCTGGAATTCTCATAGAGAGCTCTGTGGCTTACCTCATTTAAAAAGAGGAGAATGTAGAGTCAGCTCAGTATGCAACCACTTATACGTTTCCTTCAGAAACGTAGTCAGTACATGAGAGAGAACCTCTTTGGGGAGAACGACAGGATGTCAAGATGGGGGTAGAAATTAGGTTAATAATATGGATTGTCGCTTGGAAATATAATTGTAATAAAGTGCTAAATAAAGATTGTCTCAATAATTCTACACTTACCACATTTGTGCACTATACCATCGATATATATATATATATATATATATATATATATATATATATATATATATATATATATATATATATATATATATATATATATATACATATATATATATATATATTATTATATATTTAATAATAATAATAATTTATTTTATTTTTGGTTGTGCCAATTATTATATATTTCGTGGGGCCAAATATTATAGAAGTTATTTTATTTTATTTATTTTTATTATTAATTATTTTATTTAATTTATTTAATTTAATTATAGAATTATTTTTTTTTTTATATTTATTATAGAATTTATTATTTTTTTATTTATTTATTATATTTTTATTTAATTATAGAATTATGTTTATTTATTTTTATTTATTATATTTTTTTAATTTTAATTTAATTATATTTTTTAAAATATATTTATTATAGAATTTATTTATTATAGAATTTTTTTAAATATATACTGATTTAATAATTGATTTTAATATTGATTTTGCCCGGCGCCATCTATTAATCACTTACCTTACTAGCTCAGTTATAAAGTGAATTCTGCATGAGATCTCCTATCTGTGGAGGTGTGAGAAAAGATTTCTGAAATATCAACTAAACAAACGACACAAAAATACAGCTATATGAAGTGGTTGATAAATAACAAAAGACTGTCGAATATTGTACACGAATTTGGAAATATATTGAAAATAAAGGCTTTGTTATGCAACATCAAAAATACAAGGTAATTATACAATAATATAGATCAGATCAATATGATATCAACTTGAAATATTTGCTGATCTATCTAACGCTAAATTATTTATTTTAGGTTATCTAGTCGAAAGTCTGAAGGAAGAAATACGATGCAATGAATTTAACTATATAAAAAAATAAAAGTATTTGACAAAAAATTAAGTCGAAGATAACCCAAAATTATCTTGAATATTCAAAATTTGTTATACTAAAGCTAGAAAATGAAAAACATTGACTTTAGATCATGATCAATTAAAAATATAAACTGTTCAGTACAACCTTTCACGATGTAATATGAAGATAAACCAAACTGCTATGAAGTCTCTTCGGATCCAAGAAGAAACCAACTACTTCTCTTTCACTGGAACAATGTTCTAAACATGGTAGATACCCGCATCGGAATACTTTTTCACTTTTCTTATAAAGTTGAGGGTCATTTTTGAAAATTTTTTCTTCACCATGAAGATTATTTATACAGGTTAGTAGAATAAAAGTTTTTAATTTAAAATTTTTACGATTTAACGCATTTTTCTCAAAAAATTGCGGAGCTCCTTATAAACAGGTGTTGCTTGTTCAAAAGCCTGCAGAAGTCTCTCTAAAATGGATTCCTTTTGGCTTGGCGTCCCTTCACAGCCAATGGAAATTAATTATTAATAACAATCCTTGCTATGAAAATTTGAATTCACCAATCAAAAAATTCCAATAAATTTGACATTTCATCAAAATAATAATTTTGATGAAAATTTTGGAAATATGAACCCAAATTGTGATTCTATCCTAATCTTTGGGTATAATCTAATCTGGGATTTGAATAGATTAAACTTTCTAGTTCATTTTGATATAATTTCCTTCTTGCTAGGTGCCCTTATTAAAGTTCTATTAGGGTTCACTTCAACGTCCGACACTTCATTTTTAGTTTCTTTATCACTTTCACTCACATATTAAAATTCAAATATTTACACAATTACTACATACAAAGGATTGAAATAACTTTCAATTTACACAAAATAAATCAGCAATTGAATATGCATAAGCCATTTCCTCAAAATATCATTCTTATACGTTAATTTGACCTATAGTTTCGACACTTGTCAAAGCTATGATTCTATTGAACTATTTTCCACATTTTTCTTTAAAATTTATACTAATACTATTAATATTGAACTAACTATTGTTCTCAAATTTTAGATTAATGTCTATTTCAACATAATTTCACAAATCTATACATGCAGCTAAATGATGCAAGATGTATCACCTTAACGAAGTTCCTTTCGAAGTGACTTTTGGAAACATGGAACCTTTTGATGATTCTTACGAACAAATAAGGCTATTGTATGATACAAATAGAAGTAATTCTCTGGTAAAACTCAAAATTCAAATTATTATATATTCTATTTACTAATTTCTAATTTATATGTCATTGAAATATCATCTTTGATATAGGATTACCTATTTTGATTTCTTATGTAATTCTACCTTTATACACTTAAATAAAACCATCTTATAACTATTTAATTATTACTAAGTGCTCTCCTAACTTTAGTTCTTTTTATAATTCTCATTCTTCTCAACCTTCCAATCAACGATACCCCTCAAAAGTGGCAATAATAAAAAAAATTATCCATATACTTTGGGCTTTATTAAAATTACTAAATTATCTATTATTTTTAACTATTCTATGGTTTGAGTATCTTAAAAAATCATAATAACTATTTAAAATCATGACAATATATATATATATATATATATATATATATATATATATATATATATATATATATATACATATATATATATATATATCACGCTCCTGCGCAGTAAACAAAATACGTTCCAACAAAAAAATGATCGTTCATCGCATCGTCCTTCCGATTATTCTAACAAAAATTGTAATCGTTCAGTGAGTTTCTTGACGATTATTTCAGTAATCGGATAAATGCAAGTAAGTACAAGTGACCGGCGCACTAGGATCGCTTTTTACATTAAAAATAAATTTATTTTTTTTTGCCGGTCTTTTTCTAAAAAATTGTGCATTAAGGGGTCAATAATAAACCTACATTACATCAATGCCTAGACTCTAGAATATATGGACTATTTAGCTCTCATAGCGAGATTATCAATATTCCAAATGCGGAAAGAAAAATTGGTGTAAAACTAAAAACATACATATTATTATATAGGGTGAGGCAGATAACTGGCCTATTAGAAATATCTCGAGAACTAAAGGCAACAGAATCATGAAAATTGGAATAAAGGGGTTTTGAAGGATGATCTATTAAATGAAAATATTTTCATCTTTGCAACTTCCGGTTATACCGGAAGTTGCTTATAACTTCGTTTTTTTAAATGGGACACCCTGTATATTTTTACATTTTTGGATTCTCTTCGATGTCTTCTTTCTTAAAATATAAGGTTTTGTAATATTATACAGGGTATTTTAAAAGATAATTACGTTTTTTTATTAATTTCGTAGCAACATTCACACCCTGTAGAATTGTAGTAGTTTGACATCTAAAACTCTACTTACGTTCAAATGATTTTTAATATACTCTACTATTGTTAAGAATCATTAGTATAGCTAAATTTTTAATTTTAGTATACAGGGTTGGTCGAAACTCGGAATGAGTATTTTCTGAGTTTTTTTAAATGGAACACCCTGTATTTTTGTATTGTAGTGAAATGATATTTTATAGTACTTTTTTATTTCTTAAGCATTCCCTATACCTAACTGCTTTAATTTGTGAGTGAGTTATTGGTGATTCAAGCTAAACATTAATTGCAACAAAAAATACGTAAAATTTTATTAGGTTGGCCGTGAAAATACTCAATCCCAAATAATTTTTCCGAAATAAATACATATTAATCCAGACTGGTCCTTAAAATTACCAATAATGGTTTAGCTATCGAAATACCTTCTTAGTTAAGATTGTTGGTGCGATTAACAATTAAGCACAAATTAAAGCAGTTAGGTATAGGGAATGCTTAAGAAATAAAAAAGTACCATAAAATATCATTTCATTACAATACTAAAATACAGGGTGTTCCATTTAAGAAAACTCAGAAAATACTCATTCCGAGTTTCGACCAACCCTGTATACTAAAATTAAAAATTTAGCTATACTAATGATTCTTAACAATAGTAGAGTATATTAAAAATCATTTGAACGTAAGTAGAGTTTTAGATGTTAAACTACTACAATTCTACAGGGTGTGAATGTTGCTACGAAATTAATAAAAAAACGTAATTATCTTTTAAAATACCCTGTATAATATTACAAAACCTTATATTTTAAGAAAGAAGACATCGAAGAGAATCCAAAAATGTAAAAATATACAGGGTGTCCCATTTAAAAAAACGAAGTTATAAGCAACTTCCGGTATAACCGGAAGTTGCAAAGAGATGAAAATATTTTCATTTAATAGATCATCCTTCAAAACCCCCTTATTCCAATTTTCATGATTCTGTTGCCTTTAGTTCTCGAGATATTTCTAATAGGCCAGTTATCTGCCTCACCCTGTATACATGTGCCATTTAAAATTTTTAACAGAAAAGCAAGTTAATTTAGAAAATAATGAGTTGAAAATATCGGAGAGAAAAGAACTTATAATATAAAAACAAATATAAAGGTGCGAGTACAGACATGCTCCGAATGCAGTATTATCGAACCTCGTCGGGGACATCGAAGTTCGTGACGTTGTTGCACGGGGGTCTCGAAGATAAGCAACGAACCGAACATCTTTCCGCACTTCGTAGCGAACATTTTGACGTTCCATCAATATAATTGCCTTAAATCCGTATCTGCAAGATTGACGTTGCTGCAGCAGCTTATTAATACCTATGCATTATTCAGTTAATAAAAAGAAAAATACTCGTGAAAGAACATGGTGACAAACACAAATATACTTAATATAAAAGTAGAGACATTGAAGACCTGAAATGCTAATAGATTTAAGTGTCACTTTTTACAAATATCCTTTTATTGGAAGGTAAATTTTCAATCCTAATAGCAACATTTATAGTATTGAATAATATTAAAAACATTATTAAAAGATTTTTAAAATGAAAATTTATTGGTCCATTTCCCTGGTGACACCTCCAAGGCTTCTACAATATGCAAGCCAGATGGATGCTGCAGTGAAGACAAAGGTGAAGGAATTCTACACAATGCAATTCACAACCCCCGTCTGCAGCTTGGTAAAGTTCCAACGGAAAATGGACCTAGTTACTCTATAGGAGTAATACTAATATAATATAAAAATAAAAATGTATACCATTTTTATTCAGTTGCAATGCGAAGGCAAAACAATTTTATTTTTCACTTAGAATACGGAGCGCAGTCCAGCACTCTGAATCGACGATTTTCGACTCTTATTGGAGTCTCATCGGAGAGACGTAGGCCTGCTGCTCCATACTCGAAGTGACCAACCATGAAAGCTTACCCCCACATTGCAACTGACGTGTATGGATTAGGTGACTAAGGTCATCTGGCAATTGAAAGGTAGAGTTTTCAATCCTAATAGCAACATTTATAATATTGAAAAATATTAAAAATATTACTAAAAGATTTTTAAAATGAAAAGTTATTGGTCCATTTTCCGGACCTAGGTCCATTTTCCGTTGGAACCTTACCAAGCTGCAGACGGGGGTTGTGAATTGCATAGTGTAGAAGTCCTTCCCCTTTGTCTTCACTGCAGCATCCATCTGGTTTGCATATTGTAGAAGCCTTGGAGGTGTCACCAGGGAAATGGATCAATAAGTTTTCATTTTAAAAATCTTTTAGTAATATTTTTAATATTTTTCAATATCATAAATGTTGCTATTAGGATTGAAAACTTTACCTTTCAATTGCCAGATGACGCTAGTCACCTAATCCATATACCTCAGTTGCAATGTGGGGGTAAGCTTTCATGGCTGGTCACTTCGAGTATGGAGCAGCAGGCCTACGTCTCTCCGATGAGACTCCAATAAGTGTCGAACATCGTCGATTCAGAGTGTTGGACTGCGCTCCTTATTCTAAGTGAAAAATAAGATTGTTTTGTCTTCGCTTTGCAACTGAATAAAAATGGTATACATTTTTATTTTTATATCCTTTTATTGTTGCTAAGTGGTCTATGTCCCTATGCCACTGCACTGCTAAAAGATCTATGTGCCAAACATTCTCCAAACGCCTACAAAAAATTCCAACAGATCTTTTAGCAGTGCATTGACATAGGGACATAGAACACTTAGCAACAATAAAAGGATATTTGTAAAAACTGGCACTTAGATCTATTAGCATTTCAGGTCTCTTATATGCTGGGAATCATTTACTTTTGGATTTAAAATTTCAGTCTATCAGTGGATTACTTATATAAAAATTTCACAAGAATGTCGCCGAAGTTCTGACGTCGAATTTTTGATCACCTTAGTGGGTCTAAAAATAAGTCGAAGATATACAAGTTGGAGAAAAGCTATCTCTGTTTAGGAATGGTTAGCAGTCACTTTTTCTGCATTCATCGGCAGTTGTTTTCATTTTCGCACCGATCTCTTCTCAAGCATCGTTTTTTTTATTTTGTTATAATATGAGATTCTTTAGATCCCATAATATTTCGTTTTCCCGATAAACAACTGAGTAAACAACTATTCTCATTTCGGCTGTCCCAAGTAGAAACACTGTAAGCGCCAATTCGAAAAATGTTCACCAGAGTAGAAAACGTAAAGTGGTGAAGTGAAGATTGAATGTAATATAATGTGTTTCATAGCAATGTTAAATTACGGTTCTTCTCATTTCTCATCAGTCCTTTCTATCTTGATGCACTCAATTTCAAAATAACAATGAATGGAACTCCGAAAGGTTCACAAACTAATCCAGACATAATTCGCTGGTACCTATGATTAATGTGATTCCTAATACATTTTTAGTGAAAATAATAACTCTTTGATAAGTGTTGGCGATACAATTTTTTTTATATGAAAGATTATAACTCCCAAAGATACGAAGATTATAACTCCCAAAATATTTATGACGAAAAGATTTAGTTCTAAATAGATGCCGACGTAAACAATTATTCCCCTTTCTGTTCTCGCGAAAAAAATAATTCCTGGAAGATTTACAGCGAAGGAATCATTTTTCAATAAGTGACTATATAAAAAAAATAATAATAATTTTGTTAATGTTCCGGCGAATACTAGATATAATTTCCAAAAGGTTGTGGGGAAAACAATTACTTCTTTACAGATATCGGCGAAAAGAATTAGGTATTTTGCTATTTACGTGTCCAAGAAGTTTGTAAATTTAAAAATATTTGTGACGAAAATAATTATTTTTAGACCAGGAAAAACAAAAAATAATTCTTTTTATCTGTACATCCACGAAGAACATAACTCCCAAACAGTGCCGGTTTATCCACTGGCCGCTTGGGGCGGGCGCCCAGGGGCCCGGGGCCCGAAGGGGCCCGTTCCTTTTAATTATAAAAAAATAAAGACGCTAAATAATCTACATCTTCTTTTTATGGTGCCTATCCGTTACGGATGTTGTGACACTAACATGGCTATTCTGACTTTGTTGACTGCTGCCCCGTAAAAGTCCGGTAGTGGTTAAGTTAAACCATTTTCGCAGTTATGCAGCCAGGATATTCTTCTTTGTCCTGGACCTCTTTTCCCATGCACTTTACCTTGAAGTATGGTCCGAAGTAGGTCATATCGTTGTTCATTGCGCATTATATGGCCCAGGTATTCCAGTTTGCGACGTTTTATGGTTACGACTAGTTCGCGCTCTTTACCCATTCTATGTAGAACTTCTTCGTTGGTAACTCTGTCTATCCAGGAAATCTCCAACATGCGTCTATAGCACCACATCTCAAATGCTTTGAGTCTCTTCAGTGATGCTTCAGTTAAGGTCCATGACTCCACGCCATATAAAAAAACGGATAATACGTACCATTTTAGTAAACGAACTTTTATTTCCAATTTTATATCGTGGCTGTTAAAGATTTTTTTCATTTTGACGAAAGCTGATCTTGCCTTCTCGATCCTTATCTTAATTTCCGTCGATTGGTCCCACTGTTCATTTAAGTTTGCACCCAAATAACAAAAGTTGGTGATTTGTGTTATAGGTTGTTAGTTAACTAGTAATTGACCAGGTGGTATCCTATTTTTGCTTATAACCATGTATTTGGTTTTTTTGATGTTAAAATCAATCCCAAAGTGTCTGCAGACCTTCAAGACTGTCTGCAAAAATGACAGTATCATCAGCGTATCTTATGTTGTTCAATCTTTCTCCGTTTATAAGTATTCCCTCGTCTATGTCCGTTAGCGCTAGGTTCAAGTAATCTACATATTCTCCGAAAAAAATCTCATACGCAGATACGCCAATACACTGCAAAAGCCTTGTTGTATTGTTAAATCTCTTCACGCCTATACACAGTGGCGAAGCCTAGCCCCACAGGGGCCCCGTGTCAGTTTTTGTGGCGGGGCCCTTTTTCAAAAACTACAGGAAGTTGTCAGATTTAGCTATGTCTCGAGTTGTATCCAAAATAATCGCATAAACGGAGTTTTTTTAGTTTCTAATAATTTCATTTTGAATTGTGGGGATTAAATAATAATAGGCATATCTCACTTTTCGGCTTTAAAATAAATTCTTTTAAAATAGGAACAAAATATAAGTTCTTATGCCAATACAGAAACAATAGGTACACACTCTTTCAAACATTCAAAAGTAAAGCGATTAAAAAATTGCAATTTGGCATTATACAGTGGCCTCTAAGGCTAGCACTCCACTTGCGATTTGTAGTCGCGGCGACAAAAAATCGCTGTCGCAGACAATTTAGAGTCTAGAAAATTAGTCGCTGTTTTCAGAATCGCGAATTGAATGCTACAAGGGTGTGACATCAGCTTTTAGAAGTTTCTTTACTCTAGATAAAGAAGAAGTCAAGACGTCAATTAATACTTTATGCGAGAAACAATGTTGAAGAAACCAAAGAGAACTTGCATAATAAAATTACCCATTTTGTAAGGGTATGCCAAACTTTGAATAAACATATAATTTATGAAAAATTTGATGTCATCCAAGGTGTAAAGGCAACTTTTCCCAATATCTTAACTTTACTCCAAATTTATTTGACGCGTCAGGTGAGCGGTTTTTTTCGGCTTTAAAAAGAATAAAAACATATTTAAGGTCAAATTTGGGTCAAGAAAACCTAGAGGCATTATAACTATTGTATATAGAGAATGAAGAACTGGAGAAACTGAATTGTGATAATATTACATGGCAGTTTGCGAATGCCAAGTCAAGAAAAAAAATGATCTAATTTTTGTCTTTATGTACTTTTTGTTTTGTATTTATGCTTTTAAAAGTATTTTGTGGATTATTTTTTACGTTTGCTATTCTTCTTGCTTGTTTAAAAAAATTACTTTATGAATTTTACAACAAACCTTTACAGTTAATGCATGTGTTTTCTTGTTAAAAAACTGACAACGCATAGCAATGAAGGGGGCCCCTAAACCTCCAGCGCCCAGGGCCCGAAGTTAGGTTAAACCGGCACTGCTCCCAAAATACTTATGACGAAAACATCTAGTTCTTAATAGATGACGACGAATATAATTATTTACGTTTCTGTTCTTGCGAAAAAAACAACTCCTTGAAGATTTACATTAAAAATATTTAATTAATCGGTAACACCAAATATTTTTTGCATTTACATCATTTTATCACTCCAAAAAATCTTTAAAATAAGCTTTTGTAGAATAAATTCTGTACAGCCATTTCGGATATTATAATATATATAGGGTGTCCGGAAAATATTGGTCATAATTTATACCACAGATTCTGGGGTCAAAAATAGGTTGATTGAACCTCATTTACCTATATACAATAGTGGACACAAAAAAAGTTACAGCCCTTTGAAGTTACAAAATGAAAATCGATTTTGTTTCATATATCGAAAACTCTCAGAGATTTTTTATTAAAAATGGACATGTGACATTTTTATGGCAGCAACATCTTAAAAAAAATTAAAGTGAAATTTGTGCACCTCATAAAAATTTTATGGGGGTTTTGTTCCCTTTAACCCCCCAAACTTTTGTGTACATTCCAATTAAATTATTATTGTGGCACCATTAGTTAAAAACAATATTTTTAAAACTTTTTTGCCTCTTAGTAGTTTTTCGATAAGCCAGTGTTTATCGAGATATGTATTTTGAATATTTGTCGAATCTACCACATATTTGTACGATTATATTATGTAGAGACCTGTTAGTTAATAATCTGAAAATTTATTTATAGTTTACATTTTTAGGTATGTTTTGAAAAAGAAGCTACATCTCGATAAAAGGTGACTTATGAAAAAAAGACTAAGAGGCAAAAGTTTTAAAAACACTGTGTTTAACTAATGGTACCACAATAATAGTTTAATTGGAACGTACACAAACATTTGGGGGGTTTAAAGGAATAAAACCCCCATAAAATTTTTACGTAAATATATTGAAAAAGAAGCTGCATCTCGATAAAAACTGGCTTATCGAAAAAATACTAGGAGGCAAAAAGTTTTAAAAACGTTGTGTTTAACTAATGGTACCACAATAATGAATTAATTGGAACGTACACGAAAGTTAGGGGGGGTTTAAAGGAACAAAATCCCCATATTTTTTTATGGGGTGGGCGAATTTCACTATAATTTTGTTTTAAGATGTTCCTGCCATAAGAATGATACATGTCCATTTTTAATAAAAAATCTCGAATAGTTTTCGATATATTGAAAAAAATCGATTTTCATTTTGTAACTTCAAAGGGCTGTAACTTTTTTTATGAGCACATTCGTACTAAGGTAAGTTAGGTTCAATCGAACTATTTTTGACCCTAGAAAGTGTGATATAATTTATAACCAATCTTTTCGGGACACCCTGTATATTATGATTACATACACACACATACAAGCACGCCCACATACACACATACATTCACATACAGATCTGATGATCTACTTGAACAGTTACATCGATTGGTGACAAGTTAAGTTGGTTCTGATGCGAATTGATAAAGTTACATTTCCGTACGATGGAAGCAAAATATGTCTTCGCCGTCGCTCATTTAGGATTATTCTGTTCGCCGCGCCTTATTAAGATTCATAATCTTTGCAAACATAGAAATAGAAATGATTTTTTTGCTATCATTCATCGAAGAGTAATTATTTTGGCCGAGAAATTTTTAGTAATATTAATTTTCGTGGAAATATAATCAGAAATAATTCTTTTTACATTTAATTATTGTGAACTTTTCTTTTCACCGCACCGTATTAGAAGTTATGGTCTTCGAGAGTATAGTTTTAGAAAAAATATTTTTCGCTCCCATTCATTCAGGATCATACAGGATACGAACGTATTCGCTTCGTATCTGTTTATTATACGAAGCGAATACGTTCGATAACGAAGAAAAGGGTCAAAAATCGAGGCCCTGATATCTTTAGAAATAAAAGAATAGACGGTTTTGTAATAGAACATGTGTTTTAACCGAAACAAAAGTTTGAGACACCTTGTAGGGAGAAAAAGGCACAAAGGTGAGTATACCTCGATATTTTGTTGTATTCTTTTTCTCATGATCATCTTTCAGTGCGTCACAGTTTTTCGATTTCTTTCTAAAGCATTAAATTGTATGTGACAGAAAAAAAGGCACGTCAGTGATTACATTTCGTCGGTGACATTTTTATAACATTTGTTCTAGTTATTCTAGTTGTCGATAGATGGTGCCATAATAAAAAAATATTTTTTTTTAAATTAGATAATAATATTACAAATATAATCTGTATAATTTATAAGACTATACAAATCAAAGAAAATACCATTTTATAAATGCAAGAAACACATTTAATTTGTTTTTATTCCAAATTGAAAATAAAATGTGACAACTGTCAGATTTAACTAAAATGTCATGTTAGAATAAATGTCATAAATGTGTATTATCACGGACTTACCCTTTTTCCTATCATTTGTTACGCACTGAAAAATGATCATGAAAAGGACAATAGTCTCATATGTTGTGAATATTTTATTTTTTTAATTTCTCTGATATATTTAATAACAAAGAAACTTGACGATATTACTCTTTAATATGTGTTTTAACTGACGACATGCGTCACATCACACATGTGAAACATAGAAAAACATATTGAGTAATACCGTCTAGTTTCTTTGTTATTAAAGATATCAGAGAAATTAAAAAATAAAATATTCAAAAAATATGAGACTACAACATAATATCGGGGTACACTCACCTTTGTGCCTTTTTCTCCCTACAAGGTGTCTCAAACTTTTGTTTCGGTTAAAACACATGTTAAATTACAAAACCGTCTATTTGTTTGTTTCTAAAGATATCAGGGACATTCAAACAATAGCATGTTCACAAAACATAAGACTACAATATTATTCTGATGTATACTCACATTTGTACCTCGTTCTCCCTACAGGGTGTCTGACACTTAACACAAGAAAAACATATTTTTTTCTTTCACCCGGTATAAGTACAAAAAATAAGTTTGAGTAAACCTTTGCACAACTGTGTAAATACTAAAGAAAAGGCTAAAATAAAAAAAAAATAGCGGAATCCGTCTGTTCGCGAAAAAATAAACTATGAAAATCAGCAGAATTTTCTATATCCCTAACTTTTGACGAGCAGTTTACAATGTTTGAAGGAAGAAACAAACAGAAAGAATCAAAAGTCTCAAAATAGTTCAGAGAAATAAGGAAAAAAATAGCCTGTTGTTGACACAACCCCCTCCAGGCCGGAACCAAATTTTTTAAGTAGTGTGGACATCTATAATAATCACCTATATGTTTCCTGCAGCCGATTTTGATGATATACATAGTTATAAACAATTGAAGATCAAAAAACGCTAAATTTTCGCTTTTTCCGTTTATTGCCAAATGGCTAAGCATTTTAAACAAATTTGGAAGTACGAAACTCATAAACCATATAAAAAACTTCAATATGGCTCCCGCTGAATATGTCTATCCTTATTGGTTGCTTAGAAAATTGCAAAATAATTCATAAATTTTGAGTTTTTATAAATATTCATAACTTATGTAAAAATGAACTTAGAATCTTCTTATTAAACGGAGTGCTGGGACTTCTGGTGTTTAAATTATACACTAAATTTCATAACAATTGGTCAAATAGTTTAAAAGTTATTTAATTTGTTTATCCCAAATTAATTTTTTTTGTAACATTATAAGTCAGAAAATGATGAAGTTACAGTAATACTTTGAATAGTTTATGAAAGAAGAAGATTTATACTAATAACTTAATTAAAAAAGAATGACAAAAAATAATTCTAAGTATCGCAAAATTATTTTGCAAGAACATGTCGATTTTTTGCTTATAAACAATTAGAATAACTTCTTAACCATTACCCGTAGAAAAATTATTTTTTCACATTTAGAAAGACTGAATTTTTATACAAATTTAAAAAAAGGAAAAAAAATGTCCTAGGACAATTAGGGACGAAGTTGCCGCCCCCCATTTTTTAATTCGCAGCAGCTTTCTTTATAACAATTACGAAATCAAATCAGTCACATTGGAAATAACATACTTCAGACTTTTAATGTACCAAATATAAAAAAATATATACTTTCAAACAAATCGTCCACAAAGCTTCAAATTGTGACCCTTAAAATCGGCAGGCCTCGAAACTTGGGAGATCGATGAGAAGGGGGAAGGAAATGTTAGCTGTATACTGTATCTCTTGTTCTCGCCTATGAATTTTGACGTTTATTTTTTTTAATTTGTATGTACTTTTTGCGTACAGTACGAGTATGCATTATTTAAATAAATTAATTGTTATATACACCATCAAATTTGTTTAACAATTTTTTTTCAATTTTTTTTAATAATATTTGAAGTAATTTTAATCACAAAATATACATATTTATGAATAATATAATAATATATAGTTTTTTATTAAAGTTAGTAATAATTTAAAGTATGAAAAAACAAATTATCCCATTCGATTGTTTCTAAAAATAGTATTGGTCTATGGAAATCAGAAAATCTCAAATAAACTAGGTTTTATTTTTTTAGTAAACATGCTATTAGATGAATGAAAAACTGAAGTTACAGAACCACCAAAAAAGAGATAAACGTAATTGATTGGGGTTGGAAATTAAGCTAAGAACCGTTAGTGCCGATCCGATCAACAGATCTTCTTTATATCAGATATTTTATTAAAATAAACTATCTGCTCTTGCAAAACTGGTTGCACCGAGTACTTGTTAGTACAGAGATAATATAAATAGTTTATGGACTTCGATTATCAAAACCTCAATCTTTCTCTATTATCTATTATGGAGTTTCTTTTTTTAATCTGTATGTACTCTTTGCGTACGTTACGGATATGTTTTTTGTTAATAAAGTGGTTATTTAATTAACTATGTAAATTGTGTAAACAATTTTTGGAAATTCTTTTACGATATTTTTAGGATGACTTTGTTGGCAATTATAGGAGTGGATCATATGCACTTGACTTTACAAAAACTTATAATAAATGGGTAACTGATAATTGTTACGTTTTTCATAAAAATACAAGTATTCCTAGATAAACCTCCTTTAATTTTATTTTAATAGTCTTGCTATCATACCAAAATGTATGAAATATCTTAATTTTTGTTTTTTTTTGCAATCTTAAAATTATAACTTTCAAT
Source organism: Diabrotica virgifera virgifera (assembly GCF_917563875.1). NCBI lineage: Eukaryota > Metazoa > Arthropoda > Insecta > Coleoptera > Chrysomelidae > Diabrotica > Diabrotica virgifera. The sequence continues at coordinate 65,029,274 of NC_065444.1, read as the reverse complement.
GTTGTAAGATACAATTATTACAATATTGTAGAAAATTTCTGAAAATAATTTTGTTCTTTTTATCCTCTCTCTAATTTTGTTACATTTCATTTTTCGTTTATCTAGTAGCATGTTTATCAAGAAATAAAACCTAGTTTATTTGAGATTTTTTATTTTCAATTTAATATTATAAGCCAATTTTAGATTTAGGAATAATTGAATAGGATTAGTAATATAATAATTACAGGGTGTAACAAAAATACAGGTCATAAATTTAATCGCATATTCTGGGACCAAAAATAGTTCGATTGAACCTAACTTACCTTAGTATAAATATGCACATAAAAAAGTTACAGCCCTTTGAATTTACAAAATGAAAATCGAATTTGTCCAATATACAAGAAGAGATTTTTTATTGAAAATAGACATGTGGTATTTTTATGGCAGGAGCATCTTACAAAAAAATTATAGGTAAAATTTTGACACCCCAAAAAAATTTTATGAGGGTTTTGTTCTTTAAATCCCCCCAAACTTTTGTGTTCGTTTCAATTAAATTATTAATGGGGTACTCTTAGTTAAACACAATGTTTTTAAAACTTTTTTGCCTCTTAGTACTTTTTCGAAAAGTCAGTTTTTATTGAGATATTTTAAATATTCGTCAAATCCACCACATATTTGTATAATATGGTTAAGTACAATTATGAAGACTTGGTAATCGTATGAAAATTTATTATTTATAATTTACATTTTTAGGCATATTCTGAACCATATTAAAAAAGAAGCCACATCTTGATGAAAGGTGCCTTATCGAAAAAATACTAAGAGACAAATAAGTTTTAGAAACATTGTGTTTAACTAAGGTACCGCAGTAATAGTTCAATTGGAACGTACACAAACATTTGGGGGGTGTAAAGGAACAAACCCCCATTAAATTTTTATGTAAACATATTAAAAAAGAAGCCGCAACTCGATAAAAACTGCCTTATCGAAAAAATACTAAGAGGCGAAAAAGTTTTAAAAACAGTGAGTTTAACTAATGGTACCACAATAATAATTTAATTGGGTTGTACACAAAATTTTGGGGGGTTTAAGGGAACAAAACCCCCATAAAATTTTTATGGGATGCAAAAATTTCACTATAATTTTTCTTTAAGATGTTCCTGCCATAAGAATGATACATGTCCATTTTCAATAAAAAATCTCTAATAGTTTTCGATATATTGAAAAAAATCGATTTTCATTTTGTAACTTCAAAGGGATATAAATTTTTTTAGGTGCACATTTGTATTAAGGTAAGTTAGGACCAATCGATCTATTTTTGGTCCCAGAATATGTGATTTAATTTATGACCTGTATTTTTGTTACGCCCTGTATAACTAATATGTACGTTTTACAATAAAAGTTACATCAAATATTATTAAAAAAATTGAAAAAAAAATTGTTTAAACAAATTTGATGGTGTATATAACAACTAGTTTATTTAAATAACGCATATTCGTAATGTACGTAAAAAGTACATACAAATTAAAAAAAGAAACAACGAAATAAATAATCGAAAACCAGAGATACAGTTAACAGCTCCTTCCCCCCTCTCATCGCTATCCCAAGTTTCAACGCCGGCCGATTTTAAGGGCCATATTTTTAAGCTTTGTGGACGATTTCCTTGAAAGTAAATCTTTTGTATACTTGGTACGTTAAAACTTTGAAGTATGTTGTTTCAAATGCTGCTAATTTTATTTCTTAATTGTTATAAACAAAGCTGCCGTGAATTAAAAATAGAAGGGGGCCAACTTTGTCCCTAATTGTCGTAGGACAATTGTTTTTCTTTCTAAATGTGTATAAAAATTTAGTCTTTCTAAATATGGAAAAATAATTTTTCTACGGGTAACGGTTAAAAAGTTATTCTAATTGTTTATAAGCAAAAATCGACATGTTTTTGAAAAATAATTTTACACTATTTAAAATTATGTTTTGTCATTTTTTTTTAAATTAAGTTAATAGCATAAATCTTCTTCTTTCATAAACTGTCCGAAGTGTTACTGTAACCTCATTGTTTTCTGACTTATAGTGTTGCAAAAAAAATTAATTTGGGATAAACAAATTAAATAACTTTTAAACTATTTGACCAATTGCTTTGAAATTTAGAATATAATTTAAGCACCAGAAGTCTCAGCATTCCGTGTAATAAGACAGTTCCAGCTTAATTTTTACATAAATTATGAACATTTATAAAATCTCAAAATTTATGACTTATTTTGCAATTTTCTAAGCAACAAATAAGGATAGACAGATACAGCTAACGCCATTTTGAAGTTTTTTATATGGTTTATCAGTTTCTTACTCTCAAATTTGTTTAAAATGCTTCACTTTTTAGTAATAGACGAAAAAAGCGAAAATTTAGCGTTTTTTGATCTTCATTTGTTTATAGCTATGTATATCATCAAAATCGGCTGCAGGAAACATATAGGTTATTAATATAGATGTCCATACTACTCAAAAAATTTGGTTTCGGCCTGGAGGGGGATGTGTCACGAGAAAAATCTTATTTCTCTGGACTAAAAGTTTGCTGCGTATATAGATACCGCTGTTCTTATACACGACAAGAAAACGGTTAAATTTCATTTGCTATTAAGTTGGAGGGTTGATAGCTCTAAATTGCAGAATAATGATTATATACGTCGAAGTTGTAGAAAGAAACGTTGATAAAACCAGTTGATTGATATCAAAAAATCCAGCGCAGGAAAATTTCGGTATAAGGTACTTTATAAAATTGACCATATCGTGGGCCGTTGAAGATTTTGTTGATCCTGCGACGTATATACAGGATTCCAAAAATTCGTTGGCTTTCTTTTCAACTTTGTCGCAGGCGTTTATGATCATTATTAAAACTACCTATAAAAAATATTTGTTATTAGATTCCATTTGATTAGATTTTAAAATAATAATCTTGTATGCAGTATATTAAGAAAAGTAGGTTAGGTACAAGGATTTTTATAAATAGGTTACCTTTAGCTCTGTGATATAATATAATAGTGGAGCTAGCTTTGATTACCGGAAAAAGTAGTACTTAACTTGCCATTTAACACCTACGGTTGAAAAAAACTGACAAGTGGTAGGGCCATCTGTTGTCTTGAGACTGAAATCCTAAAGGCAAGGATATCCTTTCCCAAGATAATATACAACTTTTTAACTTGGCTACACTATACTGATGAGGCCCAAGTAGGCCGAAACACGTGTATATAGTTAGCCAGAAATGTATGGAACGATGATCCTTCATCATTTTATATATTTTCTTATATATTCACATTTACTTTGCGACTTTTAGTCAATAATTCAACTGAATTTTTTTAATTCTAAACGCGGCCTACTGCGAATCCACAAACACGGTAAATTACCGATATTTTGCTTTGCGTTACAGATATCGGAAAAAGTTATTTGAACAAGTTGTTCCAAATATTATTCTAACCCCACATACCAAATTTCATAACAAAATTCGCACTTTTAGTTTTTTCATTATTTTTAGTCAGGACCCTAAAATTCGTTGTCCCGAGATGCTGGCAACGGAGGCGAGAAGGTAGCCAGCCTCCCTTGCTAAATCTCCTTAAACGCTGCTGGGCTGCGCGGGGCATTAGCAACTGAGCGTGTGCTCACTACGGAGACCAAAGGATTGTATCCTCGCTCCGACCCTCGCTCCCTGGTATTTATATTCGTGAATTCTCGCATTTAAAATAATGTATTTATTTTACATAGCGATCGATAATATAGTTTCGATCACTATGTAAAATAAATGCATTATTTTATATGCGAGAATTCACGAATATAAATACCAGGGAGCGAGGGTCGGAGCAAGGATACAATCCTTTGGTCTCCGTAGTGAGCACACCCTGAGGCTTGCTGGCTTCTCTCCTATCCGTTCATACATCTCGGGATAACACAGGGTCCTTCCTACAATAATAATGAAAAACTGAGACGCAATCATGCGTTCCAATGCTAATGCTCCGTGCGTATGGATATTTAGTGATAATGTGGAATTTATACTTTGTATAATAGTAAGAGTGCTATTCTTTTTCTCATGAGCATCTTTCAGTGCGTCACAGTTTTTCGATTTCTTTCCAACGCATTAAATTGTATATGACAGAAAAAAAGCCACGTCGGTGATTACTTTGGTAATTATTCTAGTTCGGTGATTATTCTAGTTTTCTATAGATGGCGCTATAATTGAAAAAAAAAATTATTTACGAATTATATAGTATATCTACGAATATAATCTGTACAATTTATAAGACTATACAAATCAAAGAAAATACCATTTTATAAATGCAATAAACACACTTGATTTGTTTTTATGCCAAATTGCAAATAAAATTTTACAACGGTCAGATTTACCTAAAATGTCATGTTAGGATAAGTATATTATCACATACTTACCTACCTTTTTTTCTATCATTTGTGACGCACTGAAAAATGCTCATGAAAAGAAGCATAGTTGTTTTTCGCGATTCAAGATAAATAAAAAAGTGTAGCGTGTGTAAAAATTTTATGGGGAGGTTAAGCCTCCCTTGCCTCCTCTGACGAGCCGCCACTGCTTGTTATTGTCATCCTTCGGGCTACCAAAGACCGTCTTGACGTTTAGTTAGAGCGAAATATTAGTTGCATTTTAAAAGGTGGTTTAACTCCCCCACCTCTGGTCAAGTCTCCCGGACTCCCCCTACCCTAGACTAAAATTGAGAAACAATAAACTTACCCCGTTCTCGATCAGTAAAATAACGTAAAACTGAAGAATATTCAACAAATTTTCGAATTTGTAGGTATATAATATATAATGAAATATGGATGTGTAATTTGTGAATGTCATTGCAAATATTACCAAAAAAAGTACCCCAGCGTATTGATTAAACAACATTGCAATCTGGTGTAACATCGAAATGATTTTCTTAAACTTTTTAATTTCTTTGGCGTATTTATGTCTGTCATAGTTACTCTTTGCTAACAAATCTGGTATAGCCGATGATAATATTATATATCTCCTGCATAAGAAGCCACTCAGTTGTGATGTGAATATAGTAAGTATGATCATTTTAATACTATGAAAAAATTGAAAAAGTGTAAAACCTATAAACCAAAACGAATTTTCAAAATGTTGTACGCAATCTTGAAACGGAGTAAATGCTAAAACCAAGAGAAATGCTATTTTGGGTAAGTTTGAACATCCGTTAAACTGTGCTTCGTACAATCTTTCTAATAAATTAATGCGGTTAAACATCCCTATTAAGGTCTTCTTTTGTCTTATGCACATAATAAAAGCGAATAAATGCCAACTGGATCTCAAAGAAGCAGCTACTGCAAAATACATTGGAAAAACAGACGGAACGTGATGTTTAGATACCATATCAAGTTGATTTAACAAAACTAAGTACGTTGCAATTGTTCCTGCAGTAATTATACATGGAACGTATATATACATAAACAGGGATCCTTTTTTGGCAGGAAACATGCCAAAATATGCCCCTATAGTGAAAAATAATTTAAGGACCACGGTATCGCTGGCCATTTTCAATAGTTACAACTTTCTACGTCTACAATATTTCGAACTAACAGTAGGTATGTTTGCTGTAGTTGAAAAAATATAATATCTAGTGTTAATGTAGAAAAAATGTAAGTAACGTTACAATTTATAAATTAACAGGGTGGGCAACCGAAAAATTTGTAGTCAAGTTTTATGCTTATTGGCGCAAACAATGCTCGTACCTGTCAATTTTTATTCTATCCAATAGACTTGTTTAAGCTGGTATAGTACGTAACAAATAATTTTAGAAAACCTTAATCTTAAGCTTATTACAAATTCATTTGTATTTGAATGATGTGGTTACGTTTTCGGCTCAGGTAGAAATTAATAAATTTTAATCTATTATACTTTTAATTATTATAGCTGCTGTTCAGTATGTTTATCTCCGAAAATTTAACCATATAATACTCAAATACAAATGACTTTGTAATAGGATTAAGATACCGTTTTCTAAAGTATTTTGAAATGTACTATACAGGGTTACAGAATCCTGGAACACGGTTCTTCGACATTTACTAACCACCTACACCGTCTAACCAATGAACATTAAACCCGCGATTACGTCACGAGAGTACAGTCATTTGAATCGTAATATTATTAATCGGTATTTTTATGTCTTTGATGTGTGGAAAATGGTAAAGATAGTTATGAAATAAAGATGTTTAGTGGATTATAATCCCTAATTATGGAAAATTGTTGATATTTGGGTGGTTTGGTACTTAAAATTAATCAGGACGGTTATTCACGTTTATCCAACGGTTAATGCAAGATTTACGGAAATCTAGCACTTAAATCTATATTCAACACTGAAATACTTACGTTTTAAATACCTACTGAAATTTGGATTTTTAACATTTTATAATATAATTAGGTAATCTATTATTATTATGGTAGTTAGCAAGTATTCACGTTTAGGATAGGTCGCGTTATTCTTGTAAACAACTTATGGTTGAATCACTGATTGTTTGATTTAAATATAATGTTATCTGAACAACTGAGCTTTAATTGATTTGGACCAGAAGGCATTAACAACACACTTATTTATGACAATAATAATTAAATAATAAGTTACTTTTCTCATTAAATTTCCAACCGAAGTTGCGCTAGTAAGCCGCTAGTTTGCGATACCAGCGAAGCTAACAGCGAATAGTACATTGTGCACCAAGTTTATTTAAAACTTCATGTAGAATTCGAAAATAAAATAAAAAATATTAGGTTGTATTTAAAATGAAAACGTTGGCGTCTACTTCCGGTATAACCGGAAGTGCCATATTTAGAACATTATATTTAAACTCAACGTCATCCAAAACGTACAGCTGCGTAATTTCAGATTTTTAACATACCTAACTGTATCCGCCATTACTTTTAATCAAAACTTTTCGCGCCACACACTGTATAGTGGTAAAAAATTGAATGTATTTTCCAACAAGTAGCTTTTGTGGGAATTGTTTCTCACTCAAACATAATCGTTGTGTATATTGAGAATGGTTTTTTTAGTGGATTGAAAAGTGTAGAGAGCATTAAAAGTAATGTTTGTTATTGAAATATAAATACAAAATAAATGTAAATATTAAATATAAAAAAAAAACAAAATAAAATACAACCTAAGTAACTGATGTTTATTCAGTTTTAAAATTTATGTTGCATTAATAATTGCAAATCAATATTCTTTACGGTATAATATTGTTCAAGCAATACGGTAGGTGTGAGCAAATACTTTTAAGCGCAGGCCAAAATGAAATTTTCAAAATGTCTCCCGGGCCGATAGACTATTAGTCCGTTCTTTAACGGTAAAATATTGCAAAATCTCTAAATTTTAAAGAACCGCTTGGATTGACATGAAATTAGGCATACACATAGCTAAAAAGTCAAAGAAAAAAAGTGATATTGTGCCGATATGTGCTTCTGCCCTGGGGGTGGTTTTCACCCTCTCTTGGGGGTGAAAAAATATTCGTCCAAAGAATGTCAGGAAATGGATAAACTGGCTAATTTTAAGTAACTTTTGTTCTATAGAGTTTTTTCACTAAGTCAATACTTTTCGAGTTATTTGGCAGTGAATATGTTCATTTTTTCAACAAAATTACCACGCTTTAAGACGGTTTTTCGCAAATAACTCAAATAGTAAGTATTTTGCCGAAAAAACATTCTTAGAAAAAATATAGCCTGTAAAAAATAAAAAAAAAAATGGTGTACATATCACGTCTCTACACCTAGTAGAAGCAGAGTTATAGATAATGAAAAATAGGTTCATATTTGTCAAATTCGAAATGGAATACTTTAACGTGAAATAACCAAAAATGAAGCACATTTCGGGGAAAACTCATTACAACTTATTTAAAGTGTTTAAAAAAAGCTTCATTTTTGTTTTATAAAAAAAATTTCTAGCATCAAAATTAAACAAGTTACGCTCAAAATAAAGTTAGTCCCTTTTGGTTTTGGTAAAAAAACCGAGAAAATCACCCCCTAATTAGTATCTTCCTTAGAACTTAATCGTTACGACTTCACAAGTTTCTTAACTCGTGTATATATTGTTTATATAATCTGTAAGTTTCATCGGTTAAAAGTCCTTATTATTGAAAGGGCTGTAGTTAAAAGGGGTTGAACGAGTCATTGATCACGAATGTATGCAAATTTAGAAACACCAAATTTTAATAAATTTTTGTCTAAAAGAAAAACAAAAAATACTTACTTGATATTCAGAAAAGCAAATCTGACTTTTTTTTTGTTTTTCGAGATTTTTTTTATCTCTAATAATTTTTAAGTTATTTTGAAAAAAAGCATATTTTTCAAAATTTAAATTTTTAAAAATTTTACTTTCAAACCAAATTTTTTCAAAAATAAGCACTTTGAATAGATAAAACTTACAGATCATATAAAGACAACATAAGTAAAATAATTTGTGGAGCGGTAACGATTAATTTCATTTAAGTTGCTAATTAGGGGGTGGTCTTCCCGATTTTTTTTTGCAAAAACAAAAGGGGCCAACTTAATTTTGAGCGTAACTTGCTTAAATTTAATGCTAGAAACTTTTTGTAAAAACAGAAATAAAGCTTTTTTTAAACACTTAAAAAAGTTATAATGGGTTTCCCCAAAAAGTGCTTAATTTTTTGGATATTTCACGTCGAAATATTCTATTTGAAATTTGGTGAATATGAATCTATTTTTCATTGGCTATAACTCTGGTCCTACGAGATCCAGAGACCTAACGTGTACACCATTTTTTTACTTTTTTATAAGCTATATTTTTGCTAAGAACGTTTTTTTCGACAAAATACTTACTTTTTGAGTTATTTGCGAAAGACCGTCTAAAAATGTGGTTATTTGGTTGAAAAATGAACATATTCACTCGCAAATAACTCGAAAAGTGTTGACTTGGCGAAAAAGCTCTATAGAACAAAAGTTACTTAAAATTAGTCAGTTTACCCATTTCCGGACTTACTTTGGACATATATTTTTTCACCCCCAAGAGGGGGTGAAAGTCACCCCCAAGGCAAAAGCACACATCGGCACAATATCACTTATTTTCTTTGACATGTAAGCTATACGTATGCCAAATTTCATGTCAATCCAAGCGGTTCTTTAAAATTTAGAGCAAAAACCGTGAAAGAATGGACTATATAGGGGTGGCCAAGCTCCTTGACAGTCCGAGCCATTTTTCAAAATTTGTAATTTTTCGCGAGCATTTAAAAACTGTAAAAACGAGTTATTCAATTTTTTTCAAGAAATTATAGATATTTATGAAATCATGATCAGACACTGTTACAGGATGGTATGCAAGTATAAGCCAGTGGTCTCCAATAGACGCTGTAGGCTGCGTACAGCGTCATGCCGTAGGAGAATTGTTCATTTTCGTTAATTTTAATAAACTTTGAAGGATAAAAACAATCTTACAACCGAAAATAGTTAAAAAAGAGTAATTCTAAAACAAATTCAAATTATGGGGTGAATCGAAGTGGCCACCCACTTAGTCGGTTGTCTCCAATAGACGTTGTAAGCTGCGTACAACGTGTATTGGAGACATCGCCTAAGAGAACATAAATAAAAGTACAAAACATGTTGTTCTGAAGCTATTTCCTTGTGGTAAATCAACTACATATTCTAAATGGGAAATAAGCCACAATTTTTCGTATTTTGACAACGACATCCAATGTGGACGTCGAAAGGTTAATGAAATAATTTTTTTAGTTAAATTGTGGCTTATTTCCCATTTAGAATAATTGATTACAAAATCCCTAAGATCCATAAGAGGTATCACACTCAGAGATAGAATACGAAACGAAGACACATTGAGAGAGCTAGTCGTTCAAGACGTAGTGAGATGGACAAGAGCGCGACGACGCATGTGGAGAGACCACGTAGATCGGATGGACCCTGAACGTATGGCGCATTGGTCGAAAACACAGAAGCCCAACACCAAGCGACCCATAGGAAGACCCAAAAAACGATGGTACGAGAGTTGGAGCTCCGGATCGCAGCAAAGACTGTAACAGAAGAAACAGGACATAGTCCTATTACAAGAAGAAGGAGAAGAAGAAGAAGAAGATTACAAAATATGTGCATTAAATTTGAATAAGTATACACATTTATTTTTATTTACTTCTTCTGATAATTCTTTAAAATTTTTTGTTAAATAATTTGTGACAGCACTTCTCGGTAATTATTTCAGACTCTAGTTAGATACTACTAATCGGTGTTTAAATTTCACGAATTTTAAAGAGAAATAAAATGATTCACAACATTGTTTCAAATATGTATGCAAATAGTTCTACAAAAGCAGCCTTTACAAATGTAGAATACTTGAACTCAGTACCTATCTGATCTGACCACATGACCTGCCCCTCTTATCTGGTTAGTTTTTATATGTCTGATGATGTTTTCAGTACCATATAGAGTCACTAATTCAGCTTTGCGGCTCCTTCTCTATACTCTTCTGTCAATTTATCTCTTTGAGGGTCAAATATAATTCTGAGAACTTTCCTTTCAAATACCAGCAACTTATTTATTTTCCGCTGATGTAGTCCATGTTTTACTTCCATATGTAACAATTGAGTGAATAATTGGCATGTACAGTCTTAATTTAGATTGTATTTTTAGCAGCTTAGATACTGCTGTAACGAATCAGAAACACGTGTCTGCGGTTGCATTATTCTCCAATATTTTTTCCTTATCTATACCTATACTGTGAACTTGCATTAATCAACATCCTTTTTATGTTTTATATATTGTTATGCTCTACTTTATCTCTTTTATTAAATTGATTAGAAAATTCTTAATTTAATTAATTAGTCAATTATTTTAATTTCTGCCAATGTAAAACAAAACCAAATTCAAATTAAATTTTCTAATAAACTTTATTCTCAGGGCTAATTTTGTATTCGATGCAATACCTTTGATTTGTGGCTTCTAGTATCTCTAGTTGCTTACTCTTTCCAGGATAAATTAGGGAAATTAAACACATTCAATAGCATATAAATGTAATCTATTATTTATTTATCCAATATGCCGTATAAATAAGATTTGAAAAAAAAATACTAAAATCTAAATTTGTTGCAACAATTTCTTATTTAATAAATGAAGCTTTAATTCTGATGTCTCCTTGTTTTAACAAAAAAAAATTATTTAAATAAATTATTATTTATTCATACTAAATTTAATAAAATTTACTTTTCTCCTTTTGAATTGATTACTTAAAGTTGGAATGACTAACTGAGTTATAGAACTGTCCAATACAAAAAAAAATGAGCATAATTATATGGTGTGGATATAAACAAGCTCTCTCTTTTCCCAGATTGCGTTGTCCTTACTTCTGCCACACGTACTCTTTTGATGTTGCGAAAAGTTCCCTCTCGTCCAAAATGTTTCAAAAACAAACAAAACCAGGACTCGCTCGAATTCTCTACTCAGTTTTCTCCTTGCTCGATATCTTGTGCAAATAGATACCAATCAGCTACTCGTTCTAGACAGAACAAAGGAATTTTCCTCGGACACAGGAAAATTTACTTCTCAACCGGTCAACAATTTCGTTTTAACTTGATTCTGCTCGCAAAGGCCGATTTCACCACTTTACACTGACTTCTCACTTTTCAAAAACTGGACTGCTCTCTCCCGATATTCATCACACAGTGACCATCTCTTCTCTCTCAAATTCCGACTCCCACATTCTCATCCCTTCCATCGATGTTTCTCTACCAATCAAAAACAAGCTCTCTATCCAAAACATCCATACTTTCCTTTCCTTAGAAAACCAACTTAATTTGTATCCAACTTTCCATTTTGTTAAAATTCTAAGAGACATCAAATTACTATCGTTTTTTCAAAGAACTAAACAAAAAGCCTTACATTCTAAACTCAATAAAATTTGTTTATCGTTTAAACCTTCTACGAATTATTTATAAAAATCCTATTGATGTTCACAAAACGAAATAACATGCACTTTCCAATATTTTCGAACCATTGTCTGTAAATCCTTTCAAAGAAAACCCATTAACGAAAACCACATTAACGATTTCACCTTCGCCGAAAAAGCACTGTCTATTAACTAAATTTCAGAGCAGCAGCATCTAACAGCATCTAAGATCAGAATAGCCATGATGATTGCCAACCTCCGTCGCGGAGATGGTACGTGAAGAAGAAGATTGACTAAATTAGACTCTATACAATTTTTGGTCATATACAGGGTAAAGAAAATCTATGATCTCGTGGTCTCTGATATAAATTTTTTTTTCTGAATTTTTCCAAAAAAACAATTCTACAATAATATACAGTATGTCCCTGTAAGTTGGAACCATATGGAAAACTTTTTTATTATTAATTTTACGAAAAAAGTTATTCTTCATAAAAATCTCTGCATGGTCTAAAACCTAAGATTTCATCATCAGATGTCAAATTTTATGAATATTATACGAGGTATGTAAAAAAATATGAATTTCGCTCAAGAGTAAAGAAGCTTTATTTTTCACAATATTGAAAATTGTTATTATGAAAAGTTTTTGAAATTAAGAACTATATTCTAAGTTGCGATTATATCCTCTAATTGATTACATTAAGGGCCGGTTGTTCGAACGCTAATCAACATTGATCACTATCAAATATTTAATTACTGTCACAACTGTCAATGTCAACTTTGGTTGGGTTGCTGAAAACATAGTTAATTATAATTATGAGATTAGTTAGTCAATTAACATAACAATTAAACATAATTGATTAACTAATTTCATAACTGTCATTAATAATTATGTTTTTGGCAACCCAACCAAAGTTGACATTGACAGTTGTGACAGTAATTAAGTATTTGATAGTGATCAATGTTGATTAGCGTTCGAACAACCGGCCCTAAATCTTCTAATTGAAAAAAAAAATTGAAGAATTTTTCTTAAATTGTGGATAACCAACATTATATTCAGTTATTTCAATTATGATAACTCGTTTATTATTAATTTGACGACAAAAAATTATTCTTTGTAAAAAGTTCTGCATGATCTAAAACCTAAAATACTTCTTATTAGCATCTTATATAAAATTTTATAAATTTTATACGAGGTATATCAATAAAGATGAATTTCGGTCAAGAGTAACGGACCTTTATAGTTCCAAATATTTTAATTAGAAGGATGTAATTACATATTGGAACATATTTTTTAATTATTCTAAAAAACTTTTTATAATCACAATTTTCGATATTGTGAAAAATAAGGGAATGTTATTTACTCTTGAGTGGAATTTATATTTTTTGACATACCTCGTATAAAATTAATAAAACTTAATATACGATGGTTGTGTTTTAGGTCTTAGACCATACCGAACATTTTATAAAGAATAACTTTTTTTCGTAAAATTAATAATAAAAAATCTTAATTCAATTAACTGAAAATAATGTTAGTTATCCATAATTTAAGAAAAATTTTCAAAATTTTTTTTGTCAACTAGAAGGATGTAATTGCATATTAGAATATAGTTCTTAATTCCAAACAACTTCTTATAATAACAATTTTCAATATTGTGAAAAATAAAGCTACTTTACTCTTGAGCGAAATTCATATTTTTTGACATACCTCGTATAATATTCATAGAATTTGATATCTGATGATGGAATCTTATGTGTTAGACCATGCAGAGCTTTTTATGAAGAATAACTTTTTTCGTAACATTAATAATAAAAAGTTTTCTATATGGTTCCAACTTACAGGGACATACTGTATATTCATAGTTAATTTATCACGGGAAAGGAGCCAGTACCGTAGTACATAGATCTCATACGTTTATTACCTTCAGGGCTGGTACTGTCTGTCCCGATTAGACCCCGATTAGAGGAATTTTGTTATGTAAAATTCCTCTAACCGGGGTTTAATCGGGACAGAAAGTACCGACCTTAGACTAAAATTGAGAAACAAAAGACTTACCCCGTACTCAATCAGTAAAATCACGTAAAACTGAAGAATATTCAACAAATTTTCGAATTTGTACGTATATAATATATAATGAAATACCGATGTAATCATTGTGAATGTCATTGCAAATATTACCAAAAAAAGTACTCCAGCGTATTGATTAAACAACATTGCAATCTGGTGTAACATCGAAATGATTTTCTTAAACTTTTTAATTTTTTTAATATATTTATGTCTATCATAGTTATTCTTCGCTAACAAATCTGGTACAGTCGATGATAATACTATATATCTCCTGCATAAAAAGCCACTCAGTTGTGACGTGAATATAGTAAATATCGTCATTTTAAAACTGTGAAAAAATTGAAAAAGTGTAAAACCTATAAATATAAATGAATAATTAAAATGTTGCACACAATCTTGAAACGGAGTAAATGATAAAATCATGAGAAACGCTATTTTGGGTACTATGTTTAAACATCTGTTAAGCTGAATTTCGTACAATGTTTCCAATACATTAATGCAGTTAAACATCTCCATTAAGGCTTTCCTTTGTTTTATGCACATAATAAAAGCGAATACATGCCAAGTGGCTCTCAACAAAGCAGATACTGCAAAATATATTGGAAAAACAGACGGAACGTGATATTGATCTACCATAGCAATTTGAGCTAAAAAAATGAAGTAAGTTATAGTCACCCCTGTAGTAATTATACATGGAATGTATATATACATAAACATGGATCCTTTTTTGTCAGGAAACATGCCAAAATATGCCCCTATCGTAAAAAATAATTTAAGGACAACAGTGTCGCTGGCCATTTTCAATATTTAGATATCTACAATTTTCAACGTGTACAATATTTGGAACTAACAGTCTGTTTGCTGCGGTTGAAAAAATATATCTACTTGTAGTGTTAATATAGAAAAGTTATAAAGTAAATATAGAAAAGTAAATAACGTTAGATTTTATAAATTTACAGGGTGGGTAACCGAAATCTTTTTTAGCCAAGCTTTGTGCTTATTGACCCAAGAAATGCTCATGCCGGTCAATTTTTATATTTAGAGGGTTATATTTTGTAAATACAATCATTCTGAAATTTAAAACCCGACAGCGAGGGTGACTTTTACATCTAAAATCATAAGGCACGTATCCACTATGTTCGCGAACCTCTTATGCTGCGCGCTCCCTGAAACTGCTCCAATCGATATACATAGTTCAGAGAAATAAGGAAAAAAATATAATTTTGGTGACACAACCCCCTCCAGGCCGAAACCAAATTTTTTGAGTAGTGTGGACATCTATAATAATAACGTATATGTTTCCTGCAGCCGATTTTGATGATATACATAGTTATAAACAAATGAAGATAAAAAACGCTAAATTTTCGCTTTTTTCGTCTATTGCCAAAAGACTAAGCATTTTAAACAAATTTGGAAGTAAGAAGCTCATAAACCATATAAAAAACTTTAATAGCGCGTCCGCTGAATATGCCTATCCTCATTGGTTGCTTAGAAAATTGCAAAATAAATCATAAATTTTGAGTTTTATAAATATTCATAAGTTGTGTAAAAATTAACTTAGAAAGTTCTTATTATACGGAATGCTGAGACTTCTGGTGCTTAAATCATACCTTAAATTTCAAAGCAATTGGTCAAATAGTTTAAAAGGTATTTAATTTGTTTATCCCAAATTAATTTTTTTTGCAACGCTATAAGTCAGAAAATGATGAAGTTACACTAATACTTTGGATACTTTATGAAAGAAGAAGATTTATACTATTAATTTAATTAAAAAGAAAATGACAAAAAATAATTCTAAATACTGCAAAATTATTTTGCAAAAACATGTGAATTAAAAAAAGGGGGGCTAACTTCGTCCCTAATTGTCCTAGGACAATTGTTTTTCTTTCTAGGGGCCGGTTGTTCGAACGCTAATCAACAATGATCACTATCAAATATTTAATTACTGTCACCAAAACTGTCAATGTCAACTTTTATTGGGTTGCTGAAAACATAATAGATTAAAATTATGAGATCAATTAATCAATTAACATAACACTTATTGACATAATTCATTAAGTAATTTCATAATTGTAATCAATTATGTTTTCAGCAACCTAAACAAAGTTGACATTGACGTTTGGTGACAGTAATTAAATATTTGATAATGATCATTGTTGATTAGCGTTCGAACAACCGGCCCTAGGTGTGTATAAAAATTCAGTCTTTCCAAATATGAAAAAATTATTTTTCTACGGGTAACGGTTAAAAAGTTATTCTAATTGTTTATAAGTAAGCAAAAAATCGACGTGTTTTTGCAAAATAATTTTACACTGTTTAAAATTACTTTTTGTCATTTTTTTTATTAAGTCAATAGTATAAATGTTCTTCTTCCATAAACTACCAGAAGTCTTACTGTAACCTCATAATTTTCTGACTTGTAGTGTTGCAAAAAAAATGAATTTGGGATAAACAAATTAAATAATTTTAAACTATTTGAATAATTGCTTTAAAATTTAAAATATAATTTAAGTGTAAAAAGTCTCAGCAATTCTTGTAATAAGAAGGTTCTAAGTTAATTTTTACATAAGTTATTAATATTTATAAAAACTAAAAATTTATGATTTATTTTGCAATTTTCTAAGCAACCAATAAGGATAGACATATTCAGCGAATGCCATATTGAAATTTTTTAGACGATTTATGAGTTTCTTACTCTCAAATTTGTTTAAAATTCTTAACTTTTTGGTTATAGACGAAAAAAGCGAAAATTTACCGTTTTTTAATCTTCATTTGTTTATAACTATGTATATAATCAAAATCAGCTGCAGGAAACATAAAGGTTATCTATTAATATAGATGTCCATACTACTCAAAAAATTTGGTTTCGGCCTGGAGGGGGATGTGTCACGAGAAAAATCTTATTTCTCTGGACTATTGGCATATGTTTATAATACTTAACTGTTAGCTATTTGACGAATTTACGTCGAAACTCTGTAACTGTTGTATTTTTCAGTCATTATTTTGTACAGGGCATGTCTATTGAGTACCAACATATGAATCAAGTGAAAAAACAACTTTTTGTACCAACTGATAGTCTTTCCTTTTTGTCGAACTTTGGAGCATACCCGTCTGTTTGAATAAGTATTTAGTATTTAACAATTAAACACTGAAAACTTGCAATACTTCCACAAAATTTATGACAAATTAATGTCACTACAGTTGTTTCGACAGAGGGCCTTTCTCAAGTGATGTATTTTACTATGCGTGTACCTACCTTTTACAGCGTTTAACTGAATATAGGCCAGGAACCGAAGCTTTTCACCTCGCAATTTTTACAGAATGGATCGATTTGCTTCAAAATTTGAGAATAAGTAGTGGATAGTCCAAGGATCAAAATCTATATGGTGGCGAAAGACGCTTTTACCATGGGGATGGTTGCCACCCCATCCCGTGGTGGAAATGTTTATTATTTTTTGACCGCAAAAGTTAATTAAAACCTCTATTCTAAGCAAAAAATGTTCTATACATTGTTTTAATAAAATTAATAGTTTTCGATTTATTCGCTATCGAAAGTGTTAGTTTTGTATAGAAAAAAATCAATGTTTTTCGATATACTCATTTACGATTCACTCAATTTTTGCCGTAGAAAAATTTTTTTCAAACCGAGTTCTTGGGAATTAAATAACCTACAATTTTATATTGAAACTTTTTTTTGTATCTCTGATGCTAATCTTTCTATTCTGAAGAGAATGGCATTTTTTACTAAACTACAAAAATTCGTTATTCGTTTTTAACTCCAGTTTTTTAAAAACTGATTATTCTAAGCCAGTCAAACTTTAGAATCTATTATTAATACATAAATAAATAAGAATAAATAAGGTCAATCACTAAAAACATCGCTAACTTACATTATCATGTTTCCAATTGGATTTCTCCTTTTTTTTTTCAAAAAAAATTATTGATTTTTTTCGTCACTTTTTTTATTTTTCATCTTAGAAAGTTTGGTAAATAATAATTTTGTAGGTTTTTACACGATCTACAAGCCTATTAATATTAAATCTTTTTAATGTTCTCAATCGCAAAAAGAGGTGACTTTGAAAGGGTTGGTAAAGGTGGTTTTTGCATGTTATTACAAGTTTTAATTGTCAACAGCTCACTCAATTTTTGACGTAGAAAAAATTTTTGGAAACCAGTTTCTGGGGAATTAAATAAGCTACAATTTCATATTAAACATTTTTTCGTATCTCTAATGCTAATCTTGATATTCGGAAGAACAAGCCAATTTTTTCCAAACTACAAAAATTCGTTATTCGCTTTTAACTCCATTTTTTTTAAACTAATCATTTTCGGTCAAACTTCTAGAACCTATTAATAATACATAAATAAAAAAGCCCAAATAAGGTCAGTGACTAATTTTAATTAGGGTGGTGATTAGGGGGTTGCCTGCGATCATTTTTTCGCTGACAAAAATAGGAACTGACATTATTTTCATTATAAGTCACTTAATTTTTGAGCTATAGACTTTTTTCTTATTTCTGGAGATATATGTTTTTAAGAACTTTAAATTAGTTTGAACAAGTTGTCGTCGAAAAATGCATAGTTTTCCCATCTTTTGACTTTGAAACTACAATATTTAGCATTTGACGAAGAAGAGCCAACATATAATAAAGTACAGCTCGATTACTATTGGTCTTAAAGAAAATTTGAAAAAAGGTTTTTGTTTATTTTTTCAAAAGGTACATTTTTGTTAAGTAAAGTTGTTTTGATAAAACGAAAACTTTTGGAGTTCTTAGCAGAAAATTTATAAAAAACATTGATTTTTTTCGATATAAAACTTTTTCGATAGCGAATAAACCGAAAACTATCAATTTTATCAAAAAAATGTATAGAACGTTTTTTGCTTAGAATGAACGTTTTTACCAACTTTTGAGATTAAAATATAATAAAAAATTTCCACCCCCGAGATGGGGTGGCAACCACCCCCATGGTAAAAGCGCCTTACGGCATGATGTAGATTTTAATCCTTGAACTATCCACTACTGATTCTCAAATTTTCAAACAAATCTATTTATTCTGTAAAAATTGCGAGGTTTTGTCCTATTTTAAGCCTCATTACTTGGACTAATAAGTTGAGGGGCAGAGCTGTTTTTCTCAAGTTGGTCATTCAGAGTAATATCTGTTTTTTAAATTTATTAATTTCCATAGATTCTAATAAACATAGCTTAAGGCCTTTTTTGAATATGGAGAATTTGGAACTGTAGAATCTGCTTTTCAATTACTGAAATCCCTTTTGTGTTCTGCTATACGTTTTTAAAGGTCAGTAGTCTTCTGCCAGTTTGACCGAAGTAAGTTTTTGGGCAGTTACCACATGTAAGTTTGTGTACTTACACCACTCTGTAATTGCTTTTTATTTTGGCTCTTATTGTTCTTAAAGTATTTACTTAAATTGTTGTTTGTTCTGAAAGGTGGTGGTATTCCTTTATTTTTTATGTGTTTGCTGCATTGATTGCTACTATCTGCTTAAATGATATTCAATCTCGACGTTATTATTTCACATCGGAATTTCTGTTAATCGTGATTATTCTGATGTTTCTTAGGCAGATTCCGGTTTTATATCTGATATGTAGGTCATTGTTATTGTCATTATATAAACTATTTCTGAATAGTCATAAGATTTGATGGTCTATAACACGAGTCGAGCTTGTGTAATGAAGTAAAATAAACATTTATTTCCTCTTTGTGGTGGACCTTTAATTGAACCTGCCAAAATAAAGGTAGAACATAGTAATTTCTTACTTGTCAAACACAAGGTGAAGATCATAGAACGGTCTCTTTTTAAAAAGATCGTACTTTTAAAAAGTTTCGTTCCATATGAATATCTATTAAATTAAAAAACGTTGTTTTTGTTATTTATTAAGAAACAAATGTATACCACTCCATTTTATAACTAATTTTTTACAATTTTTAAATACTAAAATAATTTTAAAATTAGGTACATTTCAACATTTATCTACAATAGTTTATTTTCAATAGTATAGCGAAAATTTATATTTTTATTTCTTCGCCATCAACTACCCTAAATAGGTGAAATGGTCCTATGGTCTTCATTTTTTTGTATTTTCCTTAACTTTGTTTACTTTTATTATAGACCAGGGCGGATCTGTGAAAAAACGTCTATTTTTGGATGTGCGAGGTGGCATTGGGATTTTTGCAGATAAAGTTAGGTGACACCTTCAGTAATAATAATTGACTTATGCTCCTTCTCAAATATGCCCAGAACATTAATAAAAAAATTAAAATATCTAAAAATTTCGAAAAACATCGATATTTTTCTACTTTCTTTGCTTATAACTTTAAAACGATTCATTTTGGAAAAAGGCGTGGGGAAATAAAATAAAGATAATTGAATTTTGTATCATATACGTCCGGTTAAACATGTCCAGTGCCGGTTTAACCTAACTTCGGGCCCTGGGCGCTGAATATTTAGGGGCCCCCTTAATTGCTATTCGTCGTCAGATTTTTTTACGAGAAAACACATTCATGTATTTATACCCGTAAAATCCATACACAATTTTTAGCAAACAAGAATAGCAAACGTAAAAAATATTCCAAAAAATACATTTAAAAACGTATAAAAAACAGAAAGTTACACAAAACAACACATGACAAACAAAAAAATATATTCTAAAAAATACATATGACAAAAATTAGATCACTTTTTTGCTTGACTAGGCATTAGCAATCTGTCAAATAATACTATCACAATTCAGTTGCTCGAGGTCTTCATTTTCTATAGTACAATAGTGATATGCGTCTAGATTTTCTTAACCCAAATTTGGCGTTAAATATATTTTTATTCTTTTTAAAGCCGAAAAAACCGCTCGCCTAATGCATTAGAAGTTGGTATCGTGAAATAAACTTGCAGTAAAGGTAAAATATTGGGGCATGTTACCTTTAGGTACAATCTTTACATCCTGGATGATACCAAATTTTATAAATGTTTGTATAATTTTATAACATCTTTGTAGCATATATCCAGGTTTTCGCAAAAAATATTTTTGGCCTCTACTTCAATTTCGCTTGACATATTTCTTACGTCTCCAACAAATCTCAAAATAGATGTCATTATTTCTACTCCAATTGACACGTTTAAGTCCACAGTTTCTTCACGTTCACGTATTGCTTTTGCATTAACTCGTTCCAAAGTTTTTGTCCAAATCAGTGTCAATAGAGCTGTCTCAAAGATTTTATTCTGCAGTGTCTTGCCTTCAATTTTAATTGCTAATTTTTCGTCTCTGTTATTGCTTAACTGGAAAAATAGGTTTGATGGGTCCCTAGTTTTTAACTAAAGCATTTACAGCGTCAAAAGTTTCTACAAGCTTTGATTTCATTACTTCCAAAAATTCATGGCAAATTTGGTGAAACAGATAGCTAACTGAATCTTTTCATTTATTCGCATTCCGTTGTAAATGCTCAGCTAAGAAGTAGTCAAATTTAGCCAAGTATACAAGACAACTGTATTTAATAATTTTTCCTTTATGGCGACTCGTTAAATCCTCATTGCATCAACGGAAAGCTAGTCCTTGAGAAGCAAGTCATTTAGTAGTGACAACAACTCTTCTTAGGACGTTTATCCAATAGTTAGCTTCGCATTTTACTTGCTCTTTCAAGACAGCGTCTATAACTTCAATCAATGATGATCTTGTTATTAATGTAATCATAGAGTTCAGATGAAATTAACTTTTTTCGTGAGATTTGAGCAAAATATTCAAATGTTTCCAGTGGGTCCATCCAAACTCAGTTAAACTATTTTTTCAATTGAAAATAATTTGCACGGGTAACAATAAACAGCTTTAACACTTGCGCCGTATATTAGCCAATCTCTCTTTTCTTTGCCTCCATTGGGTTTTCCTCTATCTATGAAAGTTGCTTTTATTTAATCTTCTATAATAAGCTTTTTCTCCATCTTCAAACATTTTTTTATAACGTTCTAAGAAAACACTTTTTGGTTTAAAAGTTTGCAGTTTTTATAAAGTCATCAGTCTTAAAATCCATTTGGAAATCGCAGGTATTTCGTCGTTTCTTTTTTTCTATTTTGGAAAATACTTAGATTATTTAGCGGACTTTACTTTTTTATTAGTAAAAGGAACGGGTCTCTACGGGCCCCTCCGGGGCCCGGTCTCCTGGGCGCCCGCCCCAAGCGCCCAGTGCATAAACCGGCACTGAACATGTCTTAAATTATTAACTTTTCTGCAAAATAGCAATAAATACAAAATAAGCGGGCAAAATAAGCGGGCAAAATAAGCGGGCAAAATAAGCGGGCAAAATAAGCCTGTTTTATTCAATGTTTTTCAACCGCTTTGGTTGCACCTTCGTAATTCGCTTAGAAAATTCTTACAACATACTTAAATCGTCCACCAAATTTCATTAAAATCAACTTAAGAGCACACAGTAGCGATCAACAGGTAGGAACAAACACGGTCCAAGATTGCTAAAGTTCTGCGAACTTTCAAAAGTGAGGCAACAGTGCGTCGGTAATTCGACACTGACAGTGACGTTTATACTATCAAAAACAATAATTTTTATACATATAGGCGCGAAATGTTGCCAAGTCAGTGACGTTCGATTTCTTGTTATAAAATAATCGATTTTTAGTAGTTCCAATGTGACACAAAATCTAGGCACGAAATAAAAAGTTTATTTGAAGAAAGTGTATTTTTTGTCTTTCTTAATAGCGGTACAGGCTCCTTTTTTCAATATTTTATTTAGTTATAGAGTAATTTCCACATACTAACATATTTCTGAAATTGGGCTCTGTACGTACCGCCATTCATTATTATATTACGAATATGTGTGCCAAATATCTCGACAAAATATTCAAAATTAGAGCCGCAATCTTGGAACGCGTTTGTTTCTACCTGTTGATCCCTACTGTTTGCCCTTTAATAGATTTTGCATAATAATTTTGCAATGTAATTTTTTTTAAAAAGTTAAAATTTTTAAAAACTTTCTGAACAGAAAGTATACCATTTAGGACTTTGCTAATTTTTTTGCATATAAAGAGGCGCTTTACCTATTTAATACACTTTACAGAACTAAAATTGGATTATTTAAGCGGCCTCAGCACTGTTTTAAAGTTATAAACAATTTTTTGTCTTATAAGCAAATACAGTGAGTACGTTTGAGGTGGAATAAATTCATTTTTCAGGTATTTATCAAATAAACATTTTTTTCTGTTTTAGGATAACAGTAAAATATATTTCGAATTAAATAAATTATACACTTTCTTATTTTTGTCTCAATTAATTAAAAAAATTTTTGTGCACTCCCTATAAATAATTATGTTAATGAATAGTTGTTGAATGTTAATGAAATATGTTAATTATATTAATGAATAGAAAATTAAATAACCTTTCGAATAAGCTAGCACACGACCTCTATTCTCATTTAAAAAATCATCGATTACGTCATCACACCCAAATGGATGGCGTCACTATTATGATATATATGCCAAAAAATTATAATTTAAATATAACAAATCTACCTGTTTCGGGATTTATCTCCAAAGTCGCCCATTCTCGGGAAAGTGAATTTATTCCAACTCAAACGTCCTCACTATATTTGTTTATAAGCCAAAAAATTGTTTATAACTTTATAACAGTGCCGAGGCCGCTAAAATAATCCGATTGTAATTCTGTAAAGTGTACTAGATAGGTAGAGCGCCAATTGATATGTAAAAAAATTAGCAAACTTCTAAATAGTCTACTTTCTGTTCAGAAAGTATTTAAAATTTTTTAACTTTTTTAACTTTTTAAAAAAAAATTAGATTGCAAAATTATTATGCAAAATCTATTATGTCGATTTTAATGAAATTTTTAGGACGTATTAAGTATGCTGTAAAAATTTTCTAAGAAATTATGAAGGTTGAAAGTGCAACTAAAGTGGTTGAAAAACATTGAATAAAAACAGGCATATTTTGCCCCCTTATTTTGTATTTATTGCTGTTTTGCAGAAAGGGTAATAATTTAAGATATTTTAAACCAGTCGTATGTCATACAAAATTCAATTATCTTTATTTTATTTCTGTACGACTTTGCTGCAAAATTAATCGTTTTAAAGTTATAAGCATTGAAAATAGAAAAAAATCGATGTTTTTCGAAATTTTTAAATATTTTAATTTTTTTATTAATGTTTCGGGTATGTTTGAGAAGGAGCATAAGTCAATTATTATTCAGAAGGTGTCACCTAACTTTATCTGCAAAAATCCGAATGCCACCTGTCACATCCACCTCAAAACAGATCCGCCCTGGTCTATTACTACTAAAAGTATTTAGCCCAGTAAATGAACGGGAAATTCGGCGATACCGTGTAATTTTCAGGGGCAACTCCGAATTGCATGAAAATTTGGATTTAGGTTCTACTTACCCTCCACTTCAAAGTTGAAATTGTGCCGTTGGTTGCTTTTACTTGGGGGGTGACAGTCACCCCTTCTTGGGGGTGAAAAAACATACGTTCAAATTAAGACCGGAAATGGATAAATTGACTGATTTTAAGCAACTTTTGTTCTATAGAGTTTTTTACGTAAGTCAATACTTTTCGAGTTATTTGCCATTGAAAATTTTGATTTTTCGACAAAAAAACTACGTTTTCAGACGGTTTTCGCAAATAACTCAAATAGTAAATACTTTATCGAAAAAAATATCCTTAGCAAAAGTGTAGCTTATAAAAAACCCAAAAAAATGGTGTATTAGTAAAGTCTATCAATCAAATAAAAACAAAGTTGTAGCTCATGAAAAATACGTTCTTATTCATCTAATTCCAAATCAAATATTTCAAGGTAAAATCACCGAAAAATTACGCACTTTTCAGGAAAAACCCGTTTAAACTTTTTTAAAGTGTTTATAAAAAGCTTTGTTTTAATAATTAACCAAAGTTTTAGCATTAAAAATAAGCGAGTTACGCTCAAATTAAAGTTGGCCCTCTTTTTTTTTGTAAAAAATTATGAAAATTTAGCCGTGTTTAGCTCCCCAAATGAAATTAATCGCTACCGCTTTACAAAAAATTTATTTACCTATCTATTTTTTATATGATCTGTCAGTATCACCGGTTTAAAGTGTTTATTTTTTAAAGGGTTATAATTGAGAAAGCTTGAATTTGTCACTAATCACGAGTGTATGCAAATTTTGAACAGCCATATCTTAACCAATTTTTGTCTTACGGAGAAACAAAATGAAACTAGCGTATTTATAATAGCAAAACCTACATATTTTTACTCTTTAAGATTTTCCTTATCACTAATACTTGAATTTATTTTATTTTATAAAACTATTTATAATAGCTTCAGAACAACATCAAAACTAATACTTTTTAAGTTATTTTGAAAAAATGAAATTTTTCCAAAATTTTTAGAATTTTTTTTTACTATAGAACCAAATGTTTTCAAAAATAAGCACTTCAAACAAATCAAACTTACAGATCAAATAAACAATACACATACAGTTAAAATAGATGGTAAAGCCAAACGATTAATTTCATTTAGGGTGCTAAATACAGGGAGGTTTTCACGATTTTTTTTACCAAAAAAAGGGGCAAACTTTTTTTTAGTGTAACTCGTTTATTTTTGATGCTGTAAACTTTTGTAACAAACAAATAATAAGCTTTTTTTCGATACTTTAAAAATGTTAATAAGGTTTTCCCGAAAAACGCTTTTTTCTTCGGTGATCTCGCGTTGAATTATTCGATTTGGAATTAGACGAATAAGAACGTATTTTTCATGAGCTACAACTTTGCTTCTACCCAATTTGTAGACTTTACTGGTACTTTTTCGTTTTTTTATAGGCTACACTTTTACTAAAATTATTTTTTTCGATAAAATATTTACTTTTTGAGTTATTTGGGAAAAACGGACTGAAAACGTAGTTTTTTTGTCGAAAAATCAACATTTTAAATCGCGAATAATTCGAAAAGTATTGACTTCCGTAAAAAACTTTATAGAACAAAAGGTGCTTAAAATAAATCAATTTATCCATTTCTGGCCAGACTTTAAGCACGCATTTTTCACCCCCTGAGAAGGGGTAAATGTCACCCCCCAAGTAAAAGCAACCAACGGCACAAATTCAACTTTGAAGTGGAGGGTAAGTAGAACCTAAATCCAAATTTTCATGCAATTCGGAGTTGCCCCTGGAAATTACACTCCAAAACGGTCATTTATTGGGCTAATTAGGAAATAGTGTATTGTGACGGCAGCTTGTGTGTGTAGTTGTGCAATATTTTTGACTGAGTGTATCTATTGCATATTGATTATGACTTGATAAAAATCATTAGATCACTGTTATGTAGAAGAGCGGATGTAGAACTAAAAAAATGACCTACCTCAAGGAAGCGTTCTGGCGCCATCTCTATTTAACATCTACACCAATCACTAGCCAATGCACCCTCAAACTGAATGTTTTGTTTACACTGACGACCTTGGTATCGTTATAAAAGGGAAAATTCTCACACAAGTAGAGTCGAGAATGGAAGACGCTTTAAACATGAGGTCAAATTACTACAAACAAAACCATTAAAACCAAACTCTACTAAAACCCAAGTATGTGCATTCCATCTCAAACAACCATTTGGTGCATGTAAAACTGAATGTATCTTGGGAAGGACAACACTTGGAATATACTGATAGGTTCAAAAATCTTGGAGTCATACTAGACCGGTCACTAGCATATAAATTTCACTATGAGAATACAAGACAAAAGGTTACTACGAGAAAAATCCTTCTCCGGAAACTTGTAATAGGGAATAAGTGGGGAGACGTGGATTCTGCCAAAGCAATTAAAAGAAAACTTGGATGTTTTGAGAGAAAAATCATCAGCAGTAGAATCTTTAAACCTTATTATGACCCTAATAGTAACCAATACCGAATGAGAACAAATGCTGAGGCCAAGCAGATGTGTAGGACGAGCGACATAGTCCAAGAAATTAAATCTCAACGTCTAAGATGGGCTGGCCATGTCCATAGACTCCATAATAACCGCCTTGCCAAGTTAATCTGGGAGGAAGCCCCCACAGGAAGAAAACCCTGAGGACGCCCACGAGGGCAATAAAGTGGCAATATATGGTCTGATTAATGAACAATGGGGCTTCTTACTGACCCAACCATCATGGACGAACGTTCGAGATGGAAGCGAGTTGTGCAGTCAGTCAAGACCCACCCAGGTTGTAGTGCTAACGAGAAGAAGAAGAAGAAGAGGAAGAAGAAGAAGAAAGTGGTGTGCAAACTCACAAGTTTTAAAGTCAACAGCTGAGGCTTTATGTTTCTCAGCAGGGGAATATGCTTGTCCCGTGTGGGGTAGATCTAGATACGCCCAACAAGTTGCACTCCATTAAATGAAACATATAGAATAACTACCGGCTGTATGAAATCTATCCCTCTATCTTTGCTGTACCGAGCAGCTGGATTAGCACCACCATAAGACCGTAGATGCGCCCCGCAGTATGTGGAGAATTTCATGCAAACTTTCGATGAAAGGTACCAATTACACTGGTTTGACGAACCGCCAGGAAACAGCCGGCTTAAATCGAGGAAAAATTTTATGAGAAACGTCATCGTTAAACAACCCGAACTGTTCCCCCTATACCCAGAATCACCTAATGGAATGAATATGGGCTGGAGAACCTGGCTGAAACTCAATCGCATACGAACCGGCGTTGTCCCTGTAAAACGAAACCTCATTAAATGGTTAAATGTTAAAGACAGATAACGACGCGCTTTGTGAATGTGAAGAAATACAGACTATGGAGTATCTGAGCGTATGCAGACTTTCCCCATCATAGTGCACTTCTTCTTCTACGGCACTACAGCCCAAATTGAGCATTGGCCTCCTTTATTTGTTGCCTCCACCCTTGCTTGTCTGTGGCTGCTCTTCTCCATACACGGGCTCCTAAAAGGGCTTGTGCGTCGCTGTTTACTGTGTCTTCCCAGCGCTTTCTTGGCTTTCCAATCGGTCTCTTTTCCTGCATTCTAGCATTCAGTGCTCTTTTTTGCAGCCTATCCTCTCCCATTCTTATCACATATCCGGCTTATTGCGATCTTTGTATTCTAATGAAGTCTGACAGGGGTGCTTCCTTATAAAGTTGATAAAGTTTGTTGTTGTATCGACTTCTGAAGATTCTGTTTTCCGTCACAGGTCCTAGTATTCTCCTCAGTACTTTCCTTTCGAGTGTGTCGAGTTTGTTTTTGGATGTTTCTTTCAGGACCCAGGCTTCACTGCCATAGCATGTTATTGGTCGGATTAAAGTTTTATAGATTCTCATCTTTGTATTTCGGTGGACACTTTTAAAACGAAATATATGGGAGAGGGTAAGATAAGCTCTGTTTACCTGCGTTAGTTTCTTCCGTATTTCTCCATCTTCTGATTTGTCGGCATATATTTCTACTCCCAGGTATGTAAACTTTCCAACCGTTTCAATGTCATCTTCATGTATAATGTTTTGTGGGACTATATTTCTTCTCGTCTGAGTCATTATTTTCGTTTTTTTCTGTGTTAATTTCCAGACCTAGCAATTTTGTTTGTGTTTTTAACTCTGCGTATGTTTCCTGTGCTCCTGTTGATGTTCTATTCATAATATTAATATCATTGGCATAAGCGGCCAGTTGAACCGTTCGGTTGGTCAGTAGGTTTCCTCGTCCAGTTTGCATTTGCCTAACCGCATACTCCAGTGCCAGGTTAAACAATGTTGGGGCCAGCCCATCTCCCTGCTTTAGTCCCTGCGAAATTTTGAAAAAGTCTGTCCGGTGGTTTTGTATTCGTACACATGCCTGAGTTTCATCCATTGTGGCTTTAATGAGTCTTATTAGCTTGTGTCTTATGAGCCATCTCCTGAAAACTTTTTTAAAAATTATACATAAAAGAATATAAAAAAAACTGTGAAGAACACATGACAAAAACACAATTCGGCTTCAGGGATGCATTGGGTACTCGAGAGGCACTTTTTGCAATACAAGTTCTCTTTCAAAGATGTAGAGACGTGAATTGTGATATACAGGGTGTCCCGAAAAGATTGGTTATAAATTATACCATACATTCTGGGGTCAAAAATATGTTGATTTAACCTAACTTACCTTAGTACAAATGTGCACATAAAAAAAGTTATAGCCCTTTAAAGTTACAAAATGAAAATCAATTTTTTCCAATATTTCGAAAACTATCAAAACTTTTTTATGGAAAATAGGCATGTGGAATTCTTATAGCAGGAGCATCTTAACAAAAAATTATAGTGAAATTTGTGAACCCCATAAAAATTTTATGGGGTTTTGTTCCCTTAAACCCCTCCCAAACTTTTGTGTACGTTCCAATTAAATTATTATTGTGGTACCGATAGTTAGACACAGTATTAAAAAAAATTGCCTCTTAGTCTTTTTTCGATAAACTAGTTTTTATCGAGATGCGGCTTCTTTTTTATATGTTTACATAAAAATTGTATATGGGTTCGTTCCTTTAAACCCCCCAAATGTTTGTGTACGTTCCAGTTAAACTTTTATTTCGGTACCATTAGTTAAACAGTGTTTTAAAAACTCTTTTGCCTCTTAGTATATTTTCAAATTAGAAAAATGTAAATTATAGATTTTTCATATTATTACCAGGTCTCTATAATCGTACTTAACCATATACAAATAGGTGGTGGATTTGACAAATATTCAAAATATCTCGATAAAAACTGGCTTTTTGAGAAAGTACTAAGAGGAAAAAAAGTTTTAAAAACACTGTGTTTAACTAATAATATTTTAACACTAATATAATACGAACATACACATAAGTTTAGGGTGGTTTAAGGGAACAAAAACGCCATAAAATTTTTATGGGGTGCACAAATTTCACTATAATTTTTTCTTAAGATGTTCCTGCCGTAAGAATGATACACGTCTATTTTCAATAAAAATTCTCTAATAGTTTTCGAAATGTGGCAGAAGTAAGTAGCAGGTTTGGGCTTGATTTTAACATAAAAAAAACCAAATACATGGTTATAAGCAAAAATAGGATACCACCTGGTCAATTACTAGTTAACCAACAACCTATAACACAAATCACCAACTTTTGTTATTTGGGTGCAAACTTAAATGAACAGTGGGACCAATCGACGGAAATTAAGATAAGGATCGAGAAGGCAAGATCAGCTTTCGTCAAAATGAAAAAAATCTTTAACAGCCACGATATAAAATTGGAAATAAAGGTTCGTTTACTAAAATGCTACGTATTCTCCGTTCTTTTATATGGCGTGGAGTCATGGACCTTTTAAGCATCACTGAAGAGACTCGAAGCATTTAGATGTGGTGCTATAGACGCATGTTGAGGATTTCCTGGATAGACAGAGTTACCAACGAAGAAGTTCTACATAGAATGGGTAAAGAGCGCGAACTAGTCGTAACCATAAAACGTCGCAAACTGGAATACCTGGGCCATATAATGCGCAATGAACAACGATATGACCTACTTCGGACCATACTTCAAGGTAAAGTGCATGGGAAAAGAGGTCCAGGACGAAGAAGAATATCCTGGCTGCATACCCTGCGAAAATGGTTTAACTTAACCACTACCGGACTTTTCAGGGCAGCAGTCAACAAAGTCAGAATAGCCATGTTAGTGTCCAACATCCGTAACGGATAGGCACCATAAGAAGATTAGCTTGTGTGGTATTGCCAATTCAGCCAATATATAGTACGCTTGATAGTATCATAGTGTACCCTCGATGGTTTATGGCTCTCAAATACAAAGGGTGTAGACGTAGCCCGGTACGCATATTTACAGATGCTAGCGTGTGTAGACACCAGGGTGTTGAAATCAGTTAGGGTTTGGAAAAACAGTACATTTACAGATGCTAGCGCGTGTTGACACCACGGTGTGCCGCGGTGTTGAAATCAGTTAGGGTTTGGAAAAACAGTACGTTTACAGATGCTAGCGTGTGTTGACACTAGGGTGTTGAAATTAGTTAGGGTTTGGAAAAACAGTACATTTACAAATACTAACAGATTTGGACACCAGAGTGTTGAAAGCAGCTAGCTTTTTTAGTGGTTATACATGCATATATGCTAACGGCTATTGACACTGATTTTATATACCTACTGCTGTGGAAAAATATTTAAGTGATTTAGGTATTAATAAATAATTAAACGTTGTTGGGATATAAACAATAATATATTAACACAAAAGAACAACATACAAAATAATGTTGTTCTTAGGCTATTTCCTTGTGGCATTTTTATAATTAACTATTTAGATAGGAAAAACTAGGAAATAAGCCACAATTAAATTGAAAAAAATAATTTTATTAACGTTTCGATGCCCAAATCGGGTGTCGTTGTCAAAATACAAAATACTACTAAATTAAACAAAAATGTTGTTGCTTAGTAAAAAATTCTTGTAATAATTTATTTAATCTGACTCATTTATATTGGCAAGGCTATAGTAATTTTGTTAATGGCAGCTCGGTAAAGGGATGCAGATTAGACCATTCTCACAGGTATCTAAGCCATGATGGTCTTATTCGACCTGGCCTTTCTTCTTTCGTATACCTTGTCTTGTATTATTAAATGGAGTATATTACACAGACTGAGTTTTATATATGGAAAGCCTCAATTATCTCGGAAACGGTATGCACGATTTTTTATAGATTTTGGTGACAAAGGGTTTTCTAATGCGGCCGATATAATAGTGACAATTATATTGTTGTCAGAACTTCCGTTTTTCTGTAAATCTAATGAATTTTCTTTTTTCAAATGTAACACCCTGTATATTTTTGCGTTTTGAAGTCTTTAAGAAATGCTGATTATTTTTCGTGTTATATTCCCTATATCTAAATACCATACTTTCGTAGTTATTTAGCTACATTTAATAAAAAAAATTTAAACAAATTAAAAAAAATCAATTTTTTCAACCCGGGTACAATATTTTAGGTTCTTTTGATCATTGGAAACAAAAAGGTATTTTTTAATTTTTCTCTAGAGTTAATATTTTTGAGTTATAAACAATTTAAACCTGAAAAAGACGAAAAATATTTCATACCTCCTTCTTCCATTCAAGAATCGTATTTTAAATGTTACATACCTCCTTCATCCACTAAAATATCTCTTATTAAGCTTTTTAGAGATACAAGTTTAAGTGTCATATGATAGTGAAGTTACATACCACCTTCATTCACTAAGAAACTCAAAATTTTAGAAAATGTTACACACCCCCTTCTTCCACTTAGGTCTTCATAGTATATTATTCAACGAGCATGCATTGATAGGCAGCTACTACTCACGATGAAGTTTACGGTACGAGCCGAAGGCGAGTGTCGTAATTAATCAGAGTGAGTAATTGCCATTACATGAGAGTAGAATACTATACTTTTCTACGACCTTTTTTTATTTTAATTAGTAAAAAAAATAATATTGTCAGCTAGGTACTCGAGATTAAAATTATAATATACAAAAATAAATGTTGCTTTATAAAATTAAAAAAAACGGCAAATACAACAAGAAATAGTCAATTCAAGTTCTATTCGTTTACGAAAATTTTAAGCACTTTGTACCTGTTGTCAATGTAATAAATAAGAAATGGCTATTATTGGTGGACGTATGTTATGAAGTTATAATGTACGTTTTTAAATTTAACTATATAATATAATATAATAATATAACTATGTTATAATATATTTAAGACAATATAACTATAAAATAAACACAATAAGTGTAAGTTATAAATTCCAATAAACACAGCAAATGAGCTAATGTCACTCTCACTAAAAATGATTAAGGTCAAAATTCATACATATTAAACAAGGTATAAACGTAAAAGTATACTCAACCATTGTTACATTTTTTATAATTCTGTATAATTTTAATCTCGAGTAGTTGATAATCATGTTTTTACTAATTAAAATAAAAAAGGTCGTAGAAAAAGTATAGGATTATACTCGCACGTAATGGCTATTATTCACTCTGATGAATTACAACACTCGCCTTCGGCTCGTGCCGAAACTTCATCATCGTGAGTAATAGCCATCAATACATGATGAAGCTCGTTGAATAATATACTATTATTAATACCTAAATCACTTAAATATTTCTCCACAGCAGTAGGTATATAAAATCAGTGTCAATAGCCGTTAGCATATATGCATGTATAACCACTAAAAAAGCTAGCTGGTTTCAACACTCTGGTGTCCAAATCTGTTAGTATTTGTAAATGTACTGTTTTTCCAAACCCTAACTGATTTCAACACCCTAGTGTCAACACACGCTAGCATCTGTAAACGTACTGTTTTTCCAAACCCTAACT
Organism: Diabrotica virgifera virgifera; assembly: GCF_917563875.1. Lineage (NCBI taxonomy): Eukaryota > Metazoa > Arthropoda > Insecta > Coleoptera > Chrysomelidae > Diabrotica > Diabrotica virgifera. The sequence continues at coordinate 64,996,023 of NC_065444.1, read as the reverse complement.
GATTTCAACACCGTGGCACACCGTGGTGTCAACACGCGCTAGCATCTGTAAATGTACTGTTTTTCCAAACCCTAACTGATTTCAACACCCTAGTGTCAACACACGCTAGCATCTGTAAACGTACTGTTTTTCCAAACCCTAACTGATTTCAACACCGCGGCACACCGTGGTGTCAACACGCGCTAGCATCTGTAAATGTACTGTTTTTCCAAACCCTAACTGATTTTAACACCCTAGTGTCAACACACGCTAGCATCTGTAAACGTACTGTTTTTCCAAACCCTAACTGATTTCAACACCACGGCACACCGTGGTGTCAACACGCGCTAGCATCTGTAAATGTACTGTTTTTCCAAACCCTAACTGATTTCAATACCGTGGTGTCAACACACGCTAGCATCTGTAAACGTACTGTTTTTCCAAACCCTAACTGATTTCAACACCGCGGCACACCGTGGTGTCAACACGCGCTAGCATCTGTAAATGTACTGTTTTTCCAAACCCTAACTGATTTCAACACCGCGGCACACCGTGGTGTCAACACGCGCTAGCATCTGTAAATGTACTGTTTTTCCAAACCCTAACTGATTTCAACACCCTAGTGTCAACACACGCTAGCATCTGTAAACGTACTGTTTTTCCAAACCCTAACTGATTTCAACACCGCGGCACACCGTGGTGTCAACATGCGCTAGCATCTGTAAATGTACTGTTTTTCCAAACCCTAACTGATTTCAACACCGTGGTGTCTACACACGCTAGCATCTGTATATATGCGCCCGGCACTGATCAGAAAAATTGAAGTAGGATCCAGTCGAAAAAGTAAGTTGCGTATTGAACGTCGTCGTTTTTATAAGTCCAGTAACGTCAGCTTTTTTTTGTTTTAACAGATTTACGAATTCACAAATTAAATGTATATTTTTAAATATTAGAGTGAGAACTTACTTTTATGTTTTTGTGCTGTTAATAGTTAATAGTGCAACAGAGTGTAAAAATAAAAGTAAAGTAAAAGTTTTGCATTTGTTGTGTCTATACCGATGTTCTTATACACTACAAAAAAACGGTTAAATGTCAATTGTAATTAAGTTGGAGGATTGATAGCTCTAAATTGCAGAATTATGATTATATACGTCGAAGTCGTAGAAAGAAACGTTGATAAAACCAGTTGATTGATATCAAAAAATCCAGCGCAGGAAAATTTCGGTATAAGGTACTTTATAAAATTGACCATATCGTGGGTCGTTGAAGCTTTTGTTGATCCTGCGACGTAGATACAGGCTTCCAAAAGTTCGTTGGCTTTCTTTTCAACTTCGTCGCAGGCGTTTATGATCATTATTAAAACAACCTATAAAAATAATTGTTATTAAATTCCATTTAATTTGATATTAAAATACTATAGGTCTGGATCCCGCGTATGAAAAAAAAGTTGATTAATAGTAAGCTGAAAATTTGTTAATAGCTTAAGGGTATCTAGTCGGATAAACTTTGATATATGGGAACAATGGAATAGGGGCAGTTTTAATTGTGGAACAGGTTAAAAATTTGGAACGATTAGACCACGAAAACGGCACATTTATTTTGTTTGACAGAATAGACTTAAACTCTCCGAACAGAGATTAAACTTTCATGCAAAAATCAGACTGCTATTTATCACGTGTCATAATTCCTGACATTTAACGTATTCTACATGTTCCACTCATTAAAACGCCCATTTGGTGATAAATAACAGTCTGATTTTTGCATGAGAGTTTAATCTCTGTTCGGAGAGTTTAAGTCTGTTCTGTCGGACAAAATAAATGTGCCGTTTTCGTGGTCTGACCGTTCCAAATTTTTAACCTGTTCCACAATTAAAAATGCCCCTGTTCCAGTGTTCCCATATATCAAAGTTTATCCGACTACACTAGACTAGACACCCTTAAGCTATTAACACATTTTCAGCTTGCTATTAATCAACTTTTTTTTCATACGCGGGATCCAGACCTAATAACTTGTATGCAGTATACTAAGAATAGTACGTTACAAGGATTTTTACTTATAAATAATAGGTTACATTTAGCTCTGCGATCGATATACTATAATAGCTAGGCTAGACTCTGACTATCAAAATAAGAAGACCTTCACTGTGGAAACACTGAAAAGCCGTAAGGCACTCTCTTTTCTTTAAATTCCAAAGACGAAAGAAGCAAGAAAAAGTCAATGGTGAAATAGCCAAGAAAAAATCAACGGCACTAGATTATTTTCCTAATCCTTATATCTATTTGTTCGGACAAATTCCATTGTCTGGTCCTTTTTCATAAACAAAATACCCGATTACTAAACTTTTGCTGGACATTACACAAAGAAGAGTCATTAAGCTCACAAATTGTCCTTGTTTCTCAGAATAAATTAATTTCTAAATTACTTATTTATTATACAAGCAGTAAAACAATTTTTGGATTATTTCGTAAATTTTAATCTTCCTATGCATGGCAATAACAGGGGTGGCCAAGCTCCTTGATAAGCCGAGCCATTAGACGCGCGCGCGATTAAACAATTATTTAAAAAGTGTAAAAATGGTATTTTTCCTCAGTGAGAAATTGTTCTTTCTCGGTGTTTGGTTTCACGAATTTTAAAGTAAAATAAAATGGTTTACATCGCTGTTTCAATTATGCAAATATTTCTAAAAGCAGCCTTTACTATTTCAGGATACCTCGATTCTTCATAATATTTCCATCTTTGTCTGGGACGGCCTACTGATCTTCTACCGTCTGATCCACAGTATAAAGAGGGACAGTAGAACCACTCTCCGAAAAATTGGAAGTAAAGTCTGTAGTCGCGCATGGCGACCGCGCAATGTTCTTAATCGCTTTTGCCCCACTCTCGCATTGCTAGTCGTATAGAAACGTACGGATTTTAACAGGGAAAACCCGCATCCACCACTGGTGAATTACCAATTGCGTACTGCCGGTATTACTTCTTGAGATCAAAGCGCCGACAGAGGAGTGGTTTTACTGTGGAACCTCTATATACTGTGGTCTAGTCTATCAAAAAACACTGTTTTTGACACTCTGTCTTCCTCTAACTTTACCACATGACCTGCCTATCTTATCTAGTTAGCTTTTATATGTTTGACGATGTTTTCAGTACCACACAGTCAAAAAATTCAGTTGTGCGGCACCTTCTTCACTCTCCTGTCATTCATCACTTTGAGGGCCAAATATCATTCTGAGACCTTTACTTTCAAAAACCAGCAGCATATTTATTTCCTGTTGATGTAGATAGAATCCATGTTTCACTTCGTATGTAATAATTGTGCGAATAACTGGCACGCACAATCCAAATTGAGACTTTTACTACTTCGAAGTTGTGGTCATTAATAGTTACGTTCTGCCTAACTCTTGGCCTTGGATTTTGTAGTATGTATTTCGTCTTCTCTTTAATTATTCGAATGCCCAGACTGCCTGCTTCTTCCTTGAGTTGTAAAAATACATCTCTCAGATCTCTTGTAGAATGAGCAGCAGCTCTAAATCATCAGTAAAGGCCAACAATAGTTATGATCCTCGATTCGAAAATCCTCTTGTCAGCTCAGATAATATTTTACTATTACATATTCTAAGGCCAAATTGAATAGCAACGGTTATACGGGGTCTCCCTGTCCAAGTCCTAATGTTACACCCAGTCTTTTACATTTTTTGTTAATAATTTAAGACATTTAACACGAAAATTAAAATAATTCAGCTACATTTATTGAGAGCCACAAATAATCCGTCAAAGAGCCACATGTGGCTCGCAAGCCACAGTTTGGCCACCCCTGAATATAATCATAGTCAATTTATCAGGGGAAACTAGCAAGTAACGTAGTACAATAAAGACTTACCCCGTACAGAGTCAGTAAGCTAACGTAAAACTGAAGAATATTCAACAAATTTTCGAATGTTGAATATAATATATAATGAATTACCACATTAAACATTGTGAATGTCATTGCAAATATTGCCAAAAAAAGTACTCCAGCGTATTGATTAAACAACATTGCAACCTGGTGTAACATCGAAATGATTTTCTTAAACTTCTTAATTTCTTTAGTGTATTTATGTCTATCATAGTCATTCTTCGCTAAGAAAACTGGTACAGCCGATGATAATATTATGTACCTCCTGCATAAGAAGCCACTCAGTTGTGACGTGAATATAGTAAGTATGATCATTTTAATACTGTGAAAAAATTGAAAAAGTGTAAAACCTATAAATCTAAACGAAATTTGAAAATGTTCCACGCAATCTTGAAAGGGAGCAAATGCTAAAATAAAGAGAAATAATATTTTGGGTATGTTTGAATATCTATTAAACTGTACTTCGTACAATGTTTCCAATAAATTAATGCGGTTAAACATCCCTACTAAGGCCTTCTTTTGTTTAATGCACATAACAAAAGCAGATAAATTCCAAGTGGTTCTCAACAAATCAGCTACTATAAAATACATTGGAAAAATAGACGGGACGTGATATTTAGCTACCAAAACAAGTTGATTTAACAAAATTAAGTAACTTGCCATCATCCCTGTAATAATGATACATGGAATGTATATATACATAAATATGGATCCTTTTTTGGCAGGAAACATGCCAAGATATGCCCCCACCTTAAAAAATAATTTAAGGACCACTATATCTCTGGCCATTTTCAATAGTTATATCGTTCAAAGTCTACAATATTTCTAACAGTATGTTTGTTGTGTTATGTCGTTATAACAGTTATATCGTTCAATATTTCTACCTAACAGTATGTTTGTTGTGGTTGAAAAAAATCTATAATAGTAGGTATAGTGTTAATTTAGAAAAAAGTTTCGTAACATTAAAGTTTAAAAATTTACAGGGTGGACAACTTAAAATTTTTTTAGCCAATTTTGTGCTTATTGACCTAAATTCTCGTACCCGGCAATTTTTATTTTTAGTGGGTTATATTTTGTAAATATAATCCTTCTAAAATTTAAAACTTTCCTGCAAAAAGAAATACAACGCTTTTAGGCTATTGATTATATTCAAAATAAGATAGCTAAAAGGAACTACAACGTTAACAGGGTTTTATTATTTCATGTGGTCAATGGACATCTATATATGAAAAAACCGCGGAGTGCTACCATTTAAAGGGGTGCGTTTTTGAGAAATGGGTGAATTAGTCCCTGGGCACAGGTTACATTAGGGTGAGTTCTATGCACTTTTGGTACAAACATGTCTACATAAAAATTGTTCCTGATTAAATTTCCTATCAACATATCACTATTTAAAGTCAATGATACTTTTTTTTACAAAAATATATTCAAAATAAAAAGCACAAAGAAACCCAAAAGAAAGAAATTTTGTTTTTTGTCCCATAACTTTTGTCCACGAGGATATAGGTATAGACATTGCTTTACAGAAAAAAAACCTACATATTTCTTCTTTAAAATGTTGTTAAGAAAGGGTAATTAGGATTTATAGTTTTCGAAATATGATTTTTCAAAATTCGCCACTCACAGCAATTTTGAGCAATTTTCCTTGTTATTTCGCAAATATTGTTCGGTAACTTTTTTCTACGTAATTTTAGGTATATGCAATGGTACACGTAATAGGAATAGAAATCAATTACATTTAAAATAGTCTACTGTATAACGTTGTACGACTTTTTTTAAAGAGATTATGGTTTTTCAAAATTTTTTACTTTTAACGATTTTTTATAATACATATAGGTAATATAAAAATAAAATAATATTATATAATATATTATGTATTATATAATATTATATTACATATATAATACATATATAATATAATATTATATTATATATTATAATATAATACCTAATATAAAAAAAATAATATTTTTCACATTTTTTACGATTAATTTTGAAATTTCTCATTCTAACTTTTTTTCTTCTACATTTAGGTACTATTATATTATATAATAAAAAACGCTTATATTGTTTACTTTAAAATGGTCTATTACAAAAATTCTAGGATTATTTTTGAATAAGATATTATTTTTCAAAATGTAATAATTACTTGCAACGATTTTTGATTTTAGGATTATTTTTTAAATTTCTCATTATAACTTTCTTTTTCTTGTACATGAATATACTATATATTGCTCAATAAAGAGGGCTTACTTTCTGTTCTTTAAAATGGCGTATCATCTTTATTTAAATAATGGAAACCGAGTGATTCTTTGATATTTTTTTTACCTGTAATATTTAAAATTATTTCTTTTACAAAAATTACATAAACATTAGTCTTAGCAAACATCACTTTAGTTAAAATTATTTAAACGTTGACATTTAAAAAATTTTCAAAATCAAAGTCCATCTCTTTGTTAGCATTAGCTTCAATATCTTCCTCTGACACCTCAGGTATCTTAGAGTTCCCACAATTAGTACCTATGCACATTGCACCCTTTGCAGAAGATTGAACAGCTAATTCCTATCTTCCTACAACCGCAGTTTTTTGTACATCCTTTGGTACATTTACATGCTATTTTTTCAAGCAAAGCTTGTGGTGCAGGAGCTTTGACAGTAAATATTGGAATTAATCCATATTTTGAAGTTTGCCCGGCCGAGTCAAGTGGATCCAAAGTATTACCTATAAAAAATAAGATTCAATCATAACACACAATCACATAAAAAAGTTATAATGAGAAATTTAAAAAATAATCCTAAAATCAAAAATCGTTGCAAGTACTTATTACATTTTGAAAAAGCATATCTTATTCAAAAATAATCCTAGAATTTTTTATAATACACCATTTTAAAGTAAACAGAATAAGCTTTATTTCTTATTATATAATATATACCTAAATTTAGAAGAAAAAGTTATAATGGGAAATTTAAAAAATAATCTTAAAAAATATAAAAACTCGTTAAAAGTATATAATCTTGAAAAAGATAACTTCTTTAAAAGAAGTCGTACAACATTATACAGTAGAACATTTTAAAGGTAATTGATTTCTATTCCTCTTACATGTACCATTGCATATGCCTAAAGTTAAGTAGAAAAAAGTTACAGAACAATATTTGCGAAATAACAAGGAAAATTGCCCAAAATTGCTGTGAGTGGTTAACTTTGAAAAATCATATTTCGAAAACTGTAAATCCTAATGACCTCTACCAAACATCATTTTAAAAAAAAATATGTAAGTTTTTTTTATGTGAAGCAATGTCTATATCTGTATCCCCGTGGACAAAAGTTATGGGACAAGAAACAAAATTTCTTTCTTTTGGGTTTCTTTGTGCTTTTTCTTTTGAATATATTTTTGTAAAAAAAAGTATCTTTGACTTTAAAAAGTTATATTTAGATAGGAAATTTAACCAGGAACAATTTTTATGTAGACGTGTTTGTATCAAAAGTGCATAGAACTCACCCTAATATAACCTGTGCCCAGGGACTAATTCACCCATTTCTCAAAAACGCACCCCTTTAAATGGTAGCACTCCGCGGTTTTTTCATATATAGAGATTCATTGACCATATGAAATAATAAAACCCCGTTAACGTTGTAGTTCCTTTCTATAGTACATAATCAATAGCCTATTTATAAGATGTCAAAGAATGGAGGTGAAGGAACTGATAGAACCAAAACATATAGTACCAAAACCCAAACATAAAATCAAAAGGATACATGGATTAACTATCTAAAAAACCTCTATTCAGAGTAAGAACAAATAACGCTAGAATCGAAAACACCAGAAATTAGGTACCACAAATGAATAAGTTAATATAAGTACACAGGAAATTCGAAAAACACTTGAAAACTGAAGAACAGAAAAGCTGAAGGTAAAGATGGAATACCAAACGAATTAGTGAAATATTGTGGAGCAGCAATGACAGAACAAGTAGGTAATAACATTAATTAACAAAATTATAAGCCACAATAAAATACCTGAAGAATGGATAACGAGCGAACCAATTCTACTATTAAAAAAAGGGGATAGAAACAGCCACAAAATTACGGAGGTATCAACTTGTTAAATACTACCTAAAACTTACAACTAAAATGTTACAAAAACTACTGATAGAATCAGATCACAGGATAAGTATAACAAATAAACGACAGGGTTTTCGTACTGGAAGATCGTGTACAGATACAATATTCGTCATAAAGCAAATTACTGAGAAATAACTAGACTACAATAGACAAGCATTTTTATGTCTGATTGACTTAAAGAAAGCATTTGACAGAGTAAGACTCAACGATGTAATCCATTTTCTGTATAACAGAGAAGTTCCCCTAGGTATCATAAAAACTATTGAAACCATTTACCAAAACAACAAAATGGAAGTCAGAATATATGGACATCTTACAGAACCTATAGTCATAGGCAGCGGAATAAGACAGGGGGACTCATTGAGCCCTAAGCTCTTCTATTTAATCATGGATGAAATCATCAAAAGGGTCAACAAAGGAACAGAACAGGGTGCAGAATGGGAAACAGAGAAGTAAAAATAGTCTGTTACGAAGACGACCTATTACTGATAGCTTAGGGTGAAGATAGTCTGCAAAGGTTAGTCCACAGTTTTAACATAAGAGCAACATAATTCAATACGACAATTTCATCTCAGAAAACGAAAACAATATCGATAACAATAACGATAGATAACAATAGTAATCACTCAGTAAAGAACCAGTCAGATGTAAAATATAAATTGATGGCATCGGTATTGAATAAGTAATAGAAATAAAATACCTTGGAATTATACTGTCCAGCTACGGAGACCTGGACAAAGAAGTGGAAAATCAAGTACAAAAAGCAAGTAGTTTGGCTTAGTTTGCCAAATGCTGCCCATGTCAGGACTATTCAGAAGAATTAGATGGTTACACTAATTGGCGCCCCACGTTGAACGTCATTATGTGAACTTTATCTTATCTTATCTAAAAAAAAGAATCTTATCTTTTCTGTTGAAATACAAATTGCTTACTCCACATCAATTTGGATTCCTGAGTGACAAATGCACGAATGATGCTATGTTCTTCCTTTTCGATCATGTTTACTCCAGTCTAAACAACCATCACTCTACAGCAACAATTTTCTGTGATTTCTCTAAAGCATTCGATTGTGTAAACCATAACAGCTTGACTGACAAATTACAGCACTATGGATTTAGGGGAAAGGCTCTTAAATGGCTTAAATCATATCTTAATAAAAGAAGTCAGTTTGTAAGGGTTGACACGAAGACGTCTTCTTGCATGCCATTAGAATGTGGGGTACCTCAGGGTTCAGTTCTAGGCCCTATATTGTTTCTGATATACATAAATGATATCTCTAGTCTGAACATTAAAGGTAAAATATGTCTCTTTGCAGATGATACTAGTATTACTTGGAGTAACACGGATATTATGGATCTTCGCAATACCATAGCTACAGACCTAGTCACCATTAAATCGTGGTGCGATTCGAATCTCCTGTTATTTAACGTTTCTAAAACCAAAGTCCTACCTTACAACAGTATGATGCAACCTTTAGTACTTAATAACAACAGTCTAGAGGTAGTTGAATCGGTGAAGTTCTTAGGGCTTTTTGTGGATAAGTCTCTAAAATGGAACTTGCACATTGATGCCTTACACAAAAAATTAAGTTCTGGTCTTGCGCTAAGATCAGTTGCTACGGAAATGAATTTGTCAACATCTAGGACCGTTTATTATGCCCTTTTTGAGTCTCATCTTCGGTACGCCCTTCCATTCTGGGGTACGTGTTGTGCGACTCAATTTTAGCGTATTTTTAAACTACAAAAGAGAGCTCTTCGTTACTCCCTGAGACTCAATAGCAGAGTTCATTGCCAAGATTTCTTTACAAAATTTAAAATATTAACTCTTCCTTCTTTCTTTGTTTTTGAATCCGTTTGTTTAATCCGCAAACATGCATCAGAAGGTCCAGAGAGACCCACTCACAACTATCCCCTTAGAAACGTGGAGCATAATCTTTATCTGCCAACCCCACGGTCTGAGCTGGTTAAGTGCTCTATACTATACAATTCGAGAAAAATGCACAATCACCTGCCATCTAACATCAAATCTATTACAGCATTTCCCGCTTTTCGCAAGGCCTTGAAAGCTTATTTGCTAGAGAGAGCTTTTTATACAGTGAATGACTTTTTTTATAAACGATTTGAATTCAGCAAATTGACTTGCAGGATTATTACTTTCGAGTACTTTTGTATATATTTCCAGCGGCATAGAACTTTTGATTTACTTTCCCTTTCCCTTTCCTTGTTCGCCTTCTTTTTGCTCTGACGTTGTATACATATTGTTTGCAAAATTTTTAATTTTTTAATGTGTACTTAATAACTGTAAAATTATATTAAGTAGTATAACTCACGCCATTTACTTGGTGTCTGTTTCTGTTTTTGTTTTGTTTGTAGTTTTTTATTATTTTTTGTTTTTTATTGTATTTTTTTATTTTGTATAAGCTTTGTCCACAAATTGGTAAAATTTTATGACAATAAAGCATACCTTACTTACTTACTTACTTTATTAAAATAATGCATATGTAAGTTCTACTAAACATTAAACATGCCCAACGAACATTCGTTCGTTGCAATCCGTGACTGCACGCCGGGATTTGTTTTAGTTGGATCAGAGAGAGCAGCATATGTGCCTTCTGATGAGAGACTAATAAGTTTCGAAACCGGTAGTGGTGCTGGCTGCAATATCTGATTGGACTAGAATAAGATGCGGCTGTATTTTCGTTTTGCAACGAAATTGAAAATGGTTATTCATAAACATGCCATATATTTTCGGAGAAAATAAAGTTTTGAAATAACTTACAGGGATATGAGTTAATCGGCATGGTTGCCATGGACTTAATGCTGGATCATGCACTCGTTTTTCATGTTCTCGGTTTTTTCTGGTGGTACTTAACACAGCTTCCTCATAGGAATTATTGTTGAGTTGTTACAAGCACTTGAAATCCATGCGTATAACCGGTAATGAACAAAATATACGTCGGAAACGTTTTTGAAAACAGATATCAGACCGTCTAAGACTGAAACGATTTTATCTAAATGAATTTTATTATGCAAGACATATTTTTTGCACTTGGCCATGGACCAATGCGGCGAAGAACAAGCCTGATTCCGAAAAGCCAGATCATGTCTAGATAATATATTCATGAGAGAAGTGATAGAAAAGAACAAAAGAAATCTTGAAACATATAAATATGACCTTTATCGACTTGAAGAAAGATACGATAGCGTGCCCAGGAAACAACTGTGGGAAGCAATGAGAAGAATACGTGTTAGAGAGAAATGAATGGGTGAATATAACATAAAGACTGTATAGAGATCCAGCTGCAAATAAATTTAGGTAATGAAATACAAAACAATCATCGCAACAAAAGGCTTCAAACGGGGATGTGGTCTGTCACCTAGACTTTTTAACATATACATCGATTAGGCTTTGAATAGGTACTTTTCGCCGATGAATATGTCATTTTTGTAAAACGGAATCCAGGCCGTAGAAGAATGTCATGGTTGCGGAATTTGAGAGAGTAGTTTGACTGCACCACTAATGAACTTCTTAGGTCAGCTGTAGACAAGGTCAGAGTAGCCTTGATGACTTCCATCAAGTTATGATGTGATCAATGATAAAACAGCTATTAAAGGAATGACATGAATATAAGAAGATTGACCAGAATGACAATGAAGGGCTCAACAGCAAAGGTTAAACAGTGGATGGAGAAACAAAGAATATCAACATAGAACATGGAGTAAGACAAAGTGACAGCCTATCGACAACGCTCTTTAATATAGCCTTGGAGGGAGTAATTAGAAACACAGGGCTAACAAAAAAGACAATAATCCAAAGCTCTACACAAATAATAGGGTATGCAGATGACCTAGGTTTGATAGCCCGTGACAAGAGAAGTCTAGAAGATGCATTGCTAACATTGACAAAAGAGGCAAAAATCAGGGGATTAATAATTAATCAGAAAAAATAACAAAATTCTTAATAAGTACGAGAAATCAAGACCAAGTAAATAGAATAAAAGAGATAAGAATAAGTGATAATGTATTCCAAAGGGTTGACTGCTTTAAATACTTAGGAGTGATAGTAGATGGTCAAAACAGAAGAAGCATAGAGATAAATGAAAGAATTAAAGCAGGGAATAGGGCATTCTGGAAAATGCCACAAGCTACTTAAAGTTAAAAACCTGAGCAAGAAAACAAAGACAAAGATATATAGAGCGGCAATTAGACCAGTCATCACCTATGAAGCAGAAGCAATGTGCCTGACAAAAAAAGATGAAGAAAAACTAAGAATAATAGAAAGAAAAATTATGAGGAGAATACATTGTCCAATCAAAACAGACCACGGAGAAATACGAATTCTGATGAATCACAAAATAAGAAATCTAATGGAAGGAGAAGATGTTGTGAAATTCATTAAGGCACCAAGACTAAAATGGTTTGGCCACATTCAAAAAAGATTAGCAGATGAACTAATTAGGCAGATAACAAATTGGACGCCAGTAATAAACAGACCTAGAGGAAGACCGAAAATAAGATGGAAAGATCAACTGCGAGAGGATATATCCAATATGGAAATTACAGGCTGGAGAGAAAAAATACAGAATAGGAAAGAATGGAAACAGATCACAGAGAAAGCAAAAAAACACGAAAATCTATAAAGGGAAATGAAGAGGACTTATGCGGACCAATTCACCGCCGGAAATAGATTAAAAGAGCTCATGAACCTGAGCGACCTATACTCTACTAGAGTGACCGGTCTATATATATAATGATAAGCTGAGATGGCACCTGTATGAATGATATAGAAATGAAAATAGCATGGGGAAAATAATAATACTCTAACAAAAAAAAAAAACACAAAAAGGGTCTTTCAGAGCATAATGCTGAATATTACCCCATATGAAGTGGAAGTATGACCAATGACAATAACAATATAAGTACGAAATACAATACGAACAGTTGAATTGAATACGTCTACAAATTACCAGAAAGAATAGAATAAAAAAAGGGAATATGGAACAGAATGGAAATAAAATGCTCAATTACAAAAAAGTTCAAAAACAGAGCCCTGCAGAGGTACGAGCATTGACAAATAATGCAGAGCATAGGTAGTGTTTGAGAAAAGAATGGAAATACAGAGAAAAAATAAAACAGAGAAAAGGATATTGGAGTGGGACCCGCTGGGAAGAAGACGGAGAGGAAGACCTGCTATAAGATGGAAAACTTAGGTACATAGAAAAGCTATGATAGATAGAGACCTCAGAGAAGGTGACTGGGAGAATAGAGCCCTCTGGTCTCATAATGGGAAAAAGCCGAAGAAGAAGAAATAATTTTCTCAGATAAAAACTGTAACGAAAAAGTCTCCCTAAAAATTAAAAATGACGGGTCCGAGCGTTAGTTATTTGTTTTTGCAGCAATAAAAACAAAAATTTTCGTAATCCATCCTGCATATATAATGGATGTAGTAATACTTTGTTTTAAATTTATTATTGGATTCCTAAATTATACATAAACGGAATATGTAGGTTTTTCTTTTTTATCTCACAGCGCCTACTTACCCCTTTTTATGTTGTTGATCGTTATAGCAATTTGAGCTATGATTTATCTTTAGTTATGACATTAATGATGGAAACTTTATCTTGGATTATTTCGTATCAGACCAAAAAATTCCTACTCTCATTATGAATTCTTCTTCTTTTTATCTATATCTTATCAATGTGCAATCTTATTTATTTTATCTTTTTATAATAAAACACAGGACGAAGTCTCAAATATGAGCGAAACTAATTTGAATTACCTCGCCCCTTCGGAGTGGTGGGAACTAATTTTAATAGAGAAGTAATGTACTTGACACAGAAAGATAAGGAAATATTGAGGATCCTAGAGTAGGGATGGCGGTTTTTGACAAAACACCGGTTTTCGGTTATACCGGTTTTTTTTGCTTACGGTTTAACCTGGCGGTTATAACCGGCCAAAAAAACAGGTTTTCGGAAAAACCGGTTTTCTTTTTTTTTAATCCAATAGGTTACAAAGTTACATTTACAATACACTTTAGTTTGCGATACTCCATTCGACTCGATATAATATGATCAAAATTAGTACTATCGAAAGAACATGTATTATTTTTAACACGTTTGTATATTTGTGGAATAGGTACATTTTAACTCATTTAATACTTCCTGTATGAGTGTATCGTTTTGAAAACGTAGCGAAATTCTTGGAGATTCGTATTCGTAATCAGTAATTCGATATTCATAGTCAGAGCATAATTTTTGGTAATCAGAAAAAATCATTCACCCACTTTCAATGTCAAGAGTTAAGTGTGAAAAATATATGATGTTTGCGTCTAATTCAACCAGATCACTTCTTATGTAAATATTATGATTACAAATACCTTTTCAAGGAAATATTATAATAAAACTTAATAATTGTTTCTGGCTGATGTGAGATTGCACTTTCAGTTTGCTTCTGTATTTGATGAAAATAAAATAAAATTTGAATTATGGTTTAGTTTGGAATAATTACTTGAGAATAATAATTATGATTGGGATCCGAAACAATAACCGGTTTTTACTTTAAAAAGAAAAAACCGGTTATAACCGGGACAAAAAAAAACAACCGGTAAAACCGGTTATTGCGAAGTAAGAAACCGGTTTTAGGTTTAAACCGGTAGGTTTTTCCCATCCCTATCCTAGAGAGCAAAGTCATTCGGAGAATAGAAGGCCCACTAAACTTATGTAATAATGAATTTAGAAAACTGATGAACTACGAAATAGGTGAACAGATAGATGGGACGTATAGAAAGGAGAAATCCAGAAGCAGATATTAAAGAAGATTACCAAATGGAGACCAGTATCAGAAAGACCTCGAGGAAGACCGAAAACGAGATAGGAGAACTAGATAATTGCAGACTTTAAGAAGATGTTAGTTAGAATATGGATAAGCATAAGCAAAACAGTAACAAATAGAGAAATATTGTAGAAGGCGCCAAGCAGGGCCGTGCGGTGCTATGATGCGGTGAGGCAGCCGCATCAGGCGGCATCACAAGGGGGGCGGCAGAATAAGTAAAATCAAAATACAAATTGAGCCATTCAATAATTAAAAATATATATGGGCCAAGTGTCAGCCGAAAATATTTAATTGGTGAAGGTTTAACAGAACTTATTTTGACAAATTTGGAAAATTAGTTCTTGATTTAAAACGGCTCAGAGGACAAGGCTATGATAACGGGGTTAATATGAAAGGAATAAGAAAGGGTGTGCAAAACAGAATATTTCAAAAATATCCGAGGGCGTTTTACGTGCCCTGCGCATGCCACCTTAGTCATAAATGACGCAGCGTCTTCTTCTACAGAAACAACAACCTTTTTTTTGTATTATACAAGAACTGTACACTTTTTTCTGGTTTCACAAACCGTTGGGAAGTTCTGAAAAAAACATGTTTCACAACTAACACTAAAACCGGTGAGTACTACTAGATGGTTAAGTCGAATAGATGCATTGAAACCTCTAAGATTTTAATTTTGTGAAATATATAATGCCTTATTCGAAATAATAGAAGACGTCAATAATGATTCAGAAACTAAAGTCAAAGCACGAGGATTAGTAAAAAATATTAAAAATTATAAATTTATATGCCGTGTAGTTCTTTGGCATATTTTATTTCATATAAATTCAGTCTTGAAGATGTTGCAACATGTAACTATAAATTTGTCAGATTGTGTAAAAATGTCAGAAACAATGGAAAAAATGAAAATTGACTGACAATTTGGCTATACGCTCTGAGCTTCGCTGGATTACTAATTCAACTTTCACCGGTAATTTTTAAATTTATTATTTAATTGTTATCGCTTAATATTTACAACGCAAAAAAGTAATTAAATTGTAATCGATTTTTTTAAGATTTTGCTAATCATTTTGACGTTCTATTGATAAAATATGAATTTCTTACTTCGGATACTTCCACAATTATCGTGTAGATGGCGCTAAGATTATTAGAATAATTTATAATTACATATTACGGAACAGTAAAAAAACTTAAATTCAGTATTTAAAACGTAAGTATATTTAAGGTAAAAATATATACCACAGCTTTGACCAACTAATATTGTTTATAATTAATGTTTTTAATTTTAATTTTAAATTAATCACTTTGACATTTATGTCAAATTTCCGGTAAACGTTTACAGACTTGCCACTACTGGCTCTCGCGAAGTTGTAAATATCCCCTCTACGTACGAGCTCACAGCGTATAACCAAATGAAACTTACTGATAACAAAATTGCAGAAAATCTTGCAGTAAATAAGTTCCGAATTTCCTGCTGAAAATGAATATTGATGCAAGAGAAAAATGCATCAATTTGATCTGTGGATCAGCTCTCAACAGAAAAAATAAGCTAATTTGTTTATACCCAAATATAGTTGTATCAGAATTTTGTCATGCGAGGTGCAGAAAGTACCGGCCCTAAGTATTTTATTAACACTCTCTGTCTTGGTAGCTTAGGGAAAGAAGTTTTTCAAAATTAAAAATGATTAAAAACTATTTTTACTAACATCCAAAAGACAAACAAAACTAAAAAATTAGCACTTATGTCGATAGAGTCCTGACTAGCTGCTACTTTAGACCAGTGATTCCCAGCCGGTCGCGATCGCCCCCCGAAGGGCGATTTGAGATTTTCAGGGGGGCGATAGAGCGAAGGAGGCTATATGGGGGCGACAGAGAAAAGGGGGCGATAAGGGGAGCGTTTAACATCCGGGAAACGAAAAATCAGCAATTAAGAAAAAAAAAATACAATCGATATTTTAGATCGGATATCCATCGGATAATAAAAAGTAAATATGTATACCAATGCAGTTAATAAAAACACATACATCTCGTCTACTAACAGAGGGCTATACATCATAATACAATTTAATTCTATAGGTATAGCCGCCTCGCAAATCGGCTAAAAAATTTAAACCGATTATAACAAAATTTAGTTTGGCAACATTGTGTGAAGGGAATACGGGAACACTACAGGGGAAAAAGATAAATATGGCCAAAGCGAAGGGAATAGTCGGAATAGTCGGGATAGTGACAAACTATCGATTTTTGAAGAAAATATGCAGAAAAGGGATCTAACCAAATTCCCCAACTTGAAATCTTCTTGTGGTGATTCTGAGGATCTTCAAACATATTGCCTTCACCGTCAAACATTGAATGAAGATCTGCAGTCCGGATTTTAAGATTTGACTAGTCTAAAAGTACCAACTTGGTTTATCAATGCTTTCAGCGTAGAAGTTTTAACGGCATGTTCTTCTCTTCAAGAAAGCGTGATTGATTTGAAACATGATGTTGAAATTTAAAATCTGTTTCGGGTAGTGTGGGGGCAGTGTGGGTATGAAAGATTTTGGCCGCGGATAAAAGAAGTTTATCCAATCTTGTGGGATGCAATCAAATTACTATTATTAGCATTCCCTACAACATATCTAGCGGAGAAAGGTTTTAATTCTGTGTGTATATTGGAAAACAAACAAAGAAATAAGCCCGACATATAGTTCAGAGAAATAAGGAAAAAAAGTATCCTGTTGGTGACACAACCCCCTTCAGGCCGAAACTAAATTTTTTGAGTACTATGGACATCTATAATAATAACCTATATGTTTCCTGCAGCCGATTTTGATGATATACATAGTTATAAACAAATGAAGATCAAAAGACGGTAAATTTTCGCTTTTTTCGTCTATTCTTAAATAAATAGGCATTTTGGACAAGTTTGAGAATAAGAAACTCATAAACCGTATAAAAAACTTCAATATGGCGTTCGCTTAATATGTCTATCCTTATTGGTTGCTTAGAAAATTGCAAAATAAATCATAAATTTTGAGTATTTATAAATATTCATAACTTATGTAAAAATTAACTTAGAACCTTCTTATTACACCGAATACTGATACTTATGGTGCTTAATTTATACCCTAAATTTAAAAGCAATTGGTCAAATAGTTTAAAAGGTATTTAATTTGTTTATCCCAAATTAATTTTTTTTGCAACACTGTAAGGCAGAAAATAATGAAGTTACAGTAATACTTTGGATAGTTTATGAAAGAAGAAAATTTACAGTATTAATTTAATTAAAAAAAATTACAAAAAATAATTATAAATATGGCAAAATTATTTTGCAAAAACATGTAAATTAAAAAAAAAGGGGGGGCTAACTTTGTCCCTAATTGTCCTAGGACAGTTGTTTTCTTTCTAAATGTGTATAAAAATTCAGTCTTTCTAAATATGAAAAAATAATTTTTCTATGAGTAGCGGTTAAAAAGTTATTCTAATTGTTTATAAGTAAGCAAAAAATCGACATGTTTTTGCAAAATAATTTTACACTGTTTTAAATTATTTTTTGTCATTTATTTTAAATTAGGGTAATAGTATAAATGTTCTTCTTTCATAAACTGTCCGAAGTATTCTTGTAGCCTAATAATTTTCTGACTTATAGTGTTGCAAAAAAAATGAATTTGGGAAAAACAAATTAAATATCTTTTAAACTATTTGACCAATTGCTTTGAAATTTAAAATATAATTTAAGTACAAGAAGTATCAGCATTCCGTGTAATAAAAAGGTTCTAAGTTCATTTTTACATAAGTTATGAATATTTATAAAAACGGAAAATTTATGATTTATTTTGCAATTTTCTAAGCAACCAATAAGGATGGACATATTCAGCGAACGCCATATTGAAGTTTTTTATACGATTTATGAGTTTCTTACACTCAAATTTGTTTAAAGTGCTTAACTTTTTGGTAATAGACGAAAAAAGCGAAAATTTAGCGTTTTTTGATCTTCATTTGTTTATAACTATGTATATCATCAAAATCGGCTGCAGGAAACATATAGGTTAATAATATAGATGTCCATACTACTCAAAAAATTTGGTTTTGGCCTGGAGGGGGATGTGTCACGAGAAAAGTCTTATTTCTCTGGACTAATAATAGAAAGAGCGGATTTGAGGTTGCTAGTAACCAACATTGAGCTTGACATAAACAAATTATGTGTGGAACACCAGACCCAAGGAAACCATTAACAATTCTTTTAAATATAACCATTTATCATTTTACGAAATGTAAAAATAAATAAAATTTAATGGGGGGAGGGGGATTGTAGTATTCACAACTGGTAAAACCTGTCTAAGGGGGCGATCATGGGAAAAAGGTTGGGAACCACTGCTTTAGACTACACCAATCTGATTGACGAGTTTGCCAAAATTAAAATCAAAAGGATAAATGTAATTTTCATAAATGTTATTTACTGTTAATACATATTTCATTTAATTTAAAGTATATAAGTTTTGTTTTTAAAATAAAAGTTTTCGTTCATTTTGTGTAATTTCATTTAATAAAAATAAATACTAGTAGGTATTAAGTTTCAATAATATTTAGAGGGCGGCATTTCGAAGACTTGCATCATATTGAAAAGATGTATCGCACGGCTCTGGCGCCAAGTTACACAACTAATTATAAAACCAAAATGTTAATGGAATCGGAAGAGTCCAAAGATGGCGGTAATCACTCCGCAATGAGTGTAGATGACATGATAATATATATCAAAGGAAAGTTGCAAGTAACTTAGTAGTCCAAGTAATGAAGCTTAAAATAGGAAAAAACCTCGCAATTTTTACACAATGGATCGATTTGCTTGAAAATTTGAAGATAAGTAGTGGATAAGTAGTCCAAGGATCAAAATTTATATGATGCCGTAAGGCGCTTTTACGATGGGGGTGGTTGCCACCCCATCTGGGGGTGGTTGCCACCCTATCTGGGGGTTGGAAATTTTTCATTATATTTTGACCATAAAAGTTGGTAAAAACATTCATTCTAAGCAAAAAATGTTCTATACATTTTTTTGATAAAATTAATAGGGTTCGATTTATTCGCTATCGAAAATATTAGTTTTATAACGAAAAAATCAATGTTTTAATCAGTTTTCTGCTAATAACTCAAAAAGTTTTTGTTTTATCAAAACAACTTTACCTAACAAAATATACCTATTGAAAAAATAAACAAAACGGTTTTTTTTTAAAATTTTCTTTAAGACCAATAGTAATCGAGTTATACTTTATTATATGTTAGCTCTTTTTCGTCAAATGCTAAATATTGTAGTTTTTAAGTCAAAAGACGGATAAACTGTGCATTTTTCGAGGATAACTTGTTCAAACTAATTTAAAGTATTTAAAAATATAAAATATCTATCTCCAGAAATACAAAAAATTTCTCTAGCTCAAAAATTAAGTGACCTACAACGAAAAGAATGTCAGACCCTATTTTTTCAGCGAACAAGTGATCGGGAACAACCTCCTAATCACCACCCTAGTTAAAATAGTCATTGACCTTATTTGGTCTTCTTTATTTGTGTATTATTAATAGGTTCTAGAAGTTTGACCGGATTAGAATGATTGGTTTCTAAAAAAATGGAGTTAAAAGCGAATAATGAATTTTTGTAGTTTGGTAAAAAATGCCATTTTCTTCAGAATAGAAAGATTAGTATCAGAGATATGAAAAAATGCTTAAATATGAAATTGTAGGTTATTCAATTTCCAAGAATTTGGTTTGAAAAAATTTTTTCTACGGCAAAAATTGAGTGAATCCTAAATGAGTACCTATATCGAAAAATATTGATTTTTTCGATATAAAACAAACACTTTCGATAGGGAATAAATCGAAAACTATTAATTTTATCAAAAAAATGTATAGAACATTTTTTGCTTATAATGAACGTTTTTATTAACTTTTGCGGTCAAAATATAAAAAAAATTTCCACCCCCTAGATGGGGTGGCAACCACCCCCATGGTAAAAGCGCCTTTCGGCATCATGTAAATTTTGTTCCTTGGACTATCCACTACTTATTCTCAAATTTTCAAGCAAATCGATCCATTCTGTAAAAATTGCGAGGCGAAAAGCTTCGGTTACTGGACTATAGTACAAAATAAAGCTAATAGTTTATTGCCTTTAAAATAAAATTGAGAAACAAAAGACTTACCCCGTACTCAATCAGTAAAATAACGTAAAACTGAAGAATATTTAATAAATTTTCGAATTTGTACGTATATAATATATAATGAAATATCGATGTAAACATTGTGAATGTCATTGCAAATATTACCAAAAATAGTACTCCAGCGTATTGATTAAACAACATTGCAATCTGGTGTAGCATCGAAATGATTTTCTTAAACTTCTTAAGTTCTTTTGTATATTTATGTCTATCATAGTTACTCTTCGCTAATAAATTTGGTACAGCCGATGATAATATTATATACCTCTTGCATAAGAAGCCACTAAGTTGTGATGTGAATATAGTAAATACCGTCATTTTAATACTGAGAAAAAATTGAAAAAGTGTAAAACCTAAAAACCAAAACGAAATTTGAAAATGTTGTACGCAATCTTGAAACGGAGTAAATGATAAAACCAAGAGAAATACTATTTTGGGTATGTTTGAACATCCGCTAAACTGAGCTTCGTACAATGTTTCCAATAAATTAATGCGGTTAAACATCTCTGTTAAGGCCTTCCTTTGTTTAATACACATAATAAAAGCGAATATATGCCAACTGGCTCTCAAATAACTAGCTACTGCAAAATACATTGGAAAAACAGACGGGACGTGATATTTAGCTACCATATCAAGTTGATGTAACAAAGCTAAGTACGTTGCAAACGCCCCTGTAGTAATTATACATGGAACGTATATATACATAAACATGGATCCTTTTTTGGCAGGAAACATGCCAAGATATGGCCCTACAGTAAAAAATAGTTTAAGGACAACAGTATCGCTGGCCATTTTTAATAGTTACAACGTTCAACGTCTACAATATTTTAAAGTTACAGTATATTTGTTGTGGTTGAAAAAATATATCTAATGATAATGTAGAAAAAATGTAAGTAACGTTAAAGTTTAGAAAATTACAGGGTGGACACCCGAAAAATTTTTAGCTAAGTTTTGTGCTTATTGACGAAAAAAATGCTCGTACCCATTATTTTTTTTAGGGGTTATATTTTGTATAAGGTACACGGGGGTAAGTGGAACCCCTAAAATTAAAAGTTTAAGTTCGGACATGCATGGAAAATGAAATTATGTATGCTAAATATATTATTCAAATGTATATAGGTACAACCTTGCTTTTCTTAAAACAAAAAATTTAAATTGATAATTGAAGTTGGTTGCACTAGGTTCCACTTTCCCCTATAGTATGGGATGTTTGCCAAAAATTTTTTTCCGAAAAGGATAAATATAAACTTCGCTGTGGTGGTGAATGTTGCCGATATTTTTGTACGTCGTGTACTGGCCTAGACTAAGCTACTATTAAGGTACTCTATCATCAAAAGTACCACAATATTAGATTCTTTTGTAGTATCTGTGATTCTCCCACAGTAAGACATCTTCACGATAAAGTTTCTCAGTTCCAGAAATCACAGATCCCCATTGAAATTGTAGAAGCACTGGGGACTTGTCTAAAGAAAAATATCGATTTATTTCCAGTCATCTCAGAAATCTATGACACCTTGAATACTCATGACCCAAATTTGAAAAATCTTTACAAAAGAATAGATGAAATTCACAGTCATCTTACGAGAAGCCCTGACAATGAACATGAATCATTATTCCATACGATCAGGGAAATGAAACAAG
This sequence comes from Diabrotica virgifera virgifera, assembly GCF_917563875.1. NCBI lineage: Eukaryota > Metazoa > Arthropoda > Insecta > Coleoptera > Chrysomelidae > Diabrotica > Diabrotica virgifera. The sequence goes on along the minus strand of NC_065444.1, from coordinate 64,973,376 downwards.
ACATTTTTAATCTGGTGTCAATATTTATGGGCAATCAGGAAGAGACTGTGAAGGTCCAAATTCAGGATACATCAAAGGAAGACATAGTGAAGGAAATGGCTGACTTGAAAATGACTATCAACCAAATGGCACACAAAATTGAAAAGCTAGGTACCAATGAAAAACCAAATAAAACTCCACCGCAAACCATAAAAAAGTCCATTTCAACACAAACTAATCCTGCAGAAACCCAAGAGCCTTTAGTGTCTTCTCCTTTAAAGGTAAATACTGTACCACCTACCAAATACACTGTAAAAGAAAACTGGCATTATGTGGTTGTATCAAAAATTCCACCTCCTTATACTGCTAAACAGATTGCACACTATGTCAAGGAGAAACTTGGTACCACCCTTGGAGGGATACGGATAGACCAGACTCTGATTTTAAGATCGGTGTGCAAAATCAAAGTTTCATCAAGTTGCTGAAAGATCCAAGTTTGTGGCCGCCTGGTACTGTAGTAGACAACCTTAATGACAATCCTCCAGCGCATACGAATTCAGCTTCAACGACCATTAAAGTAGCGGCTCCAGCATCCAGTACTTCTTACACGACACCATCAACACCTACTAAGGAGGGCAGGGGCATATCCATTCAGATTGGTTCAGATAGGGATGCCATTATTGAAGTCCTTTAATAAACAAAATTCAAGTATTGTGCTTACGGAGAAAACTATGAAAAAGGATGATGGGCTTTGTATGGACCCGATGACTCCACCTACAGTGCGGCTATCTCGTACTGCGGATGTGGAAAATAGTCGTTACTTGTTAGCTAGACTGAGAGACCCTGGAATTTTGAATCCTCTTCGACTCTTCCTTGCCTATCTCCATGATCAGCCCTCGAGTACGTGTTACGATGGGCACACCAACACCACCATTAAGTTGATGCTGGCTTCAGAGGGACTTCCTACTGACGTGGATTCCCTGCGTAAGCTGTATCACAGATTCCATGAGGCTTATGGTATTAGTACTGCTAAAATTGAAGCAGATCTTTCGGCTTTTGGATCCTTCTTTTCCACTGAGACACGCCTCCGACTCCAGAAAATTAGGGAATGTCAGAATAAATATTTTTCGAGTAATTCCCCATCTAGCAAAAATTTTTTTTAAATAAATTGACGCGTACAGAAGATCAAGCGCCTTCTGACAATTTGGACGATAGCAAGCTAAGTTTATTTCTTATTAACATTCAGTCGTTAAGACACAAAACTGATGAATTACTTCTATTACTAGAAGAGCTAAATTTTGCTGAGATTGTTGCCATAACTGAACATTGGTTAAATGTTGATGAACCTGTGTTTATTAAAAATTACACTATTATATCCAGATTTAACAGGAGTAGATTATCTCATGGGGGTACTTTGATTATGTCTACACAAAATGACTTTTCAGCAGTGACCAAATTTGATAATTTATTAATTAACATAAAGAGAAGTATCCATTTATTAATTGAAAAAGTTTTTGAATTCTCCATAATTTATCAGAAATCTTCTGACCTCTATATTATTTGTATTTATAGAACTCCCGATGCGGATGTGCAGATTTTCTTACAACAACTACTTAGCTTGCTAGAATCTATTCCTTCAAAAAGTAAATTAATTCTATGTGGCGATCTAAATATTGACTACTCCAGTGTGTGTGCTGCTCAAGAATCTCTTCATTCTGTCTTTGATTCCTTTGGTATAGGTATGCATGTAAATTCTCCAACCAGAATAACTAAAACTAGCTCTAGGATCATTGACTATGTCGTATCGTCTTTAGCTCCAAATTCTACTGACTGTACTGTTTTTAACTCAGGTTTCTCTGAGCATGAAGCAGTATTGACTACATTTTGGTTAAAATCAAAAAATAATAGTGAAAACACGCAACGAAAATTGTTCCGTGTCTTTGGAGAACAAAATTTTCTAACATTTAAACACCTATGTCAAACAACTGACTGGGACTTCCGCTCTGTTGATGTCGACATCGAGTTTTCTAGATTCGTAAAGTTATTATCTGGTCTGGCATACGAATTCTTTCCTCTTAGGCCCATCAAAACTAAACATCGTAAACCCTGGTCAACTAGAGGTCTACGTATATCTACAAAGAACATGCGCTCATTATCGTACCTAAAAAAATTCTCGGACAACATATCCTTCCATGATTACGTTAGGCTTTACAAGAAAATTTACCATAAAGCCATAAAGGCCGCCAAGGAAATTTATTACAATGCGAGGCTGGCTAAATCAGGTAATGTTGCTAAGGAAACGTGGTCTATCGTAAATGAACTGAGAGATAAGACTTCTTCTCCCACCACAATCCCGACTTCTCCTGAAACCCTGAACAATTACTTTGTAAATGTGGCAAATAATTTAACAAATACTATACCTCCTTCTCAGGATCCGATTTCATATCTTTCTCATAGGAATGTAAATAGTTTCTTTTTTACACCCATAGTATTAGGTGAACTACGCTCTACAATAAATGACATTAAAAATAAATCGTCATCTGGGACTGATGGCCTCACTCTTAAAATGTTTTCTGCTCTACCTGATTGCACTTTAAACCATCTTACTACCTTAATAAACAGGTCATTCGAAACTGGGGTTTTTCCAAGCTGCCTTAAGACCAGTGGCGGTCTCAGAGTCAGATTTTGGGAGGGGCGATGGTCTGTTGCAGGGGGGTCTGGGGGGTGCAGCCCCCCAGCCGGAAAGGGGGTCCGGAAAATTTTTAAAAATATGGCAAGATTTTGAGAGTTTTAAAGGCATTTTATTCATTTGAACAGTTGATGGACCGAATATGGACTGACTGTCACTTAGTGGTTGTGACGAACGGAGAAAAAGGAAAATCACTTATTATTATTACAATTAGTATGAGTGGAAACAGTTTTACACTATAATTAAAAATAAAAAAGCTAGCCTCTAAAGCTTGTTGTAAATATTGTTCGGCTAACTTACAAATAAAATATTCAAAATATATTTTGTATTCTTGTGATTGTATCAAAAACCAATTTAGAACTATTGAAAACAACTCAAAGTCTAATAGAAAAGGTTTGTGGGTGATAGTATTTTTCAATGGCAAGCCTCTGAAGCAAGTCTCATCTTTCTCAACCTTTGACGATTTAGGTGGTTTTACTTTATCACGAACAAACGTCAAACTTCAGAGGTTTGGTCTGACAATGTTAGTTTTACGCTTGAATTGAAAGAGCTCAAAACACATTTTACCTTCTAAAATGTTAAAATTTACAATAAATATACAATACAAATTAGTCTATTAGAATGGAAAAAAGGAGGTTCACATTATACATTGTAATAGTTTTATTAGGTTATAAGTAATAAAATAACAAGTTATAAGGTTTTAAAAAGAATGTAATTACAAATAGAATTCAAGTCTTCGATGACCACTTTTGGCGAATCGTTCTAAAATTTTCATTGGGTCTACAGGGATGTCTCGATGGGCATGGGGTAGAGCAAGTCCAGTCAACCTGTCTTGACGCATCCGTGTTCTTAGCCACGACTTTATTCTCTTTAGAGATTGAAAGCTACGCTCCTCTTTGCTTTTCTTTTCAATGCTCGGACTCTTGGCAGAGCTTTTCATTGTAGTATTTCTTGGGAACAAATCGACAATTTTCCTTTTTCGGGCTGTTGTATCGGGTGCAGTCTTCAGCTTCAATTTGTTCTGGCTCTCCTGAAATAGAACACATTAAATAGCTCAATGCAATTAACGCATTCACTGCGATCGACCTGTTAAAACATGAAAATTGCATACGTTCCCATGTTTATTCAAAGATCCCATATGCACTTGACGCAGTGAATGTGTTAAGTGGTGTACATCAAAGCAAATAAAATATCAACAACGACATTCGAAAAAAATTAAATTGTTAACGTATTCTTATTTTAGTGCTTGATTTAATACAATTTAATTGAGCTAAAAATTATAAAAATAATAGCATAAAATTATCAAATACTGTTATTCAAAAATACATTTGAAAGATGAATTACTAGGGCTGTAATAATAGAATCAGTTATTACATTATTGTTAACAAGTTATTATTCGTGAATAAAGACATAAAAATGATGTTATGGAGACAATAAGTTCAAAACTATTGATCATACTTATTAAAACAACCTAAATTATTAAATAATATATTATATATTTTTTTTAAGATAAAAACTATAAGTACAATCTAACATGGTCTAACAGTAGTTTCATTGCGAATCACATCTCAGAACTGAAATGTCTCTCAAACTATGTTAGATTTTATTAGTTTCGTATCTGAGTTTAAATTTGCCGGGCTCAGAGCTACCGGATGCAGCACCGAAAACTGAGGTTAGCTAATTTAGCTTTTGATAGGCTGTACATAATACGTTGTACTCCGTACCCTCAAAAGGCACTCAGTTTTCTTAAAATGTTACGTTTGTTTTTGAGTTAATAGCCTAAGCGGTAGGCCTGTGAATAATTCTCTATAGCCTACGGTACACCAAAACTACAGGTTTTCTTTTAAACCCTTAAGTTAAACCCAAGGCAGCTAAAGATATAAATACGAATGAGTTAAGGACATAATTAAAACAAACTTACCATGTCGATGTCGTCTTTTGCAGTTGCACATGGAAAAGGAAACGCTTGAGCAAACTGACACTTATACTTTGACTTTGCCAGGCATTGATACACGGCCAATATGTAGCAACTAGCAAGGCTAGCAAGCAACGTCTGACTGAAGAAGATTTGTTATTTGTTCTATTCTCTGTGATTTATACAGTGTTGCCACTGCCACTGTGAATTCAACGACAACATTACAGAAACGTCACTGTACCGTATTTGATGTTACGTTATATCAAAACTAACCGTAGGCTATTAAAATAATCTGTCTACGGACCTTTTCACACTGTTAGATTATTTTGTCCAATAATAGCAATGCATTAGTTCGATCTCACACTTCGGATTAATATCTATATTAACTTATCAATTTTTCAGAAAACTAAGGTTTCTGGGGGGGGGGGCGATCGCCCCCGTCGCCCCCCCTTGAGGCCGCCACTGCTTAAGACAGCGATAATTATTCCTATACACAAAGGAGGCGATAAAGATCTTGCTTCGAATTATCGCCCTATTGCACTCCTGCCCACGTTGTCGAAGATAATTGAAAGTCTGGTAAAAAAAAAGAATCTTATCTTTTCTGTTGAAATACAAATTGCTTACTCCACATCAATTTGGATTCCTGAGTGGAAAATGCACGAATGATGCTATGTTCTTCCTTTTCGATCATGTTTACTCCAGTCTAAACAACCATCACTCTACAGCAACAATTTTCTGTGATTTCTCTAAAGCATTCGATTGTGTAAACCATAACATCTTGACTGACAAATTACAGCACTATGGATTTAGGGGAAAGGCTCTTAAATGGCTTAAATCATATCTTAATAAAAGAAGTCAGTTTGTAAGGGTTGACACGAAGACGTCTTCTTGCATGCCATTAGAATGTGGGCTACCTCAGGGTTCAGTTCTAGGCCCTATATTGTTTCTGATATACATAAATGACATCTCTAGTCTGAACATTAAAGGTAAAATATGTCTCTTTGCAGATGATACTAGTATTACTTGGAGTAACACGGATATTATGGATCTTCGCAATACCATAGCTACAGACCTAGTCACCATTAAATCGTGGTGCGATTCGAATCTCCTGTTATTTAACGTTTCTAAAACCAAAGTCCTACCTTACAACAGTATGATGCAACCTTTAGTACTTAATAACAACAGTCTAGAGGTAGTTGAATCGGTGAAGTTCTTAGGGCTTATTGTGGATAAGTCTCTAAAATGGAACTTGCACATTGATGCCTTACACAAAAAATTAAGTTCTGCTTGTTTTGCGCTAAGATCAGTTGCTACGGAAATGAATTTGTCAACATCTAGGACCGTTTATTATGCCCTTTTTGAGTCTCATCTTCGGTACGCCCTTCCATTCTGGGGTACGTGTTGTGCGACTCAATTTGAGCGTATTTTTAAACTACAAAAGAGAGCTCTTCGGTACTCCTTGAGACTCAATAGCAGAGTTCATTGCCAAGAATTCTTTAAAAAATTTATAATATTAACTCTTCCTTCTTTGTTTGTTTTTGAATCCGTTTGTTTAATCCGCAAACATGCATCAGAAGGTTCAGAGAGACCCACTCACAACTATCCCCTTAGAAACGTGGAGCATAATCTTTATCTGCCAACCTCACGGTCTGAGCTGGTTAAGTGCTCTATACTATACAATTCGAGAAAAATGTACAATCACCTGCCATCTAACATCAAATCTATTGCAGCATTTCCCGCTTTTCGCAAGGCCTTGAAAGCTTATTTGCTGGAGAGAGCTTTTTATACAGTGAATGACTTTTTGATAAACGATTTGAATTCAGCAAATTGACTTGCAGGATTATTACTTTCGAGTACTTTTATACATATTTGCAGCGGCATAGAACTTTTGATTTACTTTCCCTTTCCCTTTTCCTCGTTCGCCTTCTTTTTGCTCTGACGTTGTATACATATTGTTTGCAAAATTTTAAATTTTTTAATGTGTACTTAATAACTATAAAATTATATTAAGTAGTATAACTCACGCCATTTACTTGGTGTCTGTTTCTGTTTTTGTTTTGTTTGTAGTTTTTTTATTATTTTTTGTTTTTTATTGTATTTTTTTATTTTGTATAAGGTTTGTCCACAAATTGGTAAATTTTTTTGACAATAAAGCATACCTTACTTACTTAAGTGGACCTCAGCGTTATTTTATTCATTTAACTATTTGTAAACAACAATAAATAATGTTTTGATGCTAGATATAGCGTCATTGGATTCTTACAGCTACTACGGCCGCATCCAGCTGATCCTGGGTATAGCATGGAGGTGGTTTTCTTTTAATGTACTTTCCAACCATTATAGCCTGCAACAACAAAAAAATTAGTTCTGAAAAAACTTTTTTTTAAAGAAATTTTTTTTTCAGCTCACGGTAAGTCGATATTTTACTTTAAATTAAATGAACAATTAAATCAAAAAATAAAGTAGTACAAAATACAAGTATCCACCTGCCCCTTTGTTATGATTTCACTTGCCCCAAATGTGTAAAAACCCTGAGGCAAGTGGAGCCTATCAATTTATCTTAATGTTTTTATAAAATGGTATTGTACCCTCGGAGATCCGTGGAAAAAATTTACACCCAAAATAACAAAATTCAGTTTGGCAACACTGTGCGAATGTTGATAGTAACATATCCTCTTTAAGATAAGCACAACTGTAATTTAGTCCAAACAAATTAATATATTTTTTTGCCAACAAAAATGAGATTTTTCAACCAAATAATGTTTCAAATATGATGTGCAAAATAATTTTTAATTGGGTTCTGCTAATGGGCTTGCTTTTTTGTGATTAAAGTAAAAAAAAACTAAATTTTACTCATTAAATCAATGTTGTCCGGTTATCGTCTTAATTATTTTAACTGTACTAATATCCGTTCAGTAATTATGAATGATTAATAGGTCGTTAAAACATTTTATCTGTAGCGGCTTCTGGAATATCTTAAAAATATCGAATTTCATTGATAAAATGCGCATATTCCACCGATCTTCGCTTCGACAATACAAATCTTATTAAGAACATTAAACTTATAAGGCTAAACAAATACTTACCACCAAAAATACTACGCTGAATTCACTATTCTTAAAATCAACAACGATTCTTAATACATGTGTCAAATTATATACGTAGTTTAATAACGACCAAACTGCAATGACGTTAATAGGCGAGCGGCAGATACCCCTAAAATGACAAGGTACTGACCACGGAATCCCCCCCCCCGCATTGGGATGTACTTTGAGCTCTATACGCTTAACACCATACACCCTTCAGAAGAGACCTTCCAGTAGTTGTAACCCCCACCCCCCTTTCAGGTAGTTGTAACCCCCCTTAGGATCATAATGGTTACGCCTATGCTGGGGCTAGTAGACACACATCTGTGCAGGAAGTGTGAACGAGATGTCGAAACTGCCGAACATGTCCGATGTGAATGTCCGAAATTATCGTCTATACGATAGTATGCATTCGGCGAGCCTTATGGAGAATTCTCACGACGAGGTCGAGGCGCGTGTTGAAGCGAGATTCAAGTGGGTCCTAATTTAAACGTCGGCAAAGAGAGATATAATATATATAATAGTGGAAAAGAAAGAGAACGCAGATACCCCACAAGACGGTAAAATTAGTAATATTTACACTTTGTGATAAAATGTCCCGAAGAATACAGGCAACCAAAAAGTTGACCGCTCTCAGTGGTGGAGATAAAAATATTAGTTGGTTTTTTTAATTCTCACAATGATAAAAATTAGAACAAAACGTAGTTTGACCATAAAATTACCACGCCACTGATCATACCCTCGGCTGACGAGACATCCACACTATCTACAGGCTAATAAATTTTAGCATTTGGTGTTATTTTAAGGGTCATAAATACCAAATTTTGACAGAAATTTCTCTATCTCTTCTTACGTTTAATCTTTTTCACGTTGGGTTGAATTCCGTCTTCAGTTTTTATCTTTTTCTGTTACATTTTTTTATTTCACTCATAATGTCGCAACACGCTCTGTCAGTTTTCCTCTTTAGCCTACACCTGCCGACATAGAGGATATGTCCCCTGGTGATTTGTCTACCTTCCTGGAAATGGCAGGATGGGCAATTAACAAAGGACGACAACCCCTGGGAGGATGCACAATGGGTCAATTGTGGCCGTGTGACTTGACTTTCCCTCCTACTCTACAGATACAAAAGTTCTAACAAGTAATTTTTTTTATTGGCTTTAGGATTAGATTTTTTTATGTGGTCAGAAACAAAGTAAGTAGTACATACAAAACATAATATATCTTATTATCTAATATCTTATATCTAAATAATTATTATCTAATATCTTATATCTAAATTATCTAATTAGTAATATAAGTTAAGATTATCTAAGTCTGACCGAGTTTTGGTTAAGAATAGATATAATAAACATTTTTCTTCAAAGTGAATTTTTGTTAAATTAATCTTAATAAGCATTTTGGGATAAGGACAAGGGTCACACTTAATAACAAGTAATAAAAAGAGGATGATTAATGCTAGCTGCTATGTTATCAGAATCCTGATGTTGTGAAAATAACAAAAAATAGTAAGTAGGTACAAACTCAGTTTAAACTAGTCTCTACTGAGTTTTAGTTGCAAAGCCTGAAATGCATTAAATTAAAATAAAAGAAACCACTGTGGATGACACTAAAAGTTCCTTTCTTTAGGCGAAGGATTTAATGATACTTGTCATATAGGCTATTGATTATATTCAAAATAAGATAGCTAAAAGGAACTACAACGTTAACGGGGTTTTATTATTTCATATGATCAATAGACATCTATATATGAAAAAACCGCGGAGTGCTACCATTTAAAGGGGTGCGTTTTTGAGAAATGGGTGAATTAGTCCCTGGGCATAGGTTACATTAGGGTGAGTTCTATGCACTTTTGGTACAAATATATCTACATAAAAATTGTTCCTGGTTAAATTTCCTATCTAAATATCACTTTTTAAAGTAAATGATACTATTTTTTATACAAATATGTTCAAAAGAAATAGCACAAGGAAACCCAAAAGAAAGAAATTTTGTTTTTTGTCCCATAACTTTTGTCCACGAGGATATAGGTATAGACATTGCTTTACAGGAAAAAAACCTACTTATTTCTTCTTTAAAATTTTGTTTAGTAGAGGTAATTAAGATTTATAGTTTTCGAAATATGATTTTTCAAATTTCGCCACTCACAGCAATTATGGGAAATTTTTCTTGTTATTTCGCAAATATTGTTCTGTAACTTTTTTCTACGTTACTTTAGGTATATTCAATGGTACACGTAATAGGAATAGAAATTAATTATCTTTAAAATGGTCTACTGCATAACATTGTACGACTTTTTTTTAAAGAGATTATGGTTTTTCAAGGTTTTATACTTTTAACAATTTTTTATAATTTAACATAAAAATAAAATAATATTAGTATATAATACATATATTATATAATATTATGTTATATATTCTATAATTCCTAATATAAAAAAAAATATTATTTTTTTACATTTTTTACAATTATTTTTGAAATTTCTCATTATAACTTTTTTTCTTCTAGATTTAGGTATATATTATATTATATAATAAAAAAAGCTTTTTTGTTTACTTTAAAATGGTGTATTACAACAAATTCTAGGTTTATTTTTGAATGAGATATTAGTTTTCAAAATGTAATAAGTACTTGCAACGATTTTTGATTTTAGGATTATTTTTTAAATTTCTCATTATAACTTTTTTTTTCTTGTACATGAATATACTATATATTGCTCAATAAAGAGGGCTTACTTTCTGTTCTTTAAAATGGTGTATCATCTATATTTAAATAATGGAAACCGAGTGATTCTTTGATACCCTTTGCAGAATATTGAACAACTAATTAGTATCTTCCTACAACCGCAGTTTTTTGTACATCCTTTGGTACATTTACATGATATTTTTTCAAGCAAAGCTTGTGGTGCAGGAGCTTTGACAGAAATTATTGGAATTAATCCATATTTTGAAGTTTGCTTGGCCGAGTCAAGTGGATCGAAAGTATTACCTATAAAAAATAAGATTCAATCATAACACACAATCACATAAAAAACTTATAATGAGAAATTTAAAAAATAATCCTAAAATCAAAAATCGTTGCAAGTACTTATTACATTTTAAAAAAGCATACCTTATTCAAAAATATTCCTAGAATTTTTTATAATACACCAATTTAAAGTAAACAGAATAAGCTTTCTTTTTTATTATATAATAAATACCTAAATGTAGAAAAAAAAGTTATAATGGGAAATTAAAAAAAAAGTAAAAAATATAAAAACCCGTTAAAAGTATAAAATCTTGAAAAAAATAACCTCTTTAAGAGAAGTCGTACAACATTATACAGTAGAAAATTTTAAAGGTAATTGATTTCTATTCCTCTTACATGTATCATAGCATTTGCCTAAAGTTACGTAGAAAAAAGTTACAGAACAATATTTGCGAAATAACAAGGAAAATTGCCCAAAATTGCTGTGAGTGGCGAACTTTGAAAAATCATATTTCGAAAATTGTAAATCCTAATGACCTCCACCAAACAACATTTTAAAGATAAAATATGTAAGTTTTTTTTCTGTGAAGCAATGTCTATACCTATATCCCCGTGGACAAGAGTTATGGGACAAAAAACAAAATTTCTTTCTTTTGGGTTTCTTTGTGCTTTTTCTTTTGAACATATTTTTGTAAAAAATAGTATCATTGACTTTAAAAAGTTATATATAGATAGGAACGTTAATTTGAAAAATAAACATTGCTTTTCGCTTAAATTAAATGTTCAAACTGCTAAAAGGTAGGTGGGTGGCAGCTTTATTATTGAATTTAAGCGAATACAATATTTATTTATCAAATAAACATTTTTTTCTGTTTTCGGACAACATTAAAATGTATTTCGAATTAAATAAATTATATGCATTCTTCTTTTTGTCTCAATTAATTTAATTAAAAAAAATTTTTGGGCACCCTGTTTAAATAATTATATTAATGTTTATATTAGTGAATAGATAATTGAATAACCTTTCGAATGAGTTATCACAGGACCCCTATTCTCATTTAAAAAATCATCGATTGCGTCATCACGCCCAGATGGATGACGTCACTAGTATGATGAATATGCCAAAAAATTAAAATGTAAAAATAAAAATCGACCTGATTCGGGATTTATCTCCAGAGTCGCCCATTCTCGAGAAAATGAATTTATTCCAACTCAAACGTCCTCACTCTACATATAACTTCAGAGGTGCCCATTGAGACTTTTGATCTACACATCAAGGACTACTAGAACCCAAAGTTTCAAAGCATTTGACAGAGAGCTATTTGAAAATGAATTTATTCCAACTCAAACATCCTCACTTTACATATAACTTCAGAGGCTTATATCTTAAATCCATGATTTTTTGGAGCTAAGGGCCCAGTGAGTTTTTTGTTCTACACATCAAGGACTACCAGAACCCAAAGTTTCAGAGCATTTGACAGAGAACCATTTCCCATAAGGTTTCTGCGGTGTCCTTTAAGATTAGAGGGACAATTTTAAACAAATTGCTTCCCAATGCAAGAGTGTAGGGAAAAGTCGGTACATGTTGAGACAATGTTAAATCTACAACATAACGATAAGATGAACATGAAGAACGCCCCAACAAAGAGAGAGAGAGAGAGAGAGAGAGAGAGAGAGAGAGAGAGAGAGAGAGAGAGAGAGAGAGAATAACACATAGGCTGCTGGTTGCAAAAAATCTTGTAAAGGGGGTTTTAACATTATGGCCGAAAAAGAATTATACAACAACAATATAAAACTAATATATCTAACAAACCTAGATCGTAAAGAGCGATAAATTCTACAATTACAAGGTTACTTACAGTCTTTCAACTGTCAGTATATGTGCACTATTGTCTGTGAATCACCATCACGACGATCCTGATGTAGAGGCGATGTGGCAACCTTGGGTTTGACAGATACCAGCAAAACGAAGCGAGCTTCTAACATTTTGGTACACAAAAGGGAACTATACTTGTGATTGATTGCTCTTTTAATTGGAGTAAGGCCCGGGACGGACTTTTTTGAAGCACAACAGAAAGGTTGAGACTTCCTTTTCTTAATTCACACTGCTTTGCTCACACTTTCGAGAACTACGAGCAACAGGGTCTTACTCGGATATCAACTGAGATCGCACTAACCCCAAAAGGGGCGGGTTGTCCTCGTACTTAGAGGGTGAAGGCTGATGGTACTTGAACAGAAAGTCTTTTCGAAAAACATGTGTCTTTTTAGACACACACATTAAACTAAACACATACATGAAAGCTAACACTTTTGTCCTTACATATTTACATTGTTGACAGTGTTGCAAATCAAAGATGCAAGTAAAATTTTAATTACAAATATTTTAATAGTTTGACATGTTCGAAAAAGCTATTCGAACACTACCTAAAAAGTGCTTTAATTGCATGACAAAAACCTCCGGTCAGGATTGAAAGGTCAAATACACTACTGCCGAGATATTTAGTACGGTCAGCCTAAGAAAGGTTGTTTCTTAGGCTGAGAGAATCTCTCAGATTACATACGGGAACGTCATGTTTTTGCGGAAGTTAAGTTCAAACTCCTAGAGAACAGAGAAATATCAGAACTTCTAAAAGTGCAACGACTTTATATAAACGAATTTTTTATCCAAGAAAGATTTTCCTCAAATAAAAACTATGAAATAAAAAATATGTCTCTCTAAAAATAAAAAACAAAACATGGGGGAAAATTTCCCGCGATCCATCCTGTATAAAAGATGTAATGGACGTTGTAATACTGTGTTTTAAATTTATTATTGGATTTCTAGATTATACATAAACGGAATATACAGATTGTTATCAGTCTTTCTTTTTTTCTCTCACAGCGCCTTCCCATTTCTTTTGTTGGTAATCGTTATAGCAATTTGTAGCTACCATCTATCTTTATTTATGACATTAATTGATGGAGACTATATCTTGGATTATTTAGTATGAGACCGAGATATTCCAATTATTAAAATCTTTTTATATACTTGGCTTGGTTGGTGTCACGGACTCCGCAAATTTTGTAATCCATTTTAAAAATAGTTCTCGGCTACCTACACACCTGAAATTTTCAGGATAGCTTAGAACTAGCTAACAATGCAATATTTAACTGCTATTATACAGGGTGATTAATTATTAGTGGGGTGAAGCTCCATAGATTCGTTATAGTAATAGATAGCGATAATACTTAATAACAAAAATTGTAGCGAACTTTGAGCTTCACATTACAAAATTAGCTAGAATGTTACAGGGTGTTCGATAAAATAGTGGCAGACCAAACTTATGTTTTTTTTTTAAATAGAACACCCAGTATTTTATTTTATATTCGAAATCCTCATAACTTTTCGATTACAAAAATATAAAGGTTTGGTATGTTATACGGGGTATTTATAAAGTTATAACCAATTTTATATGAAAACCGTAACAAGTTTAACTACCTGTATAAATAAAAGCAAGCACAAGCTCAATGGTTTATTGACGTCATATTTTTTTATTTATTGTCAAAATTTTCGTAAATGTTTGTTTTGCTAATTTTGTTTATATTGAATACAGGGTGAGACAAAACGCAAGTACATTATTTTCTCAGTAATTTTAAATAGAATACCCTGTATTTTATATCATTATCGAAAAGTACCATTACCATACTATAATTTTTTTTTGTATAACATTCCCTATGTGTACATTTATTAGTTTTCGAGATATTTTCATTTTTCAGAGCAAAATTATTAATAATTACGGGTCTAAATCTTTCCAAATTTTAAGTAAGCCATGACTGAATAATTGTCTAAAACTTACAATTTACGATTATTGATTATCAATATGTAATCAAAGTTGGCTACAATTTTTGTTATTAACTTTTATTACTATCTATTACTTATAATGGATCTACAAAGCTTTACTGACCAATCACGCTGTATGGATAAATCATTTTTTTTTAATTTCAAACTATTTTAAAAATGTGACTACTGCAATGATATTTTAAAGTACGTTAATAAATCGATATCTACAAATTGATGGTGCCTAAGTGGCATTAGACTGCAGATCGGGAGGTCCCCAGTTGGAACCCGGCTGTTGCGTATCTTTTTTTACTTGTTTTAATAAATAATTAAAACTTTATATACTTAAAATTATATATACCGTTTTAAACAACAGTGGTATTTGGTATTTTAAAAAATACTATTTTATACTAGTGTAAATTTTGCAATCATAATTATAAATAACAGTTAATACATCTACTAAAAATTTATATTTTATATGTTAATTATTCTTTTCAAATATGTTGTGCCCTACATAAATATGTACATGTACAATAACAAAACCGTGATATTATAAAAAGTACTTTTTCTACTCTATGTCATATTTTGTATAAGTTTTTAGTTTGTGAAAATTGTCATTATAGATAGCAGTGCGTGAAGGATTTAAAGTGTGCGTGAAGTAACAATGTATTTTAAATGGGATTTACTTTTTCGCACTGTTTTTAACTTTCGCGTTGTCATGGTCGCAATCCTTATCTTTCGCGTTGTCATGGTAATGACAGTATGACCAATGAATTACAACAAAAGTTTTGACAGTTTTGTGGTTTGAAAGTAGTTAGAATTTTTAAATGTCAAAGTTCTAAAAATTGTAGAATAGAAATGAATTCCAGTGACGAAGAGTTACAGTTTTTATTTTTGGTTATCGTAGATAAAATATTGTATGAAACTGTACGTGAAGTACTTTTTGCGAACTTACGCGATTTATAGCACTCACTCCGTTGTCGCTCGTACTCTAAATATCGCGTGCGTTCGCAAATAGGATACTTAACGAACTGTTTCATAAAATAACTATTTTTATTAGAGTATAATTTTTGGAATTTTAAGCATTTTATCGTTAAATCGTTTATCGTTAAATAATTTTATATTCTTTCCTGTAAATAATAAAAAGGTTTTATTATAAAAAAGTTCTTTTTATAAAAGTGTAATTATTATTATTATTATTATTATGAATTCTCCTTCGTGTTCCACCTCTTTGACAAAAGTAGAGAATAATCTTGATTTGTGTGCTAAGCACTGCGGGAACAAGGTAAAATATATGTATCACAAAATGGGAAACCTATATTATCTGAAAACGACTTTTTTCATTATAACTAGTAGTTTTCATTTACTCGTCTACGTTCTCTATGGTACTACACACTAATTCTGCCATGTTTCAATAAATCTGCCGTAGATACCTTCGTGGTTTCCTGTTTAACCTAGATCTTCCTATTTGCTGTAGCCCTTATTAGGTTTATTAACTTGTCGATGCATCTCTTATTCTTGAAATTTCTTTCTCGATTCTAATATTTTTAGATTGATTTTATTGTTTATATTCTTCTATTTTTCTTTTTTTTTCTTATGCCCAAATCACCCATGCGGTGATTTTTGCAGTTACTCGAGCGCGTCAGATTATCATATGGGGAGAAACCTGGTACCTTGCAGATGTACCTCTACCATATATTGGCTCTTAACACAGGGAAGTTCGTTAAGGGGCCCGAAAAAAATCTATCCTTCAAAATACTCGAATATGTCAGATTAAGATAAGGTAACTTAAGTACATGCAAAAGAGTGTATATTTATAAAATTTGGGAGGGGGGGGGGGGCGCGTACGGAAATGGGTGAGTCACAAAGTTTCACAAGAAAAAAAGCGAACATTTCGCGAAATGAACGTCAGATCTAAAAACTATAAGATACTTGCTCAATATTTTTCAAAAATTTATCGAACGGTACTAAACATAACCCCCACGGAGAGGGGCGGGGGGTAAATTTAAAATTTTAAATACAAACACCGCAATATTTCGTAAAATGAAAATCAGATACTGAAAACTGCAAAATACACTTTCAAAATGATTTTGAAAAATCTATCGAATGGTAGCAAACATGACCCCACGGAGGTGGGGGTTACTTAAAAATCTTAAATGGGACCCCCAAATTTTATTTGGATTCTTTTTGTAAAAATAAGGAACATTTATTTGAGACATTTTTTCGAATTATGGACAGATGGCGCTATAATCGGAAAAAACGATTATTGGAATTGAAAAATTAAATTAAAAAATGGAAAGTTCCCATTAAAATGGAAAATTTTACTTAACTTTCTTTAGTTTTAGGATCTACTCTTCACAACCCAATAGGTCCCCAAAGCGCTCGAGTGACTGCACATTTATCATACTTTGCTCCCCTACCATTATATTATCGTTGGATTTACTATTTCGTCGATGCATTCTCCCATTCTTGATACTCCTTTCTGGATTTGTAATATTTCTAGATTGATATTACTTTTAATCTTCTTTTTTTTTTCTTTTTATTTCTATTATTATTGGTCGCTCATTTACTCTCATAATTACTATCTCCAGTTTCTTCAGGTTTCTGCTCCATTGATTCACCCCTGTCATCGTTTTTTCGTTTACTATTTTCTTTTGGCGCATTATTTTCTCCTCCCGGATGTCATTTTTTGTTCTTCCGCTATTCTTATCAGCTTCTCTTTGCATATACCTTCCACAGACTCTCCTATCCGTATATTTATCTTCTTTTTTATTAAATTTTTTTTACGTTTCTTCCTACAAGTTGAATTGATTCTTTGGTCCATGGAGGTAGTGCAGCTGTACTCTTCTAGGTAGTTATGTTAAAAAAGTAACTATTCGTTACAAAGTACTCGTTACTTACGAATACCGAAAGTAACGATTACTATACAGAGAGGCAAATCGTTACTTTGATTACTCTGATTACTTCGTACCAATCGTATCAGAGCGAGTACCTATTTGAGTATTGTATCTACTTTGATTACTCTGATTACTTCGTTACTTCATACCAATCGTATTAGAGCGAGTAACGACTATTGTATCTACTTTGATTACTTTGATTACTCTGATTACTTCGTTACTTCGTGCCAATCGTATCAAAGCGAGTAACGACTATTGTATCTACTTTTATTACTTTTATTACTCTGATTACTTCGTACCAATCGTATCAGAGCGAGTAACGACTATTGTATCTACTTTTATTACTTTGATTACTCTGATTACTTCGTACCAATCGTATCAGAGCCAGCAACGACTATTGTATCTAGTTTGATTACTTTGATTACTCTGATTACTTCGTACAAATCGTATCAGAGCGAGTAACGACTATTGTATATACTTTGATTACTCTGATTACTTCGTACTTCGTGAAGGTCGTTATTATATCGGAATACCTAAGTATACAAAATACCTACCTAGTGAGAAATATGATTCTCGATATGATTCGGTAATCAAATACAAAAGTAATCATAGTAATCAAATCATTTTTATCTCTTAAACATATTGGTGAAGGTCATTGTTATATCGGAATACCTATACAGACCTACCTACTGAGAAATACGATTCTCGATATGATTACCGGTACTCAAATACAAAAGTAAAAAAAGTAATCATAGTAATCAAAGTAACGAATACTGTAAATGATTACTTTATACAAAAGTAACGATTTGTAACGAGTACTCGAAAGTAACTATAATCAACATCACTACTTCTAGGGCTACAGTCTCCTTCTATTCGGCCCTTCTTTGGAACATCGCTCGAGACCCACTTTTCTCCCTGAGCTATGCACTCCTTTGGTAGAGGTAGATGTTATACCTTGAAATTCATTTCTTTTCAGTGGTTTCTTACAGTGATTTTATTTTGTTAGTGGAGGTTTTCTCCTCCAGATGTAAGCTTGTGTATCAGATTATATTAATGATCGATTAGGATGGCTGCAGTACACGGGCGCCCATATAAAAATTTGGAGGGGGGGGCAGACGTGAAGATGTTGCACATTACATTTTGTATACTTTGGATAACAATATATATATTTTGAAGCACCTGAAAAGCTAGGGGGGGGGGGGCGCGGCCTCCCCCTGCCCATGGGTATGGGAGCCCATGCTGCAGTATGATAGTTGGGAGTATGCACTATCAGTCAGGGACAAGTTAGGAACTTGGATAGTGAACAGCTCCAATAAGTCGCTTTTTATGACAGTCAGCATAAACTGTTGCATTCTATCTTAGTAAATTTGCTATTTTTTAAGAAAACTAAGGTCTTTCGCATAGTTGAAGATATTATATCAGTCGTTACTGAGTGTAACGATCAACCATCGCGGATCAAATTCTACAAAAGAGGAGATAAGACACCTTTCTGGTGGGTCTCTAATTTAACCGATTTAGTACCGTGTCAAAAGAAAGATAGGACATCGTAGGTTCTTATCTCTTATGCCGGCACCACACATTATGCTGCTACGCTGGGTGCGCCCAAATATTTGTCCTTTGAAGTGTGTCAAAAACAAATAGACGAATGAACTCTCCCCACTTCGTCCTATGCGACCGAATAAGGCGCATAATAAATAAAAACACAATGTGAAAGATCACAGAACGATTTCTTTTTAAAAAAATCGTACTTTTAAAAAGTTCCGTTTCATACGAGTATTAAATAAAAAACGTTGTTTTCGTTATTTATTAAGAAACAAATGTATATCACTCCATATATATACTATCATAATTGATAGACGGATACGTGAAGAAACCGAAATATCCGAGAATCAATTTGGCTTTATGCAGGGTAGATCAACAACAGATGCAATTTTCATTATAAGGCAGTTGATGGAAAAATACAGGAGTAAAGAAACAAACGCTCATATGGTATTCATTGATCTTGAGAAAGCATATGATAGAGTTCCTCGAGAGATTCTGTGGTGGGCACTCAATAAGAAAGGAGTCCCTGGTGAATATGTAAAGATTGTGAGGGATATGTATGAGGGAGTAACGACTAGTGTTAGGACAGGTGTGGGAGAGACTGATAAATTTCATGTGAAAGTAGGATTGCATCAAGGTTCTGTGCTTAGCCCGTATTTATTCTCATTAGTTTTGGACCAGATAACAGCGAAAATACAGGGGAACATTCCATGGTGCTTAATGTATGCTGATGATGTCGTGTTAGTAGGAAATAGTGAAAGAGACTTAGAACAAAAACTGGAACAGTGGAGACAAGCTCTGGAGGAAAAAGGTTTAAAACTTAGTAGGACAAAAACAGAGTATTTGGAATGTTCATTTAAAGATGGAGCTACTACAAATAAAATGGTATCTTTGGATGGTGAAATGATTGTAAAAAGCAATAGTTTTAAGTACCTAGGATCGGTATTACAGAGTAATGGAGAAATAGATGGAGATGCATGCAGTAGAATTAGGGCTGGATGGATGAAGTGGAAAGAAGCGAGTGGTGTGTTGTGTGACAGAAAAATTCCAATGAAGCTGAAGGGAAAATTCTATAAAACAGCCATAAGACCAGCTATGATGAAACCGAATGTTGGGCAGTGAAAAAGAAAGAGGAACAGCGAATGCATGTGGCGGAAATGAGAATGCTTAGATGGATGAGTGGAGTGACAAAGAAGGATAAAATTAGAAATGAGTATATTAGGGGAAGTCTAGGTGTGGCACCAATTGATGCCAAAATGAGAGAGCATAGGTTAAGATGGTTTGGTCATGTTCAACGTCGAGACGTTAACCACCCAATACGAAGAATAGCTGAAGTGCAGATTCCTGGAAGGAGTAGGAGAGGAAGACCAAAGAAGAGCTGGGGGGAGACGATAAGGCAGGACATGTTGGTAAAGGGGATTAACATTGATATGGCCCAAGATAGAATTGTGTGGAGAAATGCAATTAGGGAAGCCGACCCCGCATAGGGATAAGGCAAAGAGAATGATGAAATGTATATCACTCCACTTTTTGTATCTAATTTTTTACAATTTTTGAATAGGTACTAAAATTTTTTCAAATTATATTCCAAAGCTAAACATAGTTTATTTTTAATAGTAGGTATAGCCATACTTTATATTTTTAGTTTTTCGCCATCAATTACCCTTAATAGGTGAAATGGTCCTATGTTCTTAATTTTTTTTATTTTTCTTAAATTCGTTTACTTTCTCACTACTAGAAGTATTAGGAAATACAGTAGTATTGTGACGGCAACTATTTGTATGTAGTTGTGCAAATTTTTACTGACTGTAGTATTATAGTGTACCTACTTGTTGTTAATTGAACATAAGGAATTGACCTTTTCATTAAAAATAAAGTTACAATTTTTTTTATACAATGACGAAATTGCTTGATTATGTATCACTGAATCTATCAATTATGTATTATAAATGGCTTCTGTTATGCATTCTTTTACATTTTTATAGAATCAAAATTATTATTTTGTAAAAAATAAATCAATTTTTAAATACAGCACCTACTGACTTACCACTTTGTAAGTCTCACTTTGTAAGTAAGTAAAGGCGGTAGACATTGTAACTCAAAAACTACTTGATCGATCTACCTGGAGTTTTGTATATTGTATATATTTCCGTTAGACATTTCGTGAGGTATCGCTGTCGAGATATTTTTTGTTTTATGCTTATTTTTTGTTTAACAATAATAAATATGTTGATTATTACCTTTTTTTGCAAAAAATCGTTGTTTTGACTTCTGAGTGTTACCAAAAAGTCAAAAATCGTTATAACTCGACAGCGTTACCTCGAGAAACTTATAAGTTAATAAAATATTTTTGAATGTTTTGTTTAACATGATCCAATGGTGAGTTCTGATGTCCACCTTAAAATCCATTCTATTTTGAGGTGTGTTTAAAAATTGGCCACCATTTTCTTATTTGTCTATATTTTTCCTTGAATTTCCTTTTTGGAACATTCTATGAATTGTACGGAATATGCTTATTTAATTTAAAAATAAAATAATTTTACCATACTTTCAAAAAACTTTACCAAAATGTGCTTGAAATGTTGATTTCAAAAGCTACGCCCTCCCTTATAGGGCAGTCAATGAGGGTATTTGGCTCCGAATTCCATCCTACTACATCGATTTACGATATTTTTACAGTTAGTAGGGAATAGCTCAAGAAACAAAGTCTACCCTATGCCGATGTGCGCTTATATCTTGGGGGTGGTTCCCACCCCTTCTCGGGGGTGGTTCCCACCCCTTCTCGGGGGTGAAAAATTTTGTGGATAAAATAGCCACGGAACCTAATTCTAAGCTAAAACTGTTCTATAATTATTTTTTGAAAACTCAATACTTTTTGAGTTATTCGTGTTTGAAAAAAGACCATTTTCATTGAAAAATGACACCTTTTCGGACGGATTTTTGCGAATACCTTAAAAACTATGCATCTAACAAAAAAAAACTATATAAAATATTATTGTAGCTTATAAAAAAAACAAAGAGATTCGTTCTTTCACAAATCTTCTAGTTATAATACAAAAAGGGATATGGTAGGTTAAAAGATTTGTTTTTTGGTGCATGCTCAAATCGGTGTATTCAACTTGAAATAACAGAGAAACGGTCAATTTAAGGTGGATAGTGATACTAATAACTTTTGTAGTGCTTGAA
Organism: Diabrotica virgifera virgifera; assembly: GCF_917563875.1. Lineage (NCBI taxonomy): Eukaryota > Metazoa > Arthropoda > Insecta > Coleoptera > Chrysomelidae > Diabrotica > Diabrotica virgifera. Next base: position 64,951,298 of record NC_065444.1, on the reverse strand, counting down.
ACGACCTTTAAAATGAGCAATATTAAGTGTCGATTACATTCAAACTGAGTGAGATATGCTGCAAAAAATTGATGACTAATGTATTTTAAGAAGAAATGAGAAGTACCTATGTATATTTAACCACTCATCCATCATAATTTAAGTACATCCTTTTCCTTTTACAAATCTTTTTATTATAGTGTTATTTCTATGTTCAAAAAGTTGGACTGGTTTAAAATTAATAGTTTTTGAAAAAAAAAGAGATCAAATGATAGAGCGCATTTTAAATTTTCTTAAAAATCTTCCTTTTTCTCCATGTCACTCGAAAATGACAAGAGATACGAAAAAAAATTTAGAAATGCGCTCTATAAATTGATCTTATTTTTTTTTAAAACCATTCATTTTAAACCCGTCCAACTTTTTGAACATAGAAATGACACTATAGTAAAAGGTACTGTAGAAGGAAAACGATGCATTTACATTCTGGTGGATGGGGGTTAAAATTACTTCTCATTTTTTCTTAAAATACATTAGTTATCAATTTTGTTTGCAGCATATCTCTATTAGTATGAATATAATGGACCTTCAATAATACTCATTTTAAAGGTCATTTCAAGCACTACAAAAGGTGTTGGTAGAATTATACACCTAAAATCGACCGTTTCTCTGTTATTTCAAGTTGAATACACCAATTTGAGCATGTACCAAAAAACAAACTCTTTTCACCTACCATATCTCTTTTTGTATTATAACTAGAAGATTTATGAAGGCAAGTATCTCTTTGTTTTTTATAACCTATAAAAATGTTTTTTATAGTTTTCTTAATTAGATACATAGTTTTTTAGGTATTTGCAAAAAACCGTTCGAAAAGGTGTTATTTTTAAATTAAAATGGCCAATTTTCAACCATAAATAGCTCAAAAAGTATTGAGTTCTCAAAAAAAACATTATAGAACAGTTTTTGCTTAGAATTAGGCTCTCTAGCGAATTCCGTGGTTATTTTAACCAAAAAATTTTCCACCCTTGAGGAGGGGTGGTAACCACCCACAAGATAAAAGCACACATCGGCATAGGGTAGACTTTGGATTAGGAGATAAGTAGAGGCTATTCCCAAAATTTCATTAAAATCCATGCAGTAGGATAGAATTCGGAGGTAATATCCTATTCTTGCTCCCATTGATTGGCGTTTTAAGGATATAGGGGAGTGCATATAGATTTTCACTTGGGAAAAAATCAAACAAGATAGAACTTTTTGTAATTTCATTAAGAAATGTTTAATAAACAACATATCAAAAAGTTCTACTCGAGAAGTGGGTGCTTCATTTTTAAAGTTATAGGTACTTCTTTAGGCGCGATTGAGATTGAGAGTGAATTTATTGTTGATCCGCGCGCATGCGCACACCGACAGTATGGTTAGTATGGTATTGTATTAGTCGTTATACGGGCTCTGATTGGATGTTGAAATGATCTGTCAATAATAAATAATTGTTCAATATGGAGGTAAACAAATGTTGTATAATATATTAGTTTTATTGTTGTGAGGACAGAAACAAAAAAGTTTTATAACTGTAGTGACTTTTAAATAGTTTTTAAAAGCAACAGGTACGTAATAATAATTGTTAAATGTATCAGTATCCTAATAAAAAATTCCATAAGTAGGTACCTATACCTATTTGAACCTACCAAAATACATAGTATTTATGATTAGTATGTAATACTTGTATTTACATAATTTGATTACCATCAAAAGTTCTATCAATATTCACCTAATATATTGTTTTCTTTCTCTAAGTTTTGTTGTATTTTTTCAATTCTAAATCATTTCAATTCAAAATCAAAATAATTTGATTTACCTAATTCAAAATTCAAAAGTTTAATCCGTTTAGTTAGTCGATCTTCGCAAATAATGACGCATTGCCTCCGTGGCGAAGCGTTCAAGGCGAATGAAACCCAATACCAACCGCACTGATAAAAGCTGGTTCGAATCCCAATGGAAACTTTTATTTTTTTTATACATTTTATGATTGTAAGTATATTTATTATATAATTTTATTTTCAGAAAATACGTATTTAGTTAAAAAAATTTACGACAATTAATGTTCAGAAATCATTTGTGCCATTTTTAATGTGTTTCTGTGTGTTTTATTCTTGTATTATTTTAATTTTTGGCACTGTTTTAATAAAAATGTTTGAGAAGTAGTAAGTATAAATTAGTTTAATATTTAAATAAAATACAAATAAAAAGTATATTAATTTCGTTTAAATCATATAATAGAAGTATAACTTCTTACGTGCGTACAAAGTACACACACATTCTTTTTTTTTTTTTATTAAACAAGTGAACTACGAAGTTTGATGTTTTTTTTTAATAATTCCGATAATATAAATTTTAGAACAAAACTGACTTGACCATTGAAAAATTCAGAAAATTTTACAAAAAAAAAACTTTTATAAAGAATTTTCTAAAATTAAATCTGTATCTTCTATAATTTTTTATTTGTAACGCTAAAGTCACCCTTCTCACAAACATTGGCGCACTGTAAACTAGCGTACGGCGAAGTGCACGTGCACGCTTGAGTTAATTTAATTTAGTACTTTAACTAATGTATCAAATGAAATTTTACAAATTGAACCTAAAATAAGAATAATTAGGCTATCTTATGGTTATAATAAAAAGAAATAAAATGTATGGGCATAAGTACTGTGGGGGCGGAAACTGAGCCTTACATGAATTTTGTTTAAAAATGATTTAAAAATGTGTAACTAATACAATTTTTCTTATAAAACCCTCAATTTTGCACAACTTACCTTTCAAGCATCGTACTAAATGACGTTTCATTCAAAAAAAATCTCAAAAATTTTATTCAAATGATATGACGTGTTAAAAAATGTAATTTTTGAAATCTTCGTAGTTTTAGAGAATTACCACCACTTTAAGACGGTATTACTCAAGATTGAATAGATCTATTACAGTTTTATAAGTGCTTTTTTAAGTTTAGGATGTAATCTTTAAAATGCACTGAATTATTTTACTTTAGAAATAAAATAGACTATTCCTTTTTGACAAAATTACAAAAGAAAGGTAACAAAAATATAATACAAAACCGAAAATTACCAGCTAAACTAATGTTTATATAAAGTAATCAAAACTTTTTTCTGAAAAACTTACCTAAAAAACATTTAATAATAAACTTCAACAATAATAAATGTTCAGCAAAAAAATTTTTTTTTAGCTCCTATACAGTATGTCTGCGTAACTTGGAACCTATTGATAACTTTTTTATTATCAGTGTTACAAAAAAAATTATTTTTTATAAAATATTCTACATCGTATATAATCTAAGATGCAATTATCAAATATCAAATTTAATGAATTTTATACGAGATATGTCAAAAAATATGAATTTTACTCAAAAGTATCATTAAATTTCACAATATCGAAAATTGTTATTAAGAAAAGTTGTTTGGAATTAAAAAATATATTTCAGTGTTCAATTACATCCTTCCAATTAAAATATTGTGAATAATAAAGGCACTTAACTCCTAAGAAAAATTCATATTTTTTACATACCTCGTATAAAATTAAAAAAGTTTAATATCTGATGGTTGGTTGTATCTTAGATTTTATACCAGGGAGAGCATTTTATGAAGAATAACTTTTTTTCGTAAAAGTGATAATAAAATAGTTATCATAATTGTAATAAAATGATGATAAGTATCCGTAATTTGAGAAAAAATTGTATTTTTTTTTCGATTAGAATAATGTAATTGTATATTTACACATAGTTTTTAATCTCAAACAACTTTTCATAATAACATTTTTTGATATTCTGAAATATAAAGGTACTTTACTCTTTAACGAAATTCATATTTTTGACATAACTCGTATAAAATTGATAAAATTTGATATCTGATGGTTGAGGTTTAGATTTTTGACTATCCAGAGCATTTTATTAAGAATAACATTTTTTCGTAAAATTGATAATAAAAAAGTTTTCCATGTGGTTCCTAGCTACGCAGACATAGGTACTGTATAAGAGCTTCTGTATAAGAATTTTCAAATTGAAATGCCATATTCGGATTCAGTATAATCAAAAACAAAATAGGAACATGTTTGATCAAAGTAAAATGATGAATTTACCGATATTTTTAAAATTATTAATACAAAACAATTGTTATTGTTTAAACAATTAATAAACAATGAGCGGCCAAATCGCGAGTAGAACTTTTTTTACTTTAACATGTATATGTTACAGTTCAAGTTGATTATCCAGTTGGAGTTGACTCCAACTAGTTGGAGTCAACTCTAACGGCTGGTTTCAGTAAAAGTTGATTATAAATATAAAATGAAGATTTATATTCAGCATTTACTAGTAAAAGTAGACTCCAACTAGGAAAAGTATGCTCTTCCCAATGCCATTTAGTAAAAGTTGATTCTGATTCACACAAACAGCCGATTCTAGAAATTAAATGTTACTGAATATGTTCAAATTAGTCTAGCCTGTATCGTCGCCCCCGTTAGGTAAATTACTCCGATTCGATTTTTTTGCACAAACTTACTCAAAAAGAGGTCCTTATAACAAATCTACTGGGTGCCAGGCAGTACCTTGATCGATAAATTGTTTTTTAAGCAATTTTTTAGACAAATTCACAAAAATAATTTTTTCACTTCGAACAATTTTTTTTTAGATCATTTGGGTTAGGTATTCTGAGCAAAAAAGGCATTTTGTGATTTTTCTCTAAAATTGATTGTTGTCGAGTTATACGCGATTTAAAATTTGAAAAATGCGAAAATAGCCATTTTCAAGGCTTAATAACTCGGTTAAAATCTATTATTATGAAAGTCAGAAAGTGACCAAATCAAAGTTTATAGCCCCCTCTACAAGAACCAGCAGAAATTTTTGTCACTATTTTATTACTAAGCTTTATCTTTAATTATTAACAATGAGCGCTAAGTGCGTATTAGGCGGCCGTCAATGGTGAGTGCTAAAGAGATGCACCATTCCAGCCATTCAATGGTGAATCTCACTCGCACTCACATTGACGGCGCCTCAATACACGGTTAGCGCTCATTGTTGATAATTAAAAATAATATCTTATTAATGAAATAAGGACAAAAATTTCTTCAGGATCTTATAGAGGTGGCTTTAATCTTTGATTTTTTTAGTTTCTGATTTTTATAATATATAATATCGTATGGCATTTTTGCCTTTCGGACACTTCCGGCGCCAATTACATCTTTAACCCTGTTTCAAGTAACTAGTGTCGATGTACACTAGCCCAGGGGGACCGGCTGCTTAACGTGCTCTCCGAGGCACGGTGAGACGGCTCGTGTCATTATTGAAAATAAAAATGGTTTGTCTTTAGCAGGGCTCGAACCCACGTGCACTTGCGTATGAGGCCAGCGATTATGCCGTTACCTACTCCACGGCCGCTCGCTCAACTTTCGCAATAATTATCTTTAACCGAGTTATTAAACCTTGAAAATTGTTATTTTGGCATTTTTCAAAATTTTAAGTAGCTAATAACTCGACAACAGTCAATTTTAGAGAAAAAAAGGCACAACGGATCAAAAAAAAATTTGTACGAAGTGAAAAAACTATGTATTTTTGCGAATTTGTTTAAAATCATTGTTTATTGCCAAACTTCACTAAAATCATTCATTATTGTACTCATTTGCCCTCATTTTCGGCAGTAAAGTAACACTTTGTTGTATTGAAAGAAGAATGTTACTTTACCTGCCGCGATAATTAATCAAATTAACCGAGATTAAATGTAAGTGGTCAATGGCAGCAATCGATTATTTATTTGAGTGAAATTAAAATTTATTTACTTTAATTATTAAAAATATTGTACAAAATTTATATTATTATTAATAAAATTTATGTCAAAAAGTAAAATTCTGTAGTGTTTCGCAATTATATTCATACAAAATAAATCAAAACTTTACAGATTTAGTAATTAGGTAGGTATACAATATTGATAACTATCGATTAAACATCAAAACCGGCCTTCATGCAAAAGTAATCTGTCATTACTGTCATACGAATTTTTTATTTGGCCTAAAATTAAAAAAATTTCCTCAAAGTTATAAGTAAGTGTTAATGTTTTTTATGATTAACGATACAATTTTGTACGCACCACCTCAATACTCTTTATCGAACGCGTCTGTTCCTCTGCTCATAATATCAGACTCGTTCGATAAAGAGTCACTTTACTGACTGACTTTACTGAAATTGGTTAAACAATTTTTCGACCGCGGTACCGCGTGACACCCTGTGTATTTGTTATAAGGATTGTTATACGGATGTATTTCTTTGAGTAAATTTGTGCAAATAATCGAATCAGAATAATTTACCTAACGGGGGCGACGTTGCAGACTATACTAATAAGTAGTTGAAACGGTCAAAAAAAAAAAGAAACGCAAACTCATCAAAAATGCACTTGAGATTCTCGTATAATCAACATTTACTGAATCGATCCAGGAAGAGTCAACTCCAACTAGTAAAAGTTGATTTAAATTTTTTAAATCAACTTTTACTGCTCGTTTCAGTTGGAGTAGACTCCAACTAGTTGGAGTCAACTCTAACTGAGAATCAACTTGAACTGTAACATACAGAGAGAGTCTGTAAAGTGGAATAAATTCAATATCTCAAATACTAATTGTTTTTTTGGAAAATGCTCAGACCCGTCGATTAGTATTTCAAATTGTCCTTTTTGACATTCAATAATAATGTATACAGGGTGTCCCAATTTAGAGATATGACGTCATCGTCGATTTTCTTAAATGGCAACACTGTCATTTTGATAGCTAATTTGATAGGGTTTGTAAAGTTATACATAACTGCAAAATATCAAATTTTTATTCTCTACCATTTACAAGATAATAGAAAATAACAAAGTTATATCTGTAATTTGGAATATATTCAATAATTAAAATACTAACTGTTTTTTTGAAAAATGCTCAGACCCGTCGATTAGTATATCAAATTGTCCTTTTTGACATATAATAATAATGTATACAGGGTGTCCCAATTTAGAGATATGACGTCATCGTTGATTTTCTTAAATGGCAACACTGTCATTTTGATAGCTATTTTGATAGGGTGTGTAAAGTTATACACAACTGCAAAATTTCAAATTTGTATTCTCTACCATTTAGATGATAATAAAAAATAACAAAGTTATGAAAAAGAAGTAATCAACTAATAATTGAATTTAATTATTTCAATAAATTAAGCAAAAACTCATAATGTTGCCCTCAATTATTGTCAAATTGTCAATGGGCAACGTTATGAGTATTTGCTTAATTGAAATAAATAAATTCAATTATTATTTGATTACTTCTTGTTCTTCATAACTTTGTTATTTTTTATTATCTTGTAAATGGTAGGGAATAAAATTTTGAAATTTTTCAGATGTGCATAACTTTACACACGCTATCAAAATAGCTATCAAAATGATAGTGTTGCCATTTAGGAAAATCAACGATGACGTCATATCTCTAAATTGGGACACCCTGTATACATTATTATTATATGTCAAAAATGACAATTTGATATACTAATCGACGGGTCTGAGCATTTTTCAAAAAAACAGTTAGTATTTTAATTATTGAATATATTCCAAATTACAGATATAACTTTGTTATTTTCTATTATCTTGTAAATGGTAGAGAATAAAAATTTGATATTTTGCAGTTATGTATAACTTTACAAACCCTATCAAATTAGCTATCAAAATGACAGTGTTGCCATTTAAGAAAATCGACGATGACGTCATATCTCTAAATTGGGACACCCTGTATACATTTTTATTGAATGTCAAAAAGGACAATTTGAAATACTAATCGACGGATCTGAGCATTTTCCAAAAAAACAATTAGTATTTGAGATATTGAATTTATTCCACTTTACAGACTCTCTCTGTATATAAACTAACAAAAAAAGTTTTAGAAAAATATAAGCTTTTTTGAAATTTTCCGAAACAATGCATGTTTTCGTTCTAATTGCACTCCCCTAATAGCTATGCCAAGATTTTAATAGGCAACCCATGCAAGTCATATTTGTCTATGCATGAAATTTAATAAAAAAAAAATGTTTCATCTGGAAAGCAGATAGTTGAAGGTCGACCTACATAGATTCAGATCCCGTACTATATTATCAAATATTTAAATAGCATAACGTTGATTAGTTCTATACTGCAAAATTATAATCAGATAAGTTGAAACTGTAAAAAGCATTTTTAAGAAAAGAGATTTATCTATAGCAAAAAATCCTGCCGCTGAAAATTTTGGAATTAGTTTCTTCACTGATGTCAATAAACTGTCTGTAGTGTCATCGGTCACTATGCAGTGTGCATACACACAATGCTCTTGAAACTTTTGTGAAGATTTCACTATACTGTCCAAACATAATATAATAACAACCAGGTTGAACTGAAACAATAAAAAACTATTAAAACATTTTATTTATGGAAACACTGAAATTTTTTCAGTTATATTAATTTCATACCACAGGTCTTTATACAGGGTGTCCAGAAACTCTACCGACAAACGAAGACAGGAGATTCCTTAGATAATTTTAAAATATTTTAACCCAATTCACCTAGTGCGAAAATGCTTCCTAAGGGAGCTAGAGCTCTTTGAAGATGGCGTCTTGTAATTAGTTTTTCTTAATTACCTCCGGAACACTTCTATTGAGAAAAACGAAAATTGGTATATATATTTATCTTCCAGAGATAAATCAATTCCATGCATTGCGAATTTCTAGTACCGGTCATAGGCGTCCGTTTTGGGTAGAGCAACAATTATTTTATCGCATAACTTTTTTTATTTTTAATTTTGAAGCATTTTTGACTCTGGATTATTAAATTGTGAGGTATTCTACAACTAAAAGGTACTCCTGTTTGAAGTCGATAGGATACACCGTTTTCTAGAAAAATCGATTTGAAAATTTTACTATTTTGAATTAAAAAAAAAAATTAAAAAAAAAACTATTTAGAAATCTGAAAACTGGTACGTGTATTTATATTTCAAATATGAATCGATTTCATTAATTGCGAATTTCTAGTACGGGTCATATGCTTCCGTTTTGGGTAGGCCAACGGTTACTTTATCGCATAACATTTTTGTCTTTAATTTTTAAGCATTTTTGACTCTAGATTATTAAGTTATGATGTATTCTAGTACTAAAAGTTATTCTTGCTTTAAGTTGGTAAAATATACCGTTTTTTTTTTGAAAAATTAAAAAAAATTTTCTAATTCAAAAAACGAAAAATTTTCAATTCGATTTTTCTACAAAACCGTGTATCCTACCGACTTAAAAGAAGAGTATCTTTTAGTACTAGAATACCTTACAATTTAATAATCCAGTGTCAAAAATGCTTAAAAGTTAAAGACAAAAAAGTTATGTGATAAAATAACCGTTGCACTACCCAAAACGGACGCCTATGACTAGAAATTCGCGCAATGGATGGAATCGATTTATCTCTGGAAGATCAATATACGTACCGATTTTAGTTTTTCTAAATTGGAGGGTTCTGGAGGTATGTAAGAAAAACTAATTACAAGACGCCATATTTTTTTCTAACCGCCATATTTGTACACTATATGTTGCTCACTTTTTTGAGGACAACGGCATCCATTTTAAGATTTTAGTCTTATTCTAGTAAAAGTTATGAATTTTTTAAAGTACAGGGTGCAGATTCGTGAATTGCAAAGTTTAATCGCCAAAGTTGAGAAGCAAAATTTAAAATGTATCTTATTAATCACGTTTATGTTAAAACATAGAGTACAAAGAAGTTTTCTGGAAAGTTTTAGTTACAAATGTTTAATAGAAAAAAAAATGACGCAACTTTTAATATAGACGTTATACATCCCCAAAATAACACTTATTTTTCGAGGTACTGACCATGGGAGGTGAATGGCTAATTTTGGTCTTATTTTCTGTTTTCGATGGTGCTGACAATGAAACAGTGGTTTATTTTTAATTTTATGTGAGGGAACATTGTCAAAATCGCAATTTTAACCTAAAAATGAAAAAAAGTAAAGTTACGAATTTTTACGTTTAACTCACTACAACTACAACTCTGTTCCATTTTAATATTTTTTCTAAAATTTCTACAGCATATATTTCTCACCTTTGTGAAGACTATGAAAGTAACTAGTCTTTCAGTCTTTTTTTTTATAAAAGTTATAAATTTTTAAAAATAAAAGGTGCATATTCGTGAATCGAAGAGTTAAATCGCAAAAATTAAGTGACAAAATCTAAAATTTACCTATTTGATTTCATTTATGTTAAACCATAGAGTTCAAAGAAGTTTTATGGGGAGTTTTACGTCTAGATGTGTTATAGAAAAAATATGGTGCAACTTTTAATTTTAAGAAAAACGTGGTTTAACTTTTTTTTATTTTTAGGGCAAAATTGCGATTTTGACAATGTTCTCCCACCTAAAATTCAAAATAAACTTGATTTTCGTTTTCAGCAGCATCAAAAACATAAAGTAAGGCCAAAATTAGCCATTCACCACCAATGATCAGTATCTCGAAAAATTAGAGTTATTTTGGGGATTTATAACGTAGATGGTAAACGTTGCACCATTTGTTTTATATAAAACACTCTGATCCAAAACTTTCCAGAAAACTACTTTGTACTCATGTTTTATTTTTAAATTTGATTTAAAATCTATATTTCAAATTTTGTCAGTCAAATTTTGCGATTAAACTTTACAATTCACGAATCTGCACCTTGTACTTTAAAAGATTCATAACTTTTACTATAATAAGACTAAAAGCTTAAAGCAGACACCATTGTCTTCAAAAATGTGAGCGATATATATAGTGTACAAATTTTAGAAAAAAATATTAAAACGAACCAGAGTTGTAGCGAGCTAAACGCAAAAAACGTAATTTCATTTTTTTTTATTTTTAGGGTACAGTTGCAATTTTGACCATATTCCCTCACCTAAAATTTAAAATAAATTTCATTTTCGTTTTTGTCACGGTCAAAAATATAATCTAGGACCAAAATTACCCATTCACCAGCCATGGCCAGTATCTCGAAAAATAAGCGTTATATTGGGGATTTCTAATATCGACATTAAAAGTTGTACTATTTTTTTTTCTACATATAAAACATTTTGATCTAAAAGTTACCAGAAAACTTCTTTGTACTCTCTACTTTTACATAAACGTGATTAGGAAGCTAAATTTTAAACTTCGTCACACAACTTTTACTATTAAACTTTGCAATGCACAAATCCGCACCTTTTCCTTTGAAAAATTCATAACCTTTATCAGGATAAGAATTAAAGTTTGAAACAGGTATTGTTGTTTCGGATATGTTAGAGCTATATACTATAAATATTAAAATGAAACAGAGTTGTAGCGAGGTAAACGCAAAAAACGTGATTTAATTTTTTTTATTTTTAGGTTAAAATTGCGATTTTGACAATGTTCCCCCACATAAAATTCAAAATAAACTTCATTATCGTTTTCAGCACCCTCGAAAATATAAAGGATCAATAAAATTAGCCACTCACCCCTCCGTGGTCAGTATCTCGAAAACTAAGCGCTTTTTTGAGGGTGTCCCGCTCGTGTAATAGGGCAGACATGATCTCCTCGGACGGATGTGCGACGGAAATGTTATCGGGAATATCAGTCTGCTCACTTGGACTTTCAATTTCAGAATGTCTATGTTTATATGTGGGCGTTTTAGTCGGTGTAGAATTGTTTAATTCTGGAGCAGGAATATGAGCAAATAGCCAGGAGTACTTATATTAACCAAAATCTATGATATGGTGAATGCTCCCATAAGATTTACATTAGCGCATCCACCAAAATATTATGTCCATTTTGGTAATTTTTGGCTTGTGGTCAGGGGCGTAACAGAGGCCCCCGCAGCATGAAGCTTGAGGTGGGGCCCCAATCGATCTGGGGCCCTATCTTGTCGTCTGATATTATGTATGAATCTGTTATTGGTATATTATTTTACGTTGTGTATTTAAATTTAAGAACATAAATTTCTAAATAGGCATGTTCGGCAAGTGAATCATCTCATATCTATAAACTTAATCTTTTCCGGTCTTACGAATTTTTATGGTAACGGCAATAAACTATATTGCTTTGTACGTGACCATTGAAAGATTTAAGAATTGCAATTTGCCGAATTTCAGAACAATATTTCTAAATCTAGAAATGGGTTTTCTCTTTACATTTAGTATTTCGATACAATTATCGGCAGTAGTTTCCAGAGACGTAACAGAGGTCACCGTAGCATGGGATATCAATATTTCTTCGTCTTCATAACCGAGTATTTTTACTTCTTTGTTTCCCACTCTGTATCCTTTTCCTTTGTTGATGCTGTTTGTAATTTTATTCCTGATTAAATTGAAGAGAATTGGGCTCAATTAGTCCCTTGCGTTATTCCGTTGCCTATGTCTATAGATTCTGTAAGTTGTCCATCTCTTTTACAGGAACTTCTCTATTATACAGAAGATGGATTACATGTTTGAGTCTTGAACCTTGTGGGGGCCCCAATATGACAGGGGCTCCATCTTGTCGTCTTAAATTGTGTCATTTTTATATTATTATAGGCATAAGTACATACGCAACGTTTTTTAAGCAGTGTAGTATTGAAAATAAAGTTGTCAATCGGATAGATATGTATTAACAAAATTGTAGATATATTCGCTGATAGTAGTATACGAAGAAAGTTGTTAGAAAGTAAGTAAGTAAGTAAGTTATCAAAAAAATATTTTTAGCAAAAATGTAGCTTATAAAAAAAATGTGTATATGTATTGTTTATATGATCTGTAAGTTTGACCGGTTCAAAGTTTTTATTTTTGAAAAAAATTCGTTTTTTAATAGGAAAGGGTTTTTTTATTTTGGAAAAATGCCCTTTTTCAAAATAACTTAAAACGTATTAGTGATACAAAAAATCTCAAATAGTAAAGAAATGTAGGTTTTGCTTTTATAAATATTATGGTTTTATTTTGTTATTAACACAAAAATTGGTTAAGACATGGCTGTTCAAAATATTCATGCACACTTAGTTTAATTTTTTGGTTATATCACGTTGAAATATTCGATTTAGAATTTGAAGAATAAGAAGAATTTTTCCATAAGTCACAACTTTGTTTTTACTGGGTGGATAGACATCATTTTTTTATAAGCTACATTTTTGCTAAGAATATTTTTTAGATCAAATTCTTTTTGAGCTATTTGCGAAGAACAGCTTGAAAACGTGGTTTTCTTGTTGAACAATAAACATTTTCACTCGTACAGTAATTTAAAAAGTATTAACTTGATCACTTCGGTGGTAACACTGAAAATTACACGGAATCTCCGTATTTTACGGTCATTTACTAGGCTAGTACATATACATTTTTGTTACACAAGTCGTATTTAGTAACTCTTTTTAAAGAGGGACCCATGTCCAATTCTGCGGGGGGGGGCGACGCAGTTTGTTACGCCACTGTTTATGGTGTGGGTTAAACGGCTCGCCGGATAGTGAGATATCAGATCGTTGGGAAGGGGGTAGCTCAAGAAGTAAGTAATAAGGGGTTGGGCTAGTAGGGTGAATTGTAAAAAGGACCTTTAGCTTATAGTGCCTAAACGACTTAACGTACATGATCGTGCGATATGTCATATGAAAGGATTTAGTGAATAGTATACAATTACAGAGAAAAATCAATCATGGCAGCATGCCAAAGGGGCATTCGATACTTATCTTCGCTTCTACTTGCTCGATCTTAACGCACGAGGTGTCACGTGATCTAGAACAAATAGAATTGAATGCTATAGAAAAATCACACATCATGCCATAAAGACATCGAAAAAACCTCAACTAACAAAATAGTGTTCTTCTTGTCATTCTACGTTCACTGCCAACCATCAAGTCATTATTTCTCCGATACGCGGTAATGTATCGCATAAATCTTTGCACGTATTGATGTGATAGCGACATGCGAGATGTTATACAGGGTGAGTCATGAGGAACTGTACATACTCCTACCTCGTATAGAGGCCCCTATGGGGAATAACAAATGATCATTAAAAAGTGTCTGCTCCCATTGTTTAATAATATACAGGGCGAGTTTCGCATTTTGACAGAAATTTGTATTCGTCATAATTTTTGAACGGTCAGATCTATGTGTCTCTTATTTTGGTCAATAGTTACACTATTGCCACCTAATCAACTGATTTATTCAAACTAGAAAAAAATCAGGTCCGGCTTTAAAAAAATTAGTTCGTTTGGGTCTTAGAAAAAATTTCACCCTGTATAAGCTTTTTGAAAACTCTAATATGAATTTTACAAATTAGACAAATAGGCAATTAAAATAACATATTTATTTTTTTTTCCGCACACGATTGCTTAATTTTTTATAAAAATCAAATTTGATTATGAATTAAGAGTTTGGTAAAGTGAACCATAGATTTAACAAAATTAACTTTTATTACCAAAATTAATTTTTTTTAACAAATATTTAATTTATCTTACCACCAAGCAACTGATTTATTCAAACAAAAAAAATCAGGCCCGGATTTAAAAAATTAGTTCGTTTTGATCTTAGAAAAAATTTCACCCTGTATAAGCTTTTTGAAAACTCTAATATGAATTTTACAAATTAGACAAATAGGCAATTAAAATAACATATTTATTTTTTTCCGCACACGATTGCTTAATTTTTTATAAAAAAATCAAATTTGATTATGAATTAAAAGTTTGGTAAAGTGAACCATAGATTTAACAAAATTAACTTTTATTACCAAAATTAAATTTTTTTGAACAAATATTTAATTTATCTTACCACCAAGCAACTGATTTATTCAAACAAAAAAAATCAGGCCCGGATTTAAAAAATAAGTTCGTTTTGGTCTTAGAAAAAATTTCACCCTGTATACGCTTTTTGAAAACTCTAATATGATTTTTACAAATTAGACAAATAGGCAATTAAAATGGCATATTTATTTTTTTCCCCACACGATTACTTAATTTTTTATAAAAAAAAAATCAAATTTGACTATGAATAATTAAAAGTTGGGTAAAGTGAACCATAGATTAAAAAAAATAACTTTTATTACAAAAATGAATTTTTTTTGAACAAATATTTAATTTATGTTATCACCCAATCAACTGATTTATTCAAACTAGAAAAAATCAGGCCCGGATTTAAAAAATTAGTTTGTTTGGGTCTTAGAAAAAATTTCACCTTGTATACGTTTTTTGAAAACTCTAATATGAATTTTACAAATAAGACAAATAGGCAATTAAAATGGCATATTTATTTTTTCCCCACACGATTACTTATTTTTTTATTAAAAAACCAAATTTGACTATGCATAAAAAGTTTGGCAAAGTTTTTGCATAGATTTAAAAGAATTAACTTTTTTTACAAAAATTAATTTACAAAAACAACGTTTTTCTTAAAATTAAAAGTTTTACCTATTTTGTTTATATAACACGTCTAGATCTAAAACTTCCCGTAACACTTCTTTTGGTCTCTATAGTTTAACATAGACGTGATAAAATTGATAAATTTTAAATTTTTTCACCAAATTTTTGCGATTTACAAGTTTGCAACTTTTACAAGAAGAAGACTGAAAGTCTACAACAATTTTCATAGTCTTTACAATGGTAAGAGGTATGTGCTGTAAAAATTTCAGAAAAAAAATATTAAAATGGAACAGAGTTGTAGCGAGTTAAACCGTGAGTTCATTTTTTTTTCATTTTTAGGTTAACATTCCGATTTTGACAAATTTTATTTGTTAATAAAAAATTAAGTAATCGTGTGAGGAAAAAGTAAATATGCCATTTTAATTGCCTATTTGTCTTATTTGTAAAATTCATATTAGAGTTTTCAAAAAGCGTATACAGGGTGAAATTTTTTCTAAGACCAAAACGAACTAATTTTTTAAATCCGGACCTGATTTTTCTCTAGTTTGAATAAATCAGTTGATTGGATGGTAACATAAATTACTTATTTGTGCAAAAAAAATTAATTTTTGTAATAAAAGTTATTGAAGTTATACTTCTTTACTGGCGATAGAGGGTGAATTTGTATATGGTAAAACCTAGCGACCGGGCGCATGCGCATTATAACTTTGTTCTGATTGGATGTTCAAATGAAATGTCAAAAATTATTCAATATGGCGGCTGTGGCACAGCTGTAGTTAGATTATTTATGGTTGTTGCGTTTTAAAATTTGTGTGAAAAGAAACAACAAACAAAAGTTAGTTAATAGTTATACTGCCTTTTTAAATAGTTTTCATATACCTATATTTTTGGACTTTTGGACTATTTTGGACAAAGAAAACTCATTCTAATTTGGTAAGTAAATTTTATTATAATCATATTGTAATTATACATTTGAAATAGGTTGAAATACATACATTTATTTTCTCAAGAATGCGGATTTTAGAGAGAAATCCCAAATTAGGTTCGATTTTTATTTTTAAATTATGATTTTTTGGCGTAGATTTATTTATCTAGTAGGTATGTAATGCTTTGATTTACATACTTAATTTGATTACCAACAAAAGTTCTACCAATCTTCATCAAATATATTGTTTTCTTACTGTTTTGTTATATTTTTATATTTTCTTCCACAAAATTTAAGCTACATAATTTAATTTTCAAAACAACTGTCAAACAGTAAAACGTTCAGTTACCGTATTTTTCCACATGATAAATAATGTGGGATTGGACGAGTGAGTCTACGCTTCGATTACGAATCAAAGCTCCACGAAATTCACGGGTTCAATTCCCGATGCAAGTTTTATTTTTTTATGCATGTTATGATTGTAAGTATATTTGTTATATAATTTTTTTTTCAGAAAATGCGTATTTAAAATTTTTGCCAACAATTATTATCGTTCAGAAATCATTTTTTCTTTGTGGCATTTTTCAATGTGTTTGTGTGCGTTTTATTCTTTTATTTTTTAAAATTTTTGGTATTGTCTTAAAAATCACATAATATGTAGTAGAAGTATAACTTCTTACGTGCGTACAAAGTACACACACATTCTTGTTTTTTTTAAATCTATGGTTCACTTTACCAAACTTTTAATTCATAGTGAGTTTTGATTTTTTTATAAAAAATTAAGTAATCGTGTGCGGAAAAAATAAATAAGCCATTTTAATTGCCTATTTGTCTAATTTGTAAAATTAATATTAGAGTTTTCAAAAAGCGTATACATGGTGAAATTTTTTATAGGACCCAAACGAACTAATTTTTTTAAAGCCGGAGCTGATTTTTTTCTAGTTTGAATAAATTAGTTGATTAGGTGGTAATAGTGTAACGATTGGCCAAAATAAGAGACACATCGATCTGGCCGTTCAAAAATTATGACGAATACAAATTTCTGTCAAAATGCGAAACTCGCCCTGTATATTATTAAACAATGGGAGCAGACACTTTTTAATGGTCATTTGTTATTCCCCATAGGAGCCTCTATACGAGGTAGGAGTATGTACAGTTCCTCATGACTCACCCTGTATGATAGTTTTTGGTGAATAAAATTATTATCCCAACCCCTTATTATTTAGTTCTTGAGTTACCCTCTTTCCTGTGCGAGCTGTCCAACCCACACCACAAAACGAGCGAAAAATAACCAAAATGGACCTCAGATTTTGGTGGAGGCACCCATGTTAATTCTTATGGGCGCATCCATCAAATCATAGTTTTTGTCTTAGGGTAGGTGACGTATCAAGTCGTTGGAAAGCGGGTAGCTCAAAAAGTAAATAGTAAGAGGTTGGGGTCATATGGTGAATTGTGAAAAGGACCTTAGGCTTATAGTGCCTAAACGACTTAACATACAGAATCGTGCGATATATCATATGACAGGATTTAGTGAATAGAATACAATGACAAAGAAAAATTAAACATAGCGGCATGTCAAAGGGGCACTAGATACTTATCTTTGCTTCTACTTGCTAGATCTTAACGCGCAAGGTGTCACGTGATCTAGAACGAATAGAATTGAATGCTATAGAAAAATCATACATCATGCCATAAAAACATCGAAAAAACCTCAACTAACAAAACAGTGTTCTTCTTCGTCATTCTACGTCCACTGCCAACCGTCAAGTCATCTTTTCTCCAAACCAGCGCTCCAGCGGTAATGTATCACATAAATCTTTGCACGTATTTATGTGATGGCAACATGCGAGATGTCATATGATAGTTTTTGGCGAATAAAATTATTATTCCAACCCGTTATTATTTACTTTTTGAGCTTACTTCTTTCCTTTGCGAGCTGTTCTACCCACACCACAAAACGAGGGAAAAATTACCAAAATGGACCTAAGATTGTGGTGGAGGCACCGATGTTATGCTCACCCATGAGCACATCCACCATATCGTAGATTTTGGCTTAGAGTACTCTTAGCCTATTTGCTGATAATGGGGTGGGCAAACTTTTTTTAGTAAGGGCCACGTTTTTGGTCTATTACCCAGGGCCGCAATATTTGTTACTTTAACATGTTTTCAAATTTTTAACACTTTTTACTAATTTTGTCTAACGGGGGGGGGGTCATCATCATCCAACCAATTTACGTCCACTGCTGGAAATAGGTCTCTCCAAACTTCACGGTTTTGTGAAGGGTTTGAAATCATCATTTCAAGCACCTTTTTTTGAATTTTGTTTGAAACTATGGTAGAATTGGTATTTTTAAATTGGTATTTTGGGAATGGTATTTGTAAATTTAATAAACATTCTCAGTACAATTCAAAGAACATTCAAAAAAAATTATTGAAAATCAGCCAACGGTGGCAAATTTTTACCAACACCTAAAAAAAGGATTTTGCACTAGATATTAGAACTCGTCATTTAATCACATGAAACAAAAAAATCAAAATATTTTATTAGCTCATGAGTTTATCGAGGTAACGCTGTCCAGTTTTTTTTAGTTTTGACGATCTTTGAGTTTTTGATATCACTGAGAAATCAAAATACCGAAATTTTTGTAAAAAATGAAGGGTGAAAATCAACATATTTATTATTGTTAAACAAAAAATAAGCATAAAATAAAAAATATCTCGACGAAGTTACCTCACGAAATGTCTAAAGAAAATGAAAAATTTCAGGTAGATGGTGGATCTGTCAAGTAGCTTTTGAGTTACAATATCCACCGCCTTTGAAAAAAGCAATTTGGAGAAAAACACGTTTAGTTTTGGTAACTTTTATTTTCAATTTACACAAGAAAAGGGAACGCTCCAGCTGCTGCAAAGCGAGTCGTAGATTGGAATATTAAACATGTTGTATTTCTGGTAATTTTATTACGGTCAAACCGAAATTTTCAGAGAGTATTCTTGAAGTTATGTACTTTCATATAAAATAATAAAAAAAATCGAAAATTTCAAAATTTTCAAACCATACGCCTTCTCCATATACTACATTCGCCCTTATTTAAATTTAAGCATGATATTTGCAAAATGCAAAAATATTGCACAAATATTCTTCATAAATTTTAAACTTATTTTCTGCTACATTATTTAATGAGGGAAATAATTGGACTAATTCTTACTTTTTTATATGATCAATGAATAGTTTGAGTTTCATTGTAAAAGTTTTATTTTGCGTTCAAAACTTATAAATTTAGCAAATGTGTAGCAGTGCTTAATTTCTAAAAATATAGTAATTTCCTCCCATAATTCACAGTACCTTTTATACCTGGTTGCACCAACAGATATTAAGCTTAAGACGTACCTTAAGCTTAAATATAAATCCTTATGCTGGGGCCTCACAAGTGTCTAATGCTCTTAATTATCGCATTATTTGACATATTTCTAATGCAAATAATGCGATAATTAAAGGTATTAGACACTGGTGTGGCCCCAGCAGTATGTTATAAACTGGAGCTTAAGATCTGTTAGTGCAACCAGGCATTAAGAACCTTTTCTAAACTTAACCATCGAATATGATAGTCGATTGTGGTATAAGACATCAGTATGTCCTGTTTATAACTCTTCCAAAAATGCTTTGAATGCACGATAATTTAATCCTACTGAACGAATAAAATTAACAATATGTATTAGTAGTTATAATTAAAATGACGTTGTCTATTTGGAAAACATTTTTGCTAATACCTGCTGATGGATTATGCAGTGAAGAATAATACATCATGATCTGGAAACTGTTGAACGTAATCTTTAAGTTTTCTCAACATTACAATATTTGCTCCTCTTAAATTTGGTGCTCCGTCAGTTGTTACAATTGTGGTTAGGTACGGATTAATTTAAAATTGTCCACACAGTTCCTGACTACATCGAAAATATCACTTCCATTTGTTGAAATTTTATGGATTTCATTGAGGGAGCCGATAAATCTCTGTGCCAAAACCCAAATAATTGCCCGCGTTATGTTGAAAATTTGCAAAAAATTTGAAAATTTATGTAGAAAACACCCGCTGCGAAAGTGTATTATTAGCTGCATTATCGATCTATATTTAATTATCAATATTAGCAATAATAGAAAAATCTTTAAATGAAAATAATTCACTTTTTTCCGCGGGCCTCAAAAAAATGTCCAAAGGGCCGCATGAGGCCCGCGGGCCGCACTTTGCCCACCCCTGTAGATATAATATGTAATAATGTTGCAGGTTCTATATGAGACTATGATGGTGTGGGATCTGTTACGTGGGTTGATATGTATGGCTGTTTTGGATGTTATACAGTGCGCTGGAATAAGTGTTACCCCCCCTTATTGAATTATTTATTTTTAGCACGTAAGCAAAATGCTCGGACAGGTCGATTTTTCTTCTTCTTCTTCTTCTTTTACATAGGCAGTACTGCCTGTTTTTCTTCAACGGTGCCTTTCATTCTGCCCCTAAGTTGTCATTCCATCTTTTCCTTGGGCGTCCTATACTTCTCCTACCTAACGGTGACTTGTCCTTAGCTATTCTTACTATCCTTGATTCAGACATCCTGCTTATGTGCTCATTCCACTCTTCTTTTCTGTTCTTTACCCAGGTATTTATATTGTCTACCCCACGTATGCGTCTGATTTCCTCACTTCTTACCCTATCCTGTAGTCCTTTTCCAGCAATCCTTCTTAATATCTTCATTTCGTTGATTTGCAGATGTCTTCGTGTTTTGCTTGTATCTGGTCTTGTTTCGGCCGTGTAAGTCATAACTAGCCTAATAACTGACTTATATATTCGGGCCTCTGTTTCCAATCTTAGGTGTTTATTTTTCCAAATTGTGTCGTTTAGACATCCGGCCGTTCTACTGACTTTAATTATTTGGTCTTTTACCTCTTCTTCGATATTGTTGTCGGCTGATAAGATTAACTCCCAGATATTTAAAAGTCATTACTTGTTGTATAATTTGATTGTCTAATTCCAATTTGCATCTTATTGGTTCTTTGGCAATTACTAAGCTTTTTATTTTTTGGGCTGATATTTTCATATTCATTTCTTTTGCGTTAATGTTGAATTCGTGCAATAATCTTTGTAGGTCGTCTTCGCACTCTGCTAATAACACGGTGTGATCAGCGTAACAGAGTATTTTTATCTCTCTATTGCCCATTTTGTACCCTCTTTTTTTCTTCACTTGTTTTATTATTGCATCCAATATTATGTTAAACAGTAGAGGGCTTAGTGAATCTCCTTGCCTGATTCCTGTGTTTGTTTCTATGGGTTCTGTTATTATTCCATTGACTTTCGTTTCTATTTTATTTCTTACATATATGTTTTCTATCAATTTTATGATATCCAGTGGTAAATTTTTCTCATATAGTAGGTGTATCACATCTTTTAATTGGATTCTATCAAACGCTTTCTCTAGGTCTATGAAACAGAAAAAGGCGGGTTTGATATATTCTAATGATTTCTCCGCTATTTGCCTTATCACAAAAACTGCATCGTTACATGATCTTCCACTTCTAAATCCTTGTTGTTTATCCGATATATTTATGCACGCCATTACTTTCTCCATAATTATTTTTGTTGTGAATTTCAGTATAGTGCTCAGTAAATTTTTAAAATAATCAGGTCGATTTTTAAAATAATCAAAGTATATTATAACATCAAAGTTTCGAACTTTATGCAATCCCTCTTCAGGTGACAGGCACAACTTTGATTTTTTTAAATGGAAAAGTACATCATAATATAATATCTCATTTAAAAGTAACTAATAAGTATTAGAAGTAGAGTAGAGTATAAGAATAAAAGATAACATTATTATCGAGGGCTGAAAGTCTCTTAGAATAAAGAGAAAGTCTCTTTTGAATCATATATCCAAAATTCAAAATCATACTAAATTTTCTCTTTTTTTTTCAACCCTGTGACTTATTAAAATAATCATTATAGAAGTTCTCAGAGACTTTAAACCCTCGATAATACTGTAATATTTTATTATGCGTTTAAATTTTTCAAAAATATTTATTAGTTTTCTCAGGATTCAAAAAAAATTAATAGATTTGAAAAAAATTCGACCGAAATTTTGCGCCTACGTTCTGAAAAATGATTAGAGTATTATACATTTCTGTAATCAGTATTTCAAAAGCTTTTTAATGAGTTGTCACATGATGTACTTTCCCATTAAAAAAAATCAAAGTTATGCCTATCACCTGAAGAAGCATGGCGTAAAGTTCGAAACATTGATGCTATAATATACTATTATTATTTTGAAAATCGACCTGTCCGAGCGGTTTGCTTATTTGCTAAAAATAAATAAGTTAATAAGGGGGGGGGGGGAGTAATACTTATTCCAGTGCACTGTATGATTGGGTGTAGGATTGGGACAATTTGAGACAATGTGCCTTACTTCTTGCATGATTCCATTTTGTCTGTGGACAAAAATATTCTGTTTTCATTTCCCTCGAATGGTATAAGTAATGAAATTTGTCTGAAATTGTCATCAGAGGTAAAAACATAAACATTCCTTCTAAAGTTCTCTTCTAATATTTTCTACAAGGGCGTTTATTGGATACATGGAGATATATTGGATATTATTATCCTTTTTTTAGCAGAGATTAGTCTGCGGGCTTTCATCACGGTGGTTCCTACTGTTAACATAGGATGAGATTTTAGAAGTTTATCAACGAGTTCTGTGTTGGTTAAATAGATAGGTACATATGCTGTTATTAGTATATATATTCTAGATGCAAATAGAATTTCAAATGTTGAATGGGTTGCATATATAAGTTCATTTTAAATGAAGTAAAGAAACACAGACTTACTCACAATCATTTAATAATACTTCGACGACCGGTTTCGATCTCTACACTATTCAGATCATCTTCAGGTCGGCGTTACAAGTAGTTAAATGCTACAATTAAAGAAAGCCAGAGTTAGAACATTGTCTGGTTGTACCAAAATGCAAAATGCAAAAAAGCCTAAAAATTTTTGAAAAGTATGCAACTGTTGACATTTCATAACAACAAACTGATACATACGTATGCACACATATGAGAAACAGGTACTCATAAGCACGCATACGCACATAGATGCATGCTGTTTATGACTATTTGTTGAATTAAGTTAAATTTTAAAATTATTAAAAACTTTTTTGTAAAAAAATAAAAAACTATATAATTTTGATCCATTTACATGCCGTTACAAGGGATTATTTGTAAGTTCATCGATAACATGTTTAAACGTCCAAATTTATGCTAATAGGATAGCTAGCTGAGGGACTGGGTAAGCGGACATGCTTCACTGTGTTTTGACCTACGAAGCATGTCCGCTTACCCAGTCCCTCACCTAGCTATCCTATTAGCATAATTTGGACGTTTAAACATGTTATCGATGAACTTACAAAGCATCCCTTGTAACGGCATGTAAGTGGATCAAAATTATATAGTTTTTTAGTCTTTTAGAAAAAGTTTTTAATAATTTTAAAATTTAACTTAATTCAACAAATAGTCATAAACCGCATGCATCTATGTGCGTATGCGTGCTTATGAGTACCTGTTTCTCATATGTGTGCATACGTATGTATCAATTTGTTGTTCTGAAATGTCAACAGTTGCATACTTTTCAAAAATTTTTGGGCTTTCTATTTGCATTTTGATAAAACCAGACAATGTTCTAACTCTGGCTTTCTTTAATTGCAGCATTAAACTACTTGTAACGCCGACCTGAAGATGATCTGAAGTGTAGAGATCGAAACCGGTCGTCGAGGTATTATTAAATGATTGTGAGTAAGTCTGTGTTTCTTTACTTCATTTCAAATAGAATTTGTTTGAATTTAATAGCGTCACCTACTGCCTTGATGTAATCGAGCAATTTTAGATTTTCATCGATATGCATCGCTTGATCCCTCTTTGGAAAAGTTGATTCGGTTGCAGTTTTATTTGAGGAAGTTGACGTAGAATTATGCTCAATATTTTGTGACATCTTGAAAGTTGTGAACTGTAAGGAGACTCTTGGTTATCGCTCCCCTTGTAGTCAAAGGAAGACGAAAAGTTTAATTATTTGTAAGGTTTAATTAGGATTAATCATATTGTATTTTCCCTTAAAAAAGTACATATTAAGAAGGCCTACGCCACTGGTAGCAGGCCAAGTTTTTAAAAAAATTAAAAATTTGCTAATTAACTAATCTCTTCAAAAAAGATGCAATTAGGCTTATCAATACATACGGTGAAGTCTGGTCTTACTGGTAATTCAAAGTATTTTTTTGATTTCACAAAAAGCATTATAAATCGAAGCGAAACACTGAACCGATGTTATCTCGTTTAAGTACACACTCAGAATATAACTCAAAATATTAAAGTTTTACAAGAGAACGAAAGGGTGGCAGTGAATAAAATTAAGATAGCTATGATGGTAACCAACGTTCAGAAATGACATGGTACATGAAAAAGAAGGAGAGCGAGAACAAAATATTCAGTTTGATTAGATCCTAATATATTTGTTTATTTTAGGCAGTATACATTTAATTTTTGTAACAATATTTTATCATTACAACTGGGCTAGAGTAACAGAAAAATATTTGTTAAGAGGATGGGTACGTATTTTCGGCTGCAATGCTATTTAAATGGGGATTAATTTTTTTCGAATCCTGACAAAACTAATAAGTATTTTTGAAAAATTTAAACGCAGAGTGAAAGATTACGTTATTAGTGAGGGCCGAAAGTCCCTGAGAACTTCTATAATCTTTATTTTAATGAGTTACAGAAGTGAAAAGCTAAGAGAAAATTTAGTGTGATTTTTAATTTCAAATATCTCATTCAAAATAAATTTTTTATTTATTCGAAGGGACTTTAAACGTATTTATTATTTTTTTCAGGATTCGAAAAAACTGAACACCATGTACGTGGTAGTATTTACCAAATCTATCTTTGTCTTACAACGCACTCAGTCAAATAGAATATTGTCAGCATATTGTCAGTCAGACTGTGACAATCAGTGACAATTTTAAATATTTGACATGGCATCGGGAATATTTTGAGTTGTTGATTAAATAATATTGATATATAGTGTATTTGATAAATAATTGATTTAAGACGTGAACTTAATAAAAAGTTATTTATTGTGTATTATTTGTGGAAGATCCAAGCAGAGAATACATCAGGATAATATATTCTGTGATCCAAGTATTTTGTTGTTAAAGATGTTTAAAATTGTAAGCGTTCCATAGTAACAATATATTATTAAAAAATCACTTTAACACTTTTCCTCTTTTCTCAATTGAGTATTAGTTTTTGTTGTACATATAAATTATTACAATCACTGAATACATAGTTAGTGAAAAAATTATCACATTTATTAACTGAATTAATAATTTGCAATTATACACAAAACAGTTATCCAAGAACATGCAAAAGCCATCTCTTTAAGTTAATGATGGCATTTTCAGGTAGAATGACATTCTAGTAATGTTTACATATCCATACCAGTGTGAATTTTACTACACGTAATTTGCCGTGTAAAGACAGAAAAAGTAGGGATAGCCGTAAAATATTTGCGAATTATGTACCCATGGCCTTAAAAGAAAATAGCAACTAAAAAAAATTTTTTAATTTTGATTCGAAATAATATAGTTTTTCTCCGCAAAAATTCGATTTAACGACACTTTTTCCCGAAGCAAACAAAGACATTCGTGTTATAACGTCGCTTTTTGAATTAATACTTTTTAATACGTTTTTCACCGGAAACCAGCGCACGTTCTTGTCACAAGTTCGAATGATAGATAATGTTTGTACCGGTTTTTGATTTAAGATTTTTTAATTATGACATATTATGGTTTCGCTCCTTCTACTGAAATATTTTTAAGGTTGTGATATTACAGATTTCTGAGAAAAAAGGTGTTACGTAATGCATTTATAATAATAAATACACTTTTGAACGGGATGTGCGATGTGTTCCTTGCAAGTATATACTTACCCACATTATTGAAGTGATGAATATATAGACTATAACCAGTTTAAATAAGCGGTCACCCTCGAAATACAGAGCCATATGAAAACTTCCCGTTGTAACAGTGAAAGACGATAAAGTTATTAACAAGATCAGTTTTCCTGCAATTTTATTATAAATCACAGAGATGCGATGAAATTTCAACGAATTGATCTTTATTTTTACAATACTTTCGTGAAACTTATGTTGACTATGGGATTCTTCAGAAATCATTGTCATTAGAGTTTTACCTAAAGTGGCGTATCTCACATACAAAAAATTTCTTATCTGCCATGTGAATAAGGTCAACGCTGCCATTTTGAGAAGGGTTAAAAAGCAAAATAAAGTGTAAATATAAGACGCAAGTGATTGTAATTGTACGAAATTCAAAAGACTTGTCAAAGGTAATATTACAGTAAAAATAACGGGAATAATTTGTTGTCTAATATTAGCGGTATGTTGATTTTCCTTGTCCAAATATGTAATAAGTTTTAACATTTCATTGCTAACGTTTTTGTATTTATATGTAGAATAGTAACATACAATATGAAATGATATTTTTATGGTACATCCCACTGCAAAATAAAATGGTAACGCGTTTTTTGATTCGAAGCGTACCAGATATATGGAGGCTAATAAATAATCGAAGATTATTCCTACTATAACAGAAACCAGAATAAATATAGCTGTAACGGATGATCTGTTATTTAAATGAAAAACACCAATATATCCTCCAATTCTATAAAACAATTTCAAAAAGTATGTATCATTCTTGCCTGTCATTATTTATTCCTTTTTTTAAGTAAAGTTTACATCGAAATCTACAGAACAAACTTTCTGAAGATTTCAAAGGACTATTAGTGTATAAGAAAGACGATTAGGTTAAGTAAACCCTTTGTAAGAAAATGACAAAAGGTAATGATAAAAACTACTTTATTTTTACTATTATATGTAAGTACAATAAGAACGCAAATGTAATTAATGGAAAAAGTTATTATGCTGTGCTGTGCTGTTTTGATGAGGCTGGTGACTTCCACGAATATCTTTAGCTGTAGCACAGTTTCCGTAACTGATATGTAACTACATACCTATTACTACAAACTTTATGTGTATTTTGATCATATACCATCTTGTCAAGACTCCATCAACCCTTAACTACTTAAGTATTGATGGTAATATATATATATCAATTTACAAATTATTGGGTTAACAGCTGAAATGGAAGACTCAGTGTACTCTTTTCTACGATTCCAATATTTCGTTAACAGTCGTTAACAGTACACTGAGTCTTCCATTTCAGCTGTTAACCCAATAATTTTTAAATTGATAATTACTAATCAGCTGTGATCATTTCTAGTTTATACATATATATACTGGGTTGGGCTAAAGAATGGAACCAAGCAAATATCATTGAAACGAAAAGAAGAATCTTTTTGAAACTTTGCTTGCAAGTACAGTGACGTAAAACGCATCTGTTGCTATACTTTTTGTTACTAGTTCACTTCCGGTTTCACCGGAAATACCCTTAACTTATTTATTTTAAATGGGACACCCTGTATATTTTTTCAGATTTTGAAAGAACTTATTATTTTTAATTCATACATACCAAATTTGGAAGAAAAAATAGTTAAAAAGTGTCTGTAGATAATTTTTTGTATTAAAAATAAACGAGTACTACCATCCATACTATAGACTAAAACTATTGTTGTATTTATTTGAATTTAGCATAGTAGGTAACTGTTACTGAACTAATTGACAGAAATAAGTTTTATTCAAAATGGTTCATTTAACCTTCGGATGACCAAGCGGGGGAAATTGTGACCCCAGCGTATGTTTTTCTTTAATAAATTCAAAAGTATTTTCAATTTTAACTCATTATTTTTTTATTTACTTTAATATCATTCTGGATATCCTCATATTTTGAAATAAAAAAAATTCCCTATATTTTACGAATAAAAAATATATTCTGAAGTTGATGTTTAGTAAAATACCGTATATTATGTGTAATTCCAAGTAGTTTTACGCTAATGACGTCGACTTTGCAAAGTAACAAGACACTTACTTAACATACACACTACACATGACACTAATACTCATGTTACGACTGGCGGAATAACATAAGGTCCATGCCATAAAATAATAAATAAAAAAAAAAATATAAAAAAATACAAAAAAAAGCTTAATTTTTTTGTTAATTGTCATTTTTTATTAAACAAAATATTGCAATTGATTTAAAGGAATCACCTTAAACTTCCACAACAAATTTGGCACTAAACCATGGAATAAGTCAACGTTCTGTAAGGAGAATATTGAAAATGGAAAATATCATCCGTATAAGATACAATTGGTTCAAGAATTGTCAGATGATGATTTTGACGGACGGCTAGAGTTTTGCGAACGAATGATGGACATTTGTAACAATGACGAACATTTTGCAAGTAATGTAGTGTTTTCCGATGAGGCAACTTTTTGCTTAAATGGAACCGTTAACCGCCATAACTGTAGGTATTGGTCGAATGAGAATCCTCGTTGGATTATGGAAGCACATACCCAACATCCACAAAAGTTAAATGTTTGGATGGGAATTGTCCAAAATATACTTATAGGCCCTTTTTCATAGACGGAAATTTGAATGGTGACAAGTATTTAAATTTACTAAATAACCAAATTATTCCTGCACTTCACAGAATGGCCAGTTACCACAAAATTTTTGGTTTCAACAAGATGGAGCGCCTCCCCACTATGATCGACGGGTTAGGGATTTTCTGGATATGAATTTTCCAAATCAATGGATTGGACGTAGAGGATTCCTAGAGTGGCCAGCTCGTTCTCCCGACCTCAACCCGTTAGATTTTTTTCTTTGGGGTTGTCTAAAATCACGGGTTTACGTTATAAGACCAACATGCTTGCAGGATTTGAGACAGAGAATAATTGATGAATGTGATTTAATACGTAAAGAAATTCTGGAAAGAGTAACTCAAGAATTTATTTATAGGCTTGCACGTTGTAAAGAGGTGAATGGCGGGCATTTTCAACATTTGAAATGATTTTTTTTATTTTTATTATCATTGGTCTAACGTAAATAAATTAACCTATTTTTTAACTGTAAAGAGATTTATTTCTTGTTTTAATAGTTTTTTCTTCCAAACTTGGTATTTATGAATTGCAAATAAAAAGTTCTTTTAAAATCTGCAAAAATATACAGGGTGTCCCATTTAAAATAAATAAGTTAAGGGTATTTCCGGTGAAACCGGAAGTGAACTAGTAACAAAAAGTATAGCAACAGATGCGTTTTGCGTCACTGTACTTGCATGCAAAGTTTCAAAAATATTGTTCTTTCCGTTTCAAAGATATTTGCTTGGTTCCATTCTTTAGCCCACCTCTGTATATATATATATATATATATATATATATATACAGGGTGTCCCGGAAAATAGTGCGTTCCTTTAAGGTATGGAGAGAATACACAATTTGGAACAAAAAAGTCCTATACCATTTTTTTCTAAAGTTAGCCGTTTCCAAAAAAAAGTTAACATTGTTTTCCATATACCTGTATTTTAATGTTTGGAAATTTTAATAAACTGGCAACATCGAACGCACTACGGAATAATAACATAATAAAAACTCGTTTGTGATTGTGATTAACAGTATTTAAAATAATCCAACCTAATAGTAGGTAATACTTATGTATTTACGATTTGTTTACTAAAATTATTTTCTTTTGAAATGTATTGAAATACCTATTGCATAATTTTAAACGAATTACACATCTTTTAACATAAAAACACGTCTTTTAACTAAACTAGTATTATGTATTTAGTAAGGTTTAAATGGGTTGAATGCTGAGTACTGCTGAGGGCTTTAACTGAATTACATAGTTTTAATAGTTTACAGTGGAACTTAAATACACCAGATAATGTCTCAGTAATTTGTTTACTTGTGAACTGAAATAACTAAGTTGTACTTACTTGAAAATAATTATTATACCGAATAGATGTTTCAAGTAACCTTTCACAAACACCATTCATAGGTAATAACATAATAGGTAATACACTCACTATTCGAAAACATTTTCGCATTGACACTAAACACTAAACAGGATTCTTTAAAACTATCTGTTTACTATGTATCTTAGTATCTTCTATCTATTTACATGGGACTGTCTATGCTTAAATTTGCGTACCGCACATAGTTGTCAGATTTAAATTTGGATACCAAAATACATTTTAATTTTTTGGTCAAACGGTTGCATTTAGAAAAAAATGTTATAAGAGTTTTTTGTTCTACATGGTGCCTTCTACCTATACCTTCAAGGAACGCACTATTTTCCGGGACACCCTGTATATATATATATATATATATATATATATATATATATATATATATATACAGTGCTTTTTTTGTAACAATAGAGGTTCCGGTACGCAATGTTCCGGGGGGACTGGGGAGGATTCATAAAGGGGGTCTGCCCCCGGGAAAATTTTTTAAATTTAGCCTCAATAAGGGCGTTTTAAAGTTTGGTTGTTTTTTTTATTTTTTGTCCCAAGAGGTGCCGGTACGGCGAACCGGCGCGTACCGTCACAAAAACAGCACTGTATATATAATATATATATATATATATATATATATATATATATATATATATATATATATATATATATACCAACAAATGAAATAGAGAATGTGGAAAAATCCCCTTACGAATAACTCACACATCCACTATTTCGGGCTGGGAAAAATTTTCTGAATAGAATCAAAGATCCAAACACCAGTTCTCAGAAATGTGTTTCGCCCTCTTCAACCTCCCTGGGCTCATCGGTAAAGATGAGAGGTTGAATTTCTTTAGACACATTCCATAAAAAAAAACCATTCAGTGTGTGAAAACCACAGAGTGTGTTCAAAGATTGACTTCTTTTTTGTTTGTTTTTTAAACATATATTTTACTTTAAGTAATTAGGGAATTAAAACTTGAGACTGTCATTGTCAGATGATGCGTAGATATACGCTCCTGTTATGTTCTATGTCTCGGATGTTGTTTTTTGATGGAATGTGTCTAAAGATATTCAACCTCTCATCTTTACCGATGAGCCCAGGGAGGTTGAAGAGGGCGAAACACATTTCTGAGAACTGGTGTTTGGATCTTTGATTCTATTCAGAAAATTTTTCCCAGCCCGAAATAGTGGATGTGTGAGTTATTCGTAAGGGGATTTTTCCACATTCTCTATTTCATTTGTTGATTTTGTTACGATTGGTCGGTGAACCAACTTTGTATCTTTTGATCACTGAGTGTGTTCAACGATTGACTTCTTTTTTGTTTGTTTTTTAAACATATATTTTACTTTAAGTAATTAGGGAATTAAAACTTGAGACTGTCATTGTCAGATGATGCGTAGATATACGCTCCTGTTATGTTCTATGTCTCGGATGTTGTTTTTTTGATGGAATGTGTCTAAAGATATTCAACCTCTCATCTTTACCGATGAGCCCAGGGAGGTTGAAGAGGGCGAAACACATTTCTGAGAACTGGTGTTTGGATCTTTGATTCTATTCAGAAAATTTTTCCCAGCCCGAAATAGTGGATGTGCGAGTTATTCGTAAGGGGATTTTTCCACATTCTCTATTTCATTTGTTGTTTTTGTTACGATTGGACGGTGAACCAACTTTGTATCTTTTGATCACTGAGTGTGTTCAAAGATTGACTTCTTTTTTGTTTATATATATATATATATATATATATACATATATATATATATATATATATATATATATATATATATATATATATATATTAAATTATATACCAAGCAATTCTCATTAGATTGGTCACTCCCAATGGCAAAATGTCTCAGTATACATACACTCTATAGACTATTGAGTTCAATACTATACAGTTGTTTGGCTTTATTGTATGTAATTTAAACTAAGACATAGTTGTTTTTTATGTTTTTATATATCTATATGTACGTTTTAGTCTCTTTTTATGATTCTAGCTAGTAGTTTGTAATTGTGAAGACTTTATGTACTGGGCCTGAAGATGAGGCATAAACTGTAAGCCTCGAAACCGTTTGCCCCATGATTATGTAACAACTATTAAAAAACAAACTTAAGCTTGCGAGTATTGACTCATTTCCTATATCCAATTGTATAATGGACTTGCATTGGCAATCCTTTAGTACATTCTTTCACGGTTTTTGCTCTAGATTTTAAAGAACCGCTTGGATTGATATGAAATTTGGCATAGGTATAGCTAACATGTCAAAGAAAAAAAGTGATATGGTGCCGATGTGTGCTTTTGACCTGGGGGTGATTTTCACCCCATCTCGGGGATGAAAAAATATATGTCCAAGATAAGTCCCGAAATGGATAAACTGACTAATTAAGCAACTTTTGTTCTATAGAGTTTTTTCACCAAATCAACATTTTCGAGTTATTTTCAAGTAAATATGTTCATTTTTCAACAAAATTACCACGTTTTTAGACGTTTTTTCGCAAATAACTCAAAACGTAAGCATTTTGTCAAAAAAAAATATTCTTAGCAAAACTATAGCCTACAAAAAAGTGAAAAAATGGTGTTATATATTAGGTCTCTATACCTAGCAAAAGCTGAGTTATAGATAATGAAAAATAGGTTTATATTCTAAAAATTCGTAATAGAATAATTCAATGTAAAATATTCAAATAATGAAGCATTCTTGGGGAAAACACGTTACAACTTTCTTAAAGTGTTTAAAAAAAGCTGTATTTCTGTTTTTATAAAAAAAATTCTAGCATCAAATGTAAGCAAGTTTCGCTCAAAATAAAGTTGGTCTCTTTTGTTTTGGCAAAAAAATCAGGAAGATCACCCCCAATTAGTAAATTAAATGAAATTAATCGTTACCGCTTCACAACTTACTTTACTTATGTTGTTTTTATATAATATATGATCTGTAAGTTTCATCGATTCAAAGTGCTTATTTTTGAAAAAATGTGGTTTTAAAGTAAAATCTTTAAAAATTTTAATTTTGAAAAAAATTTCTATTTTCAAAATAACTTAGAAATTGTTAGAGACACTAAAAATCTTAAACAATAAAAAAGTCGGCTTTACTTTTCTGAATATTTTCTATTTTTTTGTTTTTCTGTAAGACAAAAATTGGTTAAGATTTGGTGTTTCTAAATTCGCATACGCTCGTGATAAGTGACTCGTTCAAGCCCTTTAACTACAGCTCTTTCAAAAATAAGAACTTTGAAACGATGAAAGTTACAGATCATATGATAAATACATACGCGACTAAAAAACTTGTGAAGTGGTAAGAATTAAGTTCATTTGAAATGCTAATTAGGGGGTGATTTTCCCGATTTCTTACCAAAAAAGGGACTAACTTTATTTTGAGCGTAACTTGTTTACTTTTTAGGCTAAAAATTTTTTTTAAAAAAACAAAAATAAGCATTTTTTAATCACTTTAAAAAAGTTAAAATGAGTTTTGCTCAAAAAGTGCTTTGTTTTTTGGTTATGGCACGTTAAAATATACGATTTGGAATTTGACGAAGATGAACCTATTTTTCATTAGCTATGACTTCTACTAGGTATAGTGACCTAATATATACACCACGTTTTTCACTTTTTTACGTGCTATATTTTTGATAAGAATTTCTTTTTCGACCAAATACTTACTTTTTGAGTTATTTGCGAAAAACCGCGTGAATACGTGGTTATTTTGTAGAAAAATTAACATATTCACTCGCAAATAACTCGAAAAGTATTAACTTGGTGAAAAAACTTTATAGAACAAAAGTTACTTATAATTAGTGATTTTATCTATTTCTGGACTTATTTCGAATATATATATTTTTCACTCCCAAATGGGGTGTGAAACTCACCCCTAGGCAGGCGCGGATCTAAGGGGTGGTCAATGGGGTCAATTGCCCCCTCCTTGAGACTTCGCCTGGTGCCGCCTTTTTTTAAGAAAGAGATAATTACGATTGAAAATAAGTAGTGGGTTTTGTGTCCTGTTGATAACTGAATAACGGAATGAAACGTAAAACAGAATTCCTTCTTCAAAGTACGTGTTCTCGGTCTTACTGTATGGTGTCGAGTCTTGGACTGTGAATAAAATCGATCTACTTACCTAAATCGCCTGCAGGCTTTCGAAATGTGGTTCTATAGAAGAATTTTTTAAAAGTATCTTGGGTGAAGAAGATTCGAAACTCCACAATAATACTAGAACGTCTCAGCAAGACTACTGATATTATAGAAGGCATCAAGAAGAGAAAAGTGGAGTATTTTGGTTATGTGATGAGAAGTTTCAAATAAAGGTTGCTACAAAATATTATGAAAAGTGAAAATAGAAGCAAACGCAGTCCAGGACGAAAAATCAATTCGTGGTTGATTTAGGGTGGCAGTGAATAAAATTAAGATAGCTATGATAGTAACCAATGTTCTGAAAGGACATGGTAAATGAAGAAAAATAAAGTAACTGCCCATACCGAAAAAGAATCCTGCGTACGCGAGTGACGGAAATTTTTTTATTTCATTGCCCCCTCCTTGCAAGGTTGCTGGATCCGCCGTTGCCCCTAGGGCAAAAGCACACATCGGCACAATATCACTTTTTTCTTTGACTTGTTAGCTATGTCTATTTTCATGTCAATCCAAGCGGTTCTTTAAAATTTAGAGGTTTTGCAATATTTTACCTTTAAAGAACGTACTACTTTCATTATTTATAAATTACAGTTTGAGCGAAAAGCCACATGGGCCATAATTTACGGCGCCGTAAGAGCAGTAAAACCATTGGTTGACTGACTCCTCCACCAATTTTAGATGAAATAGGAGTTAGTCAACTAATCAGTCAGGTTTACTGCTCTTACGGCGCCGTAAATTATCGCTCGTGTGGCCTAAGGCTACGGCTCCACGGGCGAGAAATTGACGCTAGCAGTAGCAGTAAAATGAACTTAAGGTTCCGCGGAACGGAATAGGAATAGCCGAACTGTACCGACTACAGGACTTGTGCGTAGTCGGTTCAGTTCGGCTATTCCCATTCCGTTCCGCGGAACCTTAAGTTCATTTTACTGCTGCTGCCAGCCTCAATTTCTCGCCCGTGGAGCCGTAGCCTTAGCATGAGGTATATTTTGAACCATATTAGACAAGAAGCCAAATCTCGATAAAAGGTGCCTTATCGGAAAAATACTAAGAGGCAAAAAAGCTTTAAAACACTGTTTTTAACTAATGGTATCGCAATAATAGTTTAATTGGAACGTACACAAACATTTGGGGGGTTTAAAGGCACAAAACCCCCGTAAAATCTTTATGTAAACATATTAAAAAAGAAGTCGCATCTCGATGAAAAAATAGTAAGAGGGAAAAAAGTTTTAAAAACATTGTTTTTAACTAACGATTCCACAGTAATAATTTAATTTAAACGCACATAAAAGTTTGGGGGGGGGTTTAAGGGAATAAAACCCTGATAAAATTTTTATGGGGTGCACAAATTCACTATAATTTCTTTTTAAGATGTTCCTGCAATGAGAATGCTACATCTCCATTTTCATTAAAAAATCTCTAATAGTTTTCGATATACCGGAAAAAATCAATTTTCAGTTTGTAACTTCAAAGCGCTCTAACTTTTTTGTGTACATATTTGTACTATAGTAAGTTAGGTTCAGTCGAACTATTTTTGATCCCAGAATATGTGATTTAATTTATGACCTGTGTTTTTGTTACACACTGTATATTCATTACTATTCAATGCATATAGTGAATAAATTTTTGAAGAAGCGTTACTATCAGAAAGTGAAGGAATAATACCTAACAAAAGAACTATTAACAACATTAGATATTCAGATGATACTGTGATTGTGGCAAGCTCTGCTGAACAATTCCAACTACTACTAAACAAGACAAGCATTTTCTGTGAAAAATATGTACTAAAAATGAAAATAAAAAAAACCTAAATATATGATAATAACGAAGAAAACAAAATAACAAACAAACATACATTTAGGAGATATACGATATAAAGAGCTAATAAAGTGGGGACACTACTACAAATACCTGGAAACACGGATTTAAGAAAATAATGAACAAATAAGAGAAATAAGGGCTATGATAGAAATAGTAAGAAATGCGTTTGTAAAAATGAAAACAATTCTTGAATTCTTGATGAGTTTAAAGTTGGACACTGAGCAAGAAGATAAAAATAAGCTACAGTTATTTGAAATGTGGTGTTGCAGAAGGATGTTTATTAGACTAATATGGATGCTTATTTGAGTACCGATTATAGGAATATCCCGGTTTATGGAATATAAATTCGAGCTCCCGAAACGTTTCCATTTACTCCTTAATAAATTTATTCGTTTATTGGAATATGTATTCATAAAACAATACCGCTTATTAGAATAATATTTTTCACGAATAAATTTTTACCTACAATTTCGAATTTCCTAAAAATTTAAACTATGTCTTGTACTACGGTTTCTCGCCAAGAGCTTGGAAGGCCTGTAGTGCTGTTTTATTTATATTATTTGTGTTTGTCAGATAGGTAATAAATAGGCTTAGGTAAATATGCAAATAAAAAAGTATGAAATATGCGCATAAATATGCAGTATTTTATGCAAAAATATGCAGTATTTTATGTAAAATATGCTATTTTTCTAGAAAATATGCATGTAATAAAAAATATTTACAATATTTTTTTATTTGCAAAAATTCTTACAATATTATAAATACATAACATATACAAATATTTTACCATATAAATATTATTTTGAATTGTGGTAACAATAGATTATCAAATGATGTTCAAAATTTTCTAATAAAAACTTATGGCTTCTATCTGAATACATATATTTGTAAATAGAAAAACTTCTTTCGACATCAACTGATGTAATTGGGGCATTTTTCAAATTTACTATAATAGATGGTTCCAAATTAAGTGGTTCGGAAAATGTCCCAGCTAGTACTTGAACCACTTCAGAAAGAACCTGGTAACCACTATTTTCTTCCATGGATACTTTAAATTTTTGAAAAATTTCCTTTGCAATAGTCCCTTTAACGCTTTGACACAATGACTCAAATTTTTTATTAAAACTGTACTCTCTAACAATGATAATTTGGAGGATTCTAATTGAGTTAAAGTTTTCTGGACAAAACTATAATTTAATTTTATGAATGACAGTTGCTGTTGGAGGATGTTATTTTGGAAGGCTTGCTTAGCTTCCAATAAAGATTGGTAACTATCAGTGGCGGCTCGTGAGTTTTACAATAGGGGAGGCTCTAACTATAAAAAATCTAGGCAAATTTGCACTAGCAAAAAAATGCACCAAAAAAAGTAATTTAAGGCTCCATTTGTTTTTGACCATTTGTATTTACATTTCACCTTACGGGGAAGTATTACGTAACGTGATTTTTGAAGATTTTTGACCCCCCCCCCCACTTGCGTTACGTAATACTGGAACGGTCCCTTACCGCATGCTTGCATTGATAACTGAGATGTAGAATAGCTTTTGTAACTAATAATAATATTATTGTTACTAAAAGAACTTTATAAAAACAGGATTAAATCTAAAATTAACGAAATTTTTCGAATTTTGAGTCATAATTACCCCACAACGATAGAAGTTCCTTGTAATTGCCGCGATTAATGGAATAATCATCACTTTCATCGTGTCTGCGAAAAGCTAATTCTTGCGAAGCCAAATATAGTGTTATATCGATAAGCCTTTTTAAATTCATCCTATTCTCCAAAACCTGATTATTGTAAGTAATTATGGCCTCTTTTATCTAAAGCATCTGTATCTAAAGCAGTTACTATATTTTGTTTAGCAAAAAGTTTTAATTTACACAAAAAACTTTTTTCCTCTTAATAGACCCGGTTAACCAGTCCCATTTATTATACCAGTTAATATTAAATGCACGATTTTGACGATTACCTGAGGATTTAATAATAGTTAAATTTGGCTGTGGTCTTTCTAAGGTTTTAATAATATAAGCTTTATTATAATATACTTAAAGTATTAAAATTATTCATTTATATACATTTTATATAAACAAACAACGGTACTTAAATTGTAAAAATAACCTTACCAAGCCAATAACAACACAAATAAAAATATATGAAATACAAAAATTCACCAAACACTAATTAAAAGAAATAAAATGATAAAATCACACCAAAAATACCCTGACTATTAACTTCCTTATAGAATATAAGTAAAACCACAAGTGAGCCTAATTCTGGTTTTGCCTCCCTTGGCATATATTTCTGAGTAGTTTGACGTGAAGCGATATAATATTACGTTTCTTTATCGAGTATTATTGTACGCATAGGAAACTATATCGCTGGTTTCGAGACGTTTGTCGTAACTTAGAACACAACGGAGTCGAGTCTGGCTTCTACCTTCCTTGGTAGGGATATGAAGAGCTGCTCACAGCATACAGGTGGGCATATTGATGCATTCCAGATGCGTTTAGTTACAAAAGTGTGCAATAATTTACACTTTCTATTAGTACGAGCGCTTGTTGTTTCTCGTGATTAAAAATAAACAAAACAGTGACATTTCATCAATAATTCTAAAAATATTATGTCCTAGATATGACATAAAATGTGTAAAAAAATTATGGGGAGGCTAAGCCTCCTTTGCCTCCTCTGACGAGCCGCCACTGGTAACTATCATCCGTTAAAAGGTTAATTATTTTTTTAAATCAACAAAATGATCAGCATAGAAATTAGCTGCTTCCAGCCATGTTCCCCAACGTGTTAAAATGGGTTGCGGTGGCAGTGGAATAGCAGGAAGCATATCTCTGTAACATTGTATTCTTACAGGTGATTTCAGGAATACCTTTTTGACGCTCGCTGTTAAGCTGTTTACTAGTGGAAATTTTTTTCTTTCTTCCTCCGCAACTCTGTTTATTCCATGCGCTAAACAAGTGACATGTATTAAGTTTGGATAAAATATTTTTAAATTTTGTCCTGCTTTCACCATATTATGGTACGGCATCAGATAAAATAAGCAATAATTCATCATTAGGCACAGCAGCAGGAAGAAAAAAGTTTGCTAATGCTTCTTGTAGAAACCGTGATATTGTTAGAGCGTTGGTTTTTTCCACTTGCTTACAGGAAATTAAATACGATTTTGGAAAGGTTTAATCGCTAAGTACATCAATCAATAAGTGCACAATGTATCTTCCTGACGAGTCAGTGGTCTCGTTCACACATATGTAAAAGTAATTATTACCTATTTCGGCTTTTATGTTGTGGATAACTGAGGAGTATAACAAATTGACATTATTTCTCTTTAGAGTTCGTTCACTGGAAATGTTTTGTTTGCAAAATGTTTTTAAAAAAGAACTAATGTTTTCATTAGATAATTTTGAAAGCGGTGTATTAGAAGATACTAATGCACGACACAAGTCTTCCTTAAAAGTTTCTTGTTCGATTTGTTTTTTGGAACTTGACTGAAAGCACTTGGACACTGAAAGTTGATATTTTTCACCGGATGTGGTTTTTACTTTTTAGCTAAATGTTTGGCGGTTCTGACATGCTGATCTATTTGAAATTTGCTGAAATTTTTTTTCAGATGGAATCCAAAAAAGAATATAAATATTCTATAGTTGTTCCCATCTATAAAATCTAATATTGTAGAAATAAACTAAAAATGAACCGTTTTTGCATAACAATTAAAATATTTAAATTAAATCAAATAAAAATCGGTGTAGTAATCTTATAATGTTAAGAAATGACTGTGCAAGAAGGAAGAACCCCCAAATATTTACAAGAGGCTCTTGCTCTTTTCTGTTTACATTTAAAGAAAAAATACTGTGAGCTTAAATTAAAAGCGCTTAATTAATTAAGTCCGATATATGATATGTTTTTGTTTTTAGCAAAATTAAAGCAAACTATGCTATTGTTAGAAAAAAATGTTAGCGACCTTTCAGTAGACTATTGAATGATTTGAATTTTAAATAAGTATTCTATTTTTTATCGCAAGGAGTTTAAAAAATGCCTGAAAAAAGCAAAAATACATCGATTTATTGCGAACTAGCCTTGTGTCGGTACTTTCCTTAAACATAATCTCCAATTTTAAAACCTTTGTTGGTACCACCGTGTAAATTTTTAAAATAAAATAAAAAATAATACGTATGTACTTGCGGTTTTTCCACAACATGAGAAATAACGTTTATCCATATCCATAGAGGATCTTTGTAAGGTTTTATCCAAGTTGAAATATTGCTTATTTTCGGAATTTTCAAAGCAAAATAATTATTCACAATTAGAAATACACCAAGTGTATCTCTAATTGTACAAAACAAATGAAACTGACCGTCAAAATAAAAATTTTTACCTAGAGACATAAACTGGCAAACACAAACCCTTAATTCCAGGACAAAACGTGACAAAACTATAAGCCGCTGTCTTTTATTAGTTACTATACCAAGAATTTGAATATCAAGTGATTATAAAACAAAATTAAATATTTGCAATTTCATGCTATCTGTAAGTTAGAATATAAAAATATATAGTTAACACCAAATTTTCAAATTATATGCACTTTATGCTCACTTTTATGAAAATATGCAAAATTTGACATTTTTGCATTTTTTATGCATTATATGCAAAATATGCAATTTGCATATTTGCCTAAGTCTAGTAATAAATATTTTATTGCGTTGTTATGAGTACCAATTCAATCGTTTACCGACAAATCCAGTCGTAAAATAATTTCCTTTGTCTAGAAACTATACATATTGCCACCCAGTTGCATGTTATAAATTTTTTAAGAAACAGTTCGCCCATCCTCGTCGCTTGTAAAGTTATAAAACGTTTTCGGGATGACCAAACCATTGTAAATTTTTCTAATTTATATAATTCAGAGGAACAAAAGTGACTAGTATTTTATGTAACAAAAAAAGCTACAATTACCGATTATTTTTCAAGACTAAATAAGTAATTTTCTTATTAAGTATATTATGTATTTTTCCGTCTACCTCTACCGAAAGTATACTTTTCCGGACCTGATTGTAGGGAGCAAAGTTGTACTTTTCCTCTCTAGGGAGGAAAATATTTTTCCTCCCTAGGGAGGAAAAGTAAAAGTGACGTCATGGTATTTCATTCATAAAATATAACTTATTGACGCCCTGTACAATATCTATTTTCTATTACGTAAGTATCTATACATTTTAACGTTTATTTAAAAACACTCTGTATTTTACAGAATGGTAAAAAACAGTAAATTGTTATTCTGATTTAACAATGTTTACATTAATAATTTGACTTATATTTGACAGTTGACAGTTATATTGTACTTACTTGTTAGTTTTAGTTCTAATAAATTTTGTTGGTTAGTTACATAAATAAATTAAGTAAAAATGAAAAAATTACTTGTTATTTGAGGAAGGCGGAAAAACCATATGTATAACATGGGAGTAAAGTGCCTTTTCCTCCCTTGAATGATTACTGCCCTCCGCTACGCGTCGGGCAGTAAACTTCATTCTCGGGAGGAAAAGTAGCACTTTCCTCCCTTGTTATACAAATAGCTATTAATACGAAAATATTTACATAATTTATATATTGCATATATTTCATATTAATACTGTATGCATCCACAT
Source organism: Diabrotica virgifera virgifera (assembly GCF_917563875.1). NCBI lineage: Eukaryota > Metazoa > Arthropoda > Insecta > Coleoptera > Chrysomelidae > Diabrotica > Diabrotica virgifera. Next base: position 64,909,398 of record NC_065444.1, on the reverse strand, counting down.
AATATAATGTAATTTGGTTTTTTAATAAATACGTTACGCTATTGTATTATTGACATAAAAAGACCTAAAACCATATACATATACATAATATTAACATAGTACAGTGGAACCTCGATAAGTCGGATTAATCGGGACCGCGGCCGATCCGGGTTTTCGAAAATTCGGGTTAGCCGGAGAATATGGTAAAAATTAATAAAATACGATATAATTAGAGATAAACTGCATTATAAATGCCAAAACATGAAATCCATAACATGCACAGTACATCTAAATTATGTACAGTTGAATAGAGTATTGTTTATTTCTTGGTAAAAAACTCAGTCGATGTGAAAAAATTTTTGTTTTGTCTGATGAAAGTAGGTCCGGGTTAGCCGGACTTCCGGGTTATCGGGGCCGACTTATCGGGGTTCCACTGTATGTACTATTATTACGTATATTCGGTAGGTACACTTATTACGGCTAGCCAATAGGCTATTCCAATACGCGGGTTCGACTGTATTGCGAGAAATTGTAAAGAATACGAAAATATTAACACAATAAAAATAAGAAAGTTATACCTGGGACACGTAATGAGGGGATAGCGACATGAAATGCTAAGATTGATAATATAGAGAAAGATAAGAAGAGGAAGCAATATAGGAAGAAAAAGATGGTTATGGTTGAAAAATTTAAGGGACTAGTTTAAATGCAGTTCAATAGAACTAGTCAGAGCAGCGTAGATTAAAGATAGTGATGATGATATCCAACCTCCGATTGGGAGACGCCACTTAAAGAAGAAGAAGAATTTTCGCAAAAAATACTGTAGTCCTATCTAGCATAAAAGGGTTGCATACATTATCGTGAATAAAAAATACATAAATATTTGGTTTCCCCATTATTAGTCGAGGAAATGAAGCATTTTGGCTCGCAATTTTTTCGTCCAGCATGGATTTACTTGAAATTTTCACAGAAGGTAGGGAATAGTCCAAGGATCATTTTCTATATCATGCCGCTGTAAGCTAAAACCTTGGGGGTGGTTGCCACCCCATCTCGGGGGTGGGAATTTTTTATTACATTTTAACCATGTAAATCGATGTAAAAAGTAATTCTAAGAAAAAAATGTTTTTACATTTTCTTCGTAAAACTAATATTTTTCGAGTCATTTGCTCTTGAAAGTAACAGTTTTTCGTCGAAAAAATCGACTTTTTACAGGGTTTTTTGAGAATACCTCGAAAAATATGCATTTAATCAAAAAAACTGCAGATGCAGTAGACTCCCGTAAGTTCGGCCACCTCGGGACCGGACCCTAGGCCGAACTTAAAAGTGGCCGAACTAACCGATGCTTATCTAAAAAATGCCCATTTATTGTTTGTATGGATCTAGCAAAAACAAAACACTTGTACATTAAGTAGAAGACAACACAGAGGAATACTCTGACATATATTTAACATAATATATGAAAAGATATACTGTTACAAAAGTACTATAAAACGATATTTACAGAACTCCAGGCCTAATAAAATTTAAAAATATTATTGCACATTGGTGGTTTGGCTTCTTAAACACTTAAAAAAGTCAGTAATATTTTTCTGAATTTTCTTTTCTAATGATTTTTGATATGCAAAGTGTGTGACTAATGCTCAGAGAGCCGGCCGGACTAAGCGGAGACCGAACTAACCGAGGCCGAACTTACGGGAGTCTACTGTAACAAAATTGTATCTTTTAGTAAGATAAACTAAATTCTTTTTCTAAAATATCTTTAAGACCAATACAAACCGAGATACGGCATGTTAAAATTTATCTTTTTTGGTCAAATGCATAATTTGAAATATTCAAAGCCAAATAACGGGAAAACTTTGCATTTTTGAGGAAAACTTAAATTATCTATTTTCAAGTATAAAATTAAACCTTTCAAGGAATAATAATAAAAAATTTATATCATAAAAATAGAGCGATTTATGATAAAAAAATATGGGTACCTGCTTTTCTCTACGAAAAAATCAGTGAAAATAACCCCCTAACTACCCTCCTAATTAAAAATTGGTCTTCACCTTTCTATAATTCCTTGTATATTTATACTGTCAAGTTTGACCTATTTAAAAGGTCAAATTTTAGAAAAATTGGAGTTTAAAGAAAAATTGATATTTTGCACTTTCGTATTTTTCACGTTTTACTTCCAAATATCTCCGAAAATACTGAAGATACGAAAAAAATTATAGATTACTAAATTGTAGCTTTTTTAATAACTAACATTATATTGTGCATATATTTTCATTACAGTGAACAGTTAGCGAGATATAGCTGTTTAAAACCTCTATTTACGAGCAAACACCCCCTTATTCGACCCCTTTAAACCCACCCCAAATAAAAAGTAAGGGATCTAACGGAATTTAATTTACACAGTCTTATAGTTCTTCAAAAAGCCTACAAAACCATTTTTGAAAAAACTTTTTATGGCTAAAAATGAAGGAGCTATGTTTATAAAACGCATTTTTTTTTCGAAATATTCGAATAGTCCGCTTATGGAACATTTTCAATGCATATATAATATCACAGAACTGGTTCGTATACTGGAAGATGACTTAAAAACTATGTGTATTTGTACTTCTACATATTTGTAAATTCGTATTTTGGTGTAAATAAATGTTTTTGTAATTCTATAATTCTACTTTTTTTTCTGTATAGATCTATTAAATTATCTACTTATAAAAATTATAATGTTCTTAAAGGTGGCTTTTAAGGGTTGAAATAATATTATATCCTAAAGCATAAAACAATCATTATTTTTAGCCAGTCAAAACCAAATTTTACCCATATTAAAGTTTACAACGTTTTTATATAATTTTTGACAATCAGGGGTAGTTTACACCCCTAAAGATAATCGACGCCCTCGAGCATGTTATAGAATATGAAGTACAGTGTGAGATGATCCTAATCCCAAATTTTTATGTAAATCGATGCAAGCCGAAATTATTCTTTTAGGATAAGTAATTTTTTATATATAGCTCCAAAAAGGGTGGTTTTAAGGGTTGAAATATTATGATAGTATATCTTAAAGCATAAAACAATCATTATGTAACTAATAAGAATCAAATGTTGACAATATTAAAATTTAAAATGTTGTTTTATAATTTTTTACAAGAAGTTTTTTTAGGGGTAGTTTTCACCCTTAAAAAACCAAAAGCGTACAACGGCTCAATATAGAAAATGAACTAGGGGGTGAAATGAGCCTAATCCCAAATTTTTGTACAAATCGATGCTGGACGAAAAAATTGCGAGGTTTTGCCATTTTTCCAGCTTTATTTCCTCGACTATATACTCAACGTTGCATTTTACTACTTAACAGCTTCTTCCATTCGTATCTTCATTTAACGTCCAATGACATTTACTTTTCGTTGAATGTACACAATTATACAGAAGGAACAACGATTGTCAAACCGTTGATTGAAATATTATAATATATTATCAGAGAACGGCAGTTCTCGTCAGTGGCGCACACACACACCCCCTACACGCGACACTATATGTATATACACGAAATTTTCGATTTTCTAAATCTGACTGAATTGAAAATTGGGCCAACTCCCATATTAAACTTTAGGAAAAGACTAACTCATTCATATGTCAAATATCCATTTTGGTCCAAGGGTGTGGATTTTACGGCCCCTCCTATTTAGAGTCTGTTTTCCGTTCTTTCCCAAAACTCCCAAAAACTTCGAAAATTTAAGTCCTACCTGTACGGCTTTTGTTAGTACTGATCATTACCTTTCCATCGCATGTCTAATTTTGAAAATCGGTTATACCATTCATAAGTTACCGAGCTCAGAAATATGACTCAATTTCTATTTAAAAAAAGGAAAATGTTTGTGGATATGTGTGTGTGTGGAAAGAGGGGGAAGAGGGGGTCAGGGCCGATTCAGAACCGGTGTAGCTTTTAAATCTTGACCAACCATAAGCCAGCTATAGGACTTGGTAGGTAAAAAATGGCGTATTTTTTGGGGGTATATATATTCGGTTCAAGAAAAAACAGGAGAACCGCAAATACACCAAATCAGTAGTGTTGAGTTATGCTTTCAAATGGTGTCTAAGCCGTCAGGATCAGACATACACACGGCTCAGTATAGCCGAAAAACTGAAAAAAAAACTTTGAACATTTTGGTTTTTCGACAATTACTCAAAATTTCAACCTACGAATTGCGCCAATAACTAAGCGTTTGTAAAAGGATTCTAGACGAATCTAACGGTGCATACCTCATTTCCGGGAAAATTCGAATTTTTATGTTATACATAAAATCCTTTATAAAAGGTATATTTGTTAAAATCCCTATACAGGGCTACATCAAAGACAGAACTAGTTTTCGATCGGTTGACCGATCATTATTTTAAGTTATAGGCTTCATAATTATGATCAAATCTATTTCCTATGGGAAAAACGGGTTTTCAAGCTCAATAATTCCTGTAATAGCTTTAGTTATCATACTTGACCTTGGATGCATCAAGTACTACTTGTCAATACGTTTCAAACTCATGTTTAGTGATCAAAATCGGTTAAGCCGTTTAGAAGTTATTAAGCTACAAAAGTATAAACCAATTAACGATTATTCCCGAAATGCTTTATGTAGTTGTAGTGATTACGACGCTAAATTTGATCTGGCAACGGGCAATCCGAGTATATTTACCGACCATCCCAATATTTTTTTCAATCTGTTTCGAATAAAAAAAATCTAGTGTACATTCGATGGACACTAGATCATTTGGGAGATAATGCGACAAAGGCGACCATTTATAAAGCTTAACGTTTAATCGAGAAACATTGCATTCAACTTCATATATTTAATTTATAAATAACCTTGAAAAAAGAATGTTTGTGTACTTTGTACGCCCGTAAGAAGTTATACTTCTATTATAATCTAACTTCATATTATGATTTCAACGAAATCAATATACCTATCTACTTTAAACAGTTTTTTTTGTATTGTGTTCAAATATTAAACTAATTTTAGAAAGAACAAAAAGAATACCAAAATTAAAAAAAAGGATATCGCTCATTTACCAGAACAACGTGACATTTCAAAATATCTGATTTTTGTATTATTCGTTAAATAAATCCGCCGTATTTCATTCTATATACTGAAAAAACGTGGTATCTTTACCATTAAAGTAAACTGAGCTTTGGAGGGACAGAGACAGAAATGATGTGACAACTCATCTTGTAGCGATGTTTCTTTTGGACACCTCGTTATTTTCGATAGTGTGACATATTAGTTGTGATCTGTTTGGCGTAGGGTAAAGTGCTTTCTGTTTTCACAAACAACGTGACATCACGACTATACCACCCTGTTATTGCAAAGGTAAGCTACAATCAAATGTTTAATTTTATTTCTAAAATGTAACAAAGTTATTTGACCCGTTAATCCAGAAAAAATTCAGTAACATGTGAAGTAGTCTTATCATTGATATCACGTTATTGTTGTAAAAATATTCTTTTTCATAGGTAATATCATAAGAATAGATAATATCACTTTCGGTTGCGAATCGTGGGTATTAACAAATAGACAGAAAAGTAAATTACAGGCTACCGAAATGAAATACTTGAGAAGGGTGAGAGGAGTCACGAGAAGAGACAAAATTAGAAATAATGTAATACGGGAAGAGCTAAACATCCAACCCTTGATCTCATTTATAGAACAGAAACAGCTAAGTTGGTGGGGACATCTGCAACGTATGGAAGACCAACGACAGGTTAGAAGAGTATGGGAAGCCAAAACATGGAAGAAGGCAAAGAGAGGAAGACCTAAAAAGACCTGGGACAAAACAGTTGGGGAACTGCTGGTAAGAAGAGGAACCACTTGGAATGAAGCAAGAAGAATGGCAAGAAACAAAAAAGAATGGCGAAAATTTGTATACCAGTAATGGTATACTGACTGCCACACACCATTAGATGGTATAAGTGGCTCCTGATTATATATATATAATATCATAAGAAGAACCAGTGTTGATGATAAACTGGATATTTTTGTTTTGATTATTTGTTGTTGTGCACTTTTTCCAGAAAAATTATTTTATCTCACAGTCTACTATGTCATTATATCACGTTATACATACTAATAAAAATTCACAATGAGCGTTATTTTTGCAGATGAGATCGTGAACTAAGAAAATATTCAAGTTAGCATTAGAAATTACATAATAGTGCTGTTGCTGGATCGTCAGATAATAAGGTTGTTAATACTAAACAATAATTATGATTTTGATAATGTTTTTGGTAAATGAGAATTTTATGAATTTTATTATGTGCTATTGATATAAATATTTTGTAAATAATTAATGTCGTTATTCCCAGAAAACATTACCGCTGCGAATCGACAAGTAGCAGCAATTCATTACGTAGATCATTAAGTAGTTCCACAAAGAATATCTCGTTATTCCACGAAGGTAAGTACTTTATTAGTAAAGTTATACAACAACCGCAATCAAGATGTACTAGAAATAAACAAACCAAGACACATTAACTGGTACAAGGAGCACTCCCGAAGTCCCGAATCATGATTTACAATGTATAAACTTTGTAAATCATTATTTGGTATTTACAATGTATATACATTGTAAATAATGATTCAGGAGTGCTTCTTGTAACAGTTAACGTGACTTGGTTTGTTTATTTCTAGTGCACCTTAAGTGTGAATATAGTATAGTTTGTTATTAATTTTTTTTATATTGCAGAACAATATGCATTAAGTAGATTTTTGTTACTGTTTTCACTGGTCTACATATATTTTTTTTATTTTGTAAATGATTCTGTCAATGACCCCAATTATGAACTAGAAGAGCCAGAACGTAAGACTGAAAGTTTTGATGATGATATTGAAAACTGCTGTGACAACATTCTATATTCGACAAAGTACTCAGAAATTCCTCCTTCTATATCGATTACTATTGACACTTCAGACAAAGATACTTACCAAGATAAAATGTTACAGGACAACTTAAAAAATGTACATTCAACTAATGTTGAGGAATCGATGAAACAGGAACGAAAAAGGAAAAGAAGATAATAAAACAGAAAAGTGAATGGAAGAAAAATGTTGTGAAAATATTAAGAAATAGTGGAAAAGCATACCAATCTCCAAAATCCAGTAAAATTTTTCTGGAACGCTCTTTAAAGTCACCGTGCAAAGATACCTGCACGTTTAAATGTCAAGTAAATCACAAAGAGTCAACGGCAACAACTTTTAGCACATTACTGGGTTCTGGGGGATATTGAAAAACAATAATTATTATTGTCCATACTTAGCGAACAACGTCGAAACAGTTGTCCCAAAACATCGTTATGTCAAAATTGACTCTCATGGAAGTGTTGTTCCAAAGCGTAAAAATAATAATGCCTATTTTTAACTGCGTCTGGTGTGAAAACCAGACTGAACCAGAATTAATACTGAATGTGTATAAAAACACATTCAGTATTAACAACTGTCCAATAGAAACAGCTTTAGAAAAAAACAATAAAAATACTAATAGGTTTGTTCTAGCATCAGTTTCAAACGGTTTGAAACCATCAGCGAATAGTCGACCAGCGCGAGTAGAGGGGATAGCACTGGTGACTGTATTATGTTCTCTCACTGACCAAATGTTTGCTGACGGTTTCTGACTAGTTTGACTGTTTGCTAGATCAAACCTATTATTTCTTCCATGAAGGTTTGTGCCATGGAAATCATAGAAGTTAGATGAAAACATAAAGAATGGAGTTCGAGAGTTTATAAAAGCAATATCGAAAGTTCATTTAATTACTTAATACTCATAATACTATTATCTACTTAATTGTTCATTTACAGCATTTTTTTACTTCTGGTGTTCACAGAATATTCATGAATGATCATTATTACAATTTATTTTAAAATATTTTATAACTTTCAATAAACATATGAATAAGAACCATGTGTTTTATTTATTTAAGTTACCTAAATCCAGAAAATTTTATCATCTACAATGTTACAAGTTAATTTATTGCATTGATTTCTTTCTATATTTTCAGAAAGAATGTGATATATATGTTCATTTTTTTGCATGTCTTAATTCTATAAGTATAATGATAAAATCTAGGTAAAATGACTAATTTTATTCAAAGCTAATAGTTAGTCTATAGTCCAATTACAATTTCAAGCAAATTAATGTAGTCATTACCAGTTTATGATTTTTTGAAACATAAAAAGTGCTCTCCTGTAAAATTGTACATTTTGTGATGTCACGTTGTTCTGGTAAATGAGCGATATGACTTTGTCAGGATTCGAACAGGGGACCTCTCGATCCCTAGGCGAATGCTCTACTTATCAGCTACCACCGCTTTTGTATTCAGTCGATCATTTCTCGGACATAATTACAATCACGGTGACAGATACATTAATTGAAAATAAACATGTTCAATAATACTTATAAGGAGGAAGACAAATCCACAGACATAAAAATTATAATAAATATATTTACTAAAAACACTAATAATGTGTTCTTTTCACGCACACCTTATTTGCGCTACATAACTTAAAAGATGTAACGACCAATACCATACTGTCGGTGTGCACATGCGCCAGGGAATGTAAAAATTCACCCTCCTGCCTAAAGAAGTATAACTTCAAAAACTCCTGATACAAGAATAAAAAACCGCTAAACGCCGTAAAAATGAGTGGCGCATACAATATTCCAGCTACAAAAGATCTGATATGATTATTACGTGGCACAAAAATGTATTTTCATTTTGATGCAAAACAAAATTCTAGTTTTATTTTAAAAGATTTTTTTATAATATTTGCTAAATTTGAAGTAAACGCGCCACAAAAGAGTTTCAAAATTCAAACTGTATCAAAGTTACTCTTTTGTGGCGCATTTTACTTCAAATTGCGCAAATATTATGAAAAATCTTTTAAAATAAAACTATAATTTTATTTTGCATCAAAATGAAAATACAATTTCGTGCCACGTAATATTCATATCAGATCTTTTGTAGCTGAAATATTGTATGCGCCACTCATTTTACGGCGTTTAGCGGTGTTCTATTCTTGTAATAGATCCAATATATCAATCAACGGTCAAACTCAATAAGTGGTGAAGTTGACAGTGGAATTGAATGGAATCCCTTTCACACTGTTACAAATGAAGATTTCAGTCAAAAATGTGGAGAAAGAAAAGCAAAAATGTTTATACTATTCCATATATTAGCGGAAACGTTTCGTTTTGAGTATTCAAAACGTCATCAGTCCTAGTATTTCTCATCTGTTCAATTAAAACATCTCTTCTAGATACTAGGACTGATGATGTATTGGAAGCTCAAAATGAGACGTTTCCGCTAATATATGGAATAGTATATTCTCCACATTTTTGACTGAATCTTCATTTATGACAGTGTGAAAGGGATTCCATCTAATTCCACTGTCTACTTCACCACTTATCAAATATATAGATATTTATAACGTATCTTAAGTGCGACTATATTTATATAAGTACTTACCAATGTTGCTATAGCACTTAAAGCGTAAAACAAAATAGTTTTGAATAGCTCATCAACCTCGAAATAGAGAGCTGTATGAAAGTTCCCGGTTATACTAACGAAAGACGCTAAAGTCATTACCAAGATCAGTTTTCCCGCGATCTTGTTATAACTCACAGATATGCAATGGAGTTTTAATAATTTCAGATTTATTTTCAGAATGCTTTCTCTAAATTTGCGCTTATTTTGATATTCTTGGGAAGTCAATTCTACTAGAGTTTGACCTAAAATTTTATATCTCATACACAAAAAATGTTTTATCTGCCATGTAAATGCCGTTATCAACACCACTTTCAGGAATGTCAACATGAAAAATAAAACGAAAACCTGATACCAAAATGAATTATTCGAATGCATAAAGTAATCCAAGAATGGTGATAGTGGTAAAGTTATGGCAATAATAAAGGAAATAATTTGGTGCTTGATATCAAGGGTATGTGGTAACTCTGGTCTAAATGTTGAATAACTCTGAACATTTCATTGCTAACATTTTTCTCTCTACATGCAGATATGTAACCTAAAACATGGAATAATGCTCGTATGGTACATAATATTGCGACATAAACGGTATATAATATTATTGGTGCGTTGGAATGATCATAGAAAAACAAATAACTTGAGAGTATCCCTGTCGCAATAGAAACCAGGATAAATCCAGTTATGGGAGATGATCTGTTCTCCAAATGGAAAATACCAATATATCCTCCAATTTTATAAAATAATTTCAAAAGATATGTATCGTTTTTTAGTTTCATTTTTCGAAATATTTTATAAACAGTTTCGTATCCACGTCTTCATTACAAACTTAGAACATTACATTAAATTACTTAATGTTACAAACTAAAGAAGTGTACAGGACACATTATGCTACTCCTTATTGTGCAGGACACATTACGGACATTAAGTAAACCCTTTGTAAAAAAATAACAAAAGATAATGGATAAAGTCACTTCCTTTTTAACTTAATGTATTTTTAGAAGAAAAATGTAATGCGTCAAAAACCTATTACTGTTTTAATACATAAGACTTTTATCACGTGACAGTAATATTTTCTGCAGTAATCATAAATGGGATATATTTAATCATCGCTGTTGATATTTAATTTCGGGGCCTGATTTTATTACGTGTATATACATGGTGTTTCATTAAGAGTAAACAGTAGCGATCAACAGGTAGCAACAAAATATAACTTCGGGAGATAGTATCATAAACTTTGGCAACAGTGGTAATTTTTGACATTATCTAAGTTTAAATTTTGACAATATCATAGTCGCGCTAAATGGAAGTAATAGAAAACGATTTTATTATTAATAAATAGATATTTATAAAAATAAACCAAAATGGGTGAAAATTTTATATTAAGATAGGTATTTAGAAAGGTATTTGCATGAAATATCTAATAATAAAACAATAATAAATAATCATTTTTTGTGAAGCGAAACAAATTTCGATTTTCGCATAATTTTGGCACGGTTTTTAATGGACTTTTTCTTGGAAGGTTTCACTTTATTTTTCGTTTGATTTACTTTTTCCGTTTTGTTAAACTATTGATAATATTTTAAGAATAAAAAATCCTCCTAAAACTTTATATACTCGCATTAGAATTCGAAATATTTTTACGTAAAATATACTTATCTACCTACATATAACTAAAACTCACAATTAACAACAATCTATTTTTTCAAAGAGGCCAACAACTTATACAACAACAACAAATATATAATAAATTAACTATCAATAAACACTACTTTCCTATGAAACAACAAAAACGAATTCTTAAATTAACACACTACTGCACTGAACAGATATCGATAAAGATGACAGAACAGATTAGAGAAAATCTGAAGCAGGTTTGTCAAAATGGCAGTGATAATTTCTCTATGGTGCCTAATTAGTTATTTAGTTATAATATGTTCGATTTCTTGTTAGAACTAAAAAATTTTAGTAGTTCCAAGATTACACAAAATCTAGGCATGGGATAAAAAAGTTTATTTGAAGAAAATTTATTTTTTTTTCTTCTTAATGGCGGTACAGGCTCCTTTTTTCAATATTTTATTTAGTTATAGAGTAATTTCCACGTACTAACATATTCCTGAAATTGGGCTCTGTACCGCCATTTTTTATTATTTTACGAATATGTATGCCAAATATCTCGACAAAATATTCAAAATTAGAGCCGCAATCTTGGAACGCGTTTGTTGTTGCTACCTGTTGATCGCTAGTGTAGCCTCTTAAGAATTGTCCATATATATAGTAACTGGAGAAACCTTAGCACACAATACAAATAATAAAATAACACTTAAATAAAATCAGGGGCGTCATTTGAAACTTTGATAGGGGGGCAAGCATTATATGTATATACAATACATTATACAGGGTGTAACAAAAATACAGGTCATAAATTTAATCACATATTCTGGGACCAAAAATAGTTCGATTAAACCTAACTTACCTTAGTACAAATGTGCACATAAAAAAAGTTACAGCCCTTTGAAGTTACAAAATGAAAATCGATTTTTTCCAATATATCGAAAACTGTTAGAGATTTTTTATTGAAAATGGACATGTGGTATTTTTATGGCAGTAGATCTTAAGAAAAAAATATAGTGAAATTTGTACACCCCATTAAAATTTTATGGGGGTTTTGTTCTTTAAACCCCCCCAAAACTTTTGTGTACGTTCCAATTTAATTATTATTGTGGTACCATTAGTTAAACACAATATTTTAAAAACTTTTTTGCCTCTTAGTACTTTTTCGAAAAATCAGTTTATATCGAGATATTTTGAATATTTGTCAAATCCACCACATATTTGTATACGGTTAAGTACGATTACAGAGATTTGGTAATAATATGAACATTTATTTATGATTTACATTTTTAGGTATATTTTGAACCATATTAAAAAAGAAGCCACATCTCGATAAAAGATGCCTGATCGAAAAAATATAAAGAGGCAAAAAAGTTTTAAAAACACTGTGTTTAACTAGTGGTATCGCAGGAATAGTTTAATTGGAACGTACACAAACATTTGGGGGGTTTAAAGGAACAAAACCCCCATAAAATTTTTATGTAAACATTTTAAAAAAGAAGCTGCAACTCGATATAAACTGCCTTATCGAAAAAATACTAGGAGGCAAAAAGTTTTAAAAATCTTTAGTTCAACTAATGGTCCCACAAAAATAATTTCATTGGAACGTACACAAAAGTTTGGGGGGTTTAAGGGAACAAAACACCCATAAAATTTTTAAGGGGTGCAGAAATTTCACTATAATTTTTCTTTAAGATGTTCCTGCCATAAGAATGGAACATGTCCATTTTCAATGGAACATCTCTAATAGTTTTCGATATATTCGAAAAAATCGATTTTCATTTTGTAAATTCAAAGGGTTGTAACTTTTTTATGTGCATATTTGTACTAAGGTAAGTTAGGTTCATTTGAACTATTTTTGGTCCCAGAATATGTGATTTAATTTATGACCTGTATTTTTGTTACATCCTGTATATTGCAAACATAATACAAAATTGATCTATTTTTTGTAAATTTCAGTCATTTTCAGGGTCAGGGGGAGCAAATGACGCCCCTGAATAAAATATTCCTCCTTACTGAGATACAGGGTTATATTATAATTATTCTAAAATGATTTTAGCCCATTATTTTCTATTCGCCGAATATTGTCTTTATTTAATAATAGTCTAATAGGCTAGGGTAATAAGACAAAAATATACCCTGTTCGTGACACTTCAGCAGCCAGGGTACTGAAGCGTTTTTTCGACAGGTAATACCTATAGGAACAAATTGTAACTATTTCCTGCGTAGGATCTGGCGGCCATTTTTATTTATAAACAATTAACTGTCAAAAAATGGCATTTCCCCCTTTTTTTCAAATCAACGGAAAACAGTGAAACTTATGATTGTTTTAGTACAAACATCTTCGAGATTATGGAAAAAGCTTTAAAATGACGTATTACAAAGTTTGATATACTCATTTATTGTTAATATAATTGCGAAAAAAGGTCGGAAGTACAAAAAAATTATTTTCGCAGTTACTGTTGTAAAAATTAGTGTACAGCTTTAAAATTTTTGTCAAATGAGGGTTCTTTGGCGCTTAATATGTGATGAAAATTTCAAAGCGATTCATTCAATTGTTTAAATTTTATCCAAATTGTTTATCCCAGAGAGCATTTTTTTGCAATAACATAAGTCAGAAAAAAATTACGTTAGAACCATTTCACAGGTGTCAAATGAAAGAGCATGAGCTACATTTTCAACGTGGTTTAAAAAAGTGAATAAAAATTTTTTCCAAAAAAATTAACTTTTTTACCCTATTTTAAGTGTACACCAAGTAATGTTATTTATATCATAATTGATAAAAAATTGTAATAAATATATATAATTTCTTATACAACAAAATAAAAAGTTTATAAGGAAAGATTTACGATACTTTTGCATAACTATTTATTACTAATGAATGCATTTTTTATTCACTTTTTTTAAACCAAGTTGAAAATATAGCTCATGCTCTTTCATTTGACACCTGTGGAATGGTTCTAACGTCATTTTTTCTGACTTATGTTATTGCAAAAAAAAATGCTCTCTGGGATAAACAGTTTGAATAAAATTTAAACAATTGAATGAATCGCTTTGAAATTTTTATCACATATTAAGCACCAAAGAACCCTTATTTGACAAAAATTTCAAAGCTGTTCAGTAATTTTTACAATATTTATTGCGAATATTATTTTTTTTTGTAATTCCGACCTTTTTTCGCAATTATATTAACAATAAATGAGTATATCAAACTTTATAGTACGTCATTTTAAAGCTTTTTCCATATTCTCGAAGATATTTGTACTAAAAAAAAACATAAGTTTCCCTGTATTCCATTGATTTGAAAAAAAAAGTGAAAAATGTCATTTTTGACACTTAATTGTTTATAAATAAAAATGGCCGCCAGATCTTACGCAGGAAATAGTTACAAATACGAAAAAAATGGTACACATTTTTATTATTTTGAAATAGTTGCAATTTGCTCTTATAGGTATTACCTGTCGAAAAAACGCTTCAGTACCCTGGCTGTTCAAGTGTCATGGAAAAAACCTTATTAGCCTGGACTATAAGTGCTTAAGACACCATATACACTCTGGGCCAAAATTAACCAGTCACCTTAAAAATGGGTCATTTTTGATGTCTTATATCTCCTAAGCCTGTTGTCCGATTTAAGTGATTTTTTATGTTATAACCTTATTCCTTGACAATATCTTTATAATAATATTGTTACGAACCAGGTAAATTTTCATTGTATACCGGGTGTACGAATCAAACTGTATTTTTTTCTTAAAGTTTGCATCACCCTGTGGAATATTCTAGCATTTGTATAATACTGAAATTAAAACCTAACTATAGTCTTATGCATTTTTAACATTTTGTTTTTGATTGATTCGCTTATGTTGGATAATAAAAAAGTTAGGTGCCTTAACAACTAGACATGTTTTTTATCAATACAGGGTGTTTTTAAAAAATTTTGGCAAAGTTTAAGGGGTAGTTCTGCATGAAAAAATAATGACAGTTTGCTTTATAAACTTATGTCCGCAAATATTTCGTTTCCGAGATAGGAGGTGTTTAAACAATTAAAACCCGGTTTTAACTATTTTTCACAGAAAGCTTTTTGAAATATTTTGTGTACGAGATACCTTTAAAGTAAACTTTTCGAAACTTAACCATTGTTGCTAATTCTATTACATTATGTATGATATATCATATCAAGCATAAAAAGTTTAAAAAAATCCTAACCAAAATTAACAGTGCATGCATACTCTTAAAGTTGACATTACCTGTAAAACTCGGTATGTGTCTTCTTTGTATGTCCCATAAAAGTGGCGATTTGTTCCATTTCGTCATCATCGAGGGCTAATAATTGCAGAGTCGTGGCAATTTGTTTCCTAAATCTAGTTGATGTCAATAGTTCTGGATGTTTAGCTCCACAATTAATAGCTATCTTTCTAATTGTGTTTGCGCCAGACATCCAGCGATCTTCGGAATCAGGATTTGCAAAAAGATATGGATTGGTTTCTGGTACAACATTGGTTTCTTGTCTGACTTTTAGTAAAAGGCTAATGTATTTTTGCGTCTGGATTGAAAATAAAATTGGAACAGGTTTTGAGCCTTTACCTCCAGTTACAACACGCCTATGATTTTTATATATAATCTTTTCAACTTCAGTGAGTGCCTCTGTAAAACTTTCTTGATTAAGTGTATCGTAGTTCCTCCCGTAGGATTCTACTGTTAAATACTGCACGTCCCCTACTCTTTTACGGTTAAAAATCACCGTCTTAGCCAAAATACATTCTGTCAATTTTTTATAATTACTTCTAATATTGGTATTTTCCTGAAGTAGTTTAAACGATTCAGCTGATAGCGCATTTAAGTAGTCATTAAAAAGCTTTATATCACTTGCTAGTGGCAATTGCAAAGGCTTTTCCCAGTGTTTCTCTTTAAGGGTTTTCAAAGCTAAACTAGACAGTTCGTTACACCAGTGACCCTCAATTAACTTTCTTAGATCTTTAATTTCGGTTTTTTTAATTTTCTGATCGATCTAATCTATACCAGGAAGACGTTTTTTTTTTCTAGAACTAGTTTGTATGCTACATCACCAACCGTTTTCAAGTTGGATCCCATATGCAACGCTAGTGATGGTGATTTGAAGCTTTTACTCTCTACACTATAACCACTTATTTCTTTGGTAGCAAGTATTAGGTAATTAAATAGTTCTGGTTTCAAGGCATCAAATAAATTTTTAATATCATATGATTTTTTTAATGTAATAAGTAAACGGCCCAACTCTCTCATTTTATTCGAAATAACATTAATTATTTGTTTTCTTTTATGTTTTGAGAGAAGAGTTTCAAGAAATCAATAATTTGCCCTATTGTTTTTTAGAGTATTATTTAAATTTAACAAAAAAAATCAATATCCGTGATAACGTAGTTTTGATAGTTAGAAACAACTATGCCCATTCAGTAAATTTTTTTTCTTCAACCAATCGAAAGAGTAAGATCGTTCTTTTAATAACTCTACCCATACTTTATTCCCGTTCTTAAATACGAAAAAAAAACGGAAGAGAAATAACATTAACAGCTTTTAGAGTAATTTGGGTGTGACTAAAGCAAAAATATTTGACAATAATAATTGATAGTAATGCGTTTGAAATGATTTATATCAAATGTCACTTATAAATGTTTAAATTGAGAAAATTACTGTAAAAATGAATAAAACACCTTAAAAGTCATGATAATTCTCATATAAAACGAAGTCCCGCCAGAAGAATCCCATCTGAAGTTATTCGCAATCCTTTGTTGAACTTTATTAGAGATTTTCGTAGGTCCGATAAACAAAATTTAACGTTAACTGAATTAGTGAGAAGAGGAGCCCAAATTTGAAGAAAGATGAGCGAAACAGACTATTTAATTCCTTTTTGTAAACTTTAAGATAAATTTATGTCGTTTTATAATCAAAATTTAACCCTCACGCACAAGTTGTAGTCCATGTGACTAACAACTTCAGTGAGAACTTGGGTTTATTATTATGTACTAAATGCTACAAATAAACTCTATTATAATTGAAATTTGACTGAAAATTAGTTTACTCAGTGAAAATGTTTCCTCTACTGGTTACTTAAGTCGTGTATAACTTATTTGTGTATAATATAGTATATTATAAATATACCGGGTGCTGCATCTCATTACGCACCATAGGAATTACAATGCAAAAATAAAGAAACACATATTCCTGCTTCCCTAATTGTTTTAGCTAAAAAGTCCATAGGACTTTTTTTGTAGCAAATTACTTTTTATATCAGATGGCATTCTCAAAAAACGAATTATTTTAGTCGTGGAGTGAAAATCGTCGAAAATATCTTCCCCTTTCCATCACCTATTTGAGTTATTAAGGAACAATCAACACCTTTTTTAAAAACTTCAAAGATCTGTCATATTTGTTGGCACAAGATTATCATGAATTTATCACACTAAAATAACTGCAAAATGATTTATTCCATACAAGAAAAAGTATAAATTATAAAATTGTATTATTCTGGAACTAGTACACGGGAAATAAGTGAATTATTTAGTGCCAAATATTCAAATCGTCCCATTCCAAATCATACCACGATCGGAAGGATAGTCAAAGAATTTGAAGATTTCGGAACTGTGGTACACTGCAAGTGTACAAGAAGGCAACCCCGACAGAATCAAGATCCTGTTAATGCTGAGTATGTTACAACAACGTTTGGAACCGGCATTAAACTGTAGGTCCCGTCTATCTGTGTAATCACTTGAATTATGCACAACATAGTTAGACGCGAGAGGTCGCCAACGCCCGATATCGGGTACGGCATATTAAGAAGAAGAAGATGTTACAACTGCTGTAGTTGAGAACCCTGGAAGTAGTTTGCGTACTATAGCTAATAATTCGACCATCTCGAGAATTTTGCATAAACAAAAGTTTAAATCGTGTAAGTTCCAATGTCACCAAGAACTATTAGAAGGAGACTTTGAAAAACGTACGGATTTCTGTTTTGAGATGCAAGAGCGGGCCAATCGTGATAGCGAGTTTTTAAAAAATATCTGTTTTACGGACGAATGTACTTTCACTCTGAAGAATGAACCCAATATACAAAATTGTAGGATATGGGCTACTGAAAAACTGCAGCTTTTTCTAGAAACACGCACCCAGTACCCGAAGAAGACAAATGTCTGGTTGGGAATAATAGGTCATCACTTAATTGGGCCCTTTTTCTACGAGGAAAATCTAAGTGCAGAACGTTTTATAATGTTATTAGAGGAAGACATTTTGCCTACTTTGGCAGAGGTTGTCCGAGAAGACCACGAGGTGTGGTTCCAAATGGACGGATGTCCTGCCCATAATAGCCAGACTGTAAAAGAATTGCTCAACAATTGTTTTAATGATTGTATTATTGGACCAAATTGCCAAATTAAGAGGCCCCCTAGGTCTGGAGATCTTGCCCCAAACGATTTTTTTCTTTGGGGGCATTTGAAAACCAGGATTTATTCCGAAAAAAAGTTAAATTCACTAGAAGAACTTAAAAATAGTATACGCGAAGAATGTAGAAAAACTTCTCCTCGAATATTGGCTAACGTTCGTAGAGAATTTTACAATAGATTAGGGTATTGTTTAGTTCAAAATGGTGGAATATTCGAGCACTTGCTTTAATTAAATATTAAAACTGTGTTGTATGTTAAATTTTATGATTAGTGTATTAAGTATTAGTATTATTATAGTATTAAATCATTCAAAATAAATAAATCATTTTGCAGTTATTTTAGTGTGATAAATTGACGATAATCTTGTGCCAACAAATATGACAGATCTTTGAAATTTTTAAAAAAGGTGTTGATTGTTCCTTAATAACTCAAATAGGTGATGGAAAGGGGAAATTCGTTTTTTGAGAATGCCATCTGATATAAAAAGTCATTTGCTACAAAAAAGTCTTATGGACTTTTTAGCTAAAACAATTAGGGAAGCAGGAATATGTATTTCTTTATTTTTGCATTGTAATTCCTATGGTGCGTAATGAGATGCAGCACCCGGTATATATTTTTGATATACTTCTATAAAAAACACCATTACAATTTAGAAAGCTGGCTCATTAAATCCGCACAAGGTGTCTCGAGTATTAAAAACAATCGCCAATACTTTGAAGCAATGTTGCCAATTCAACGGGACTCGTACTGTATGTGAACCAACTCGGGCTTCGAATACGCTGTAAATATATTAAATGTGTATATAAATATACACCTAATGTTCGAGACGCCCCCTACCCATCAAATCGATGAACTAAATGGCGTATGTTTGGAGATACTCCCTGACAATTCGAAGCCCAAAAAAAAATGTGTTATTGATAGCGTTGTGCAGCGTACAGTTTAGGCTCAAACATATACACGTTAATCTTTAGGAAGCCCGGAGTCGGGCCTCGTATTGTCGATGCGGGCTTCATATTAATAGGGCAATATGGAACTTTTGGCTTCGTATTATCGGTTAATGAGTATATATATATATATATATATATATATATATATATATATATATATATATATATATATATATCTTTTTTAGTTCTTATTTTTTTATTATTTCATCCATGATCAGGTTGAACAAATGAATTTCCAGCTTCAATTGAGTCAGTTAATTCATCTTCTACTTTTACTTTTATTGTGTTGTTCTGGTAGATGTTTTCGATCATTTTAATTATTCCTAGAGGTACCTCTCTTGGGTATAACAAATGGATAACGTGATTTAATTTGACCCTGTCAAATGCTTTCTTAAGGTCCACGAAACACAAATATGCCAGTTTGTTGTATTCTAACGCTTTCTCTTGAACTTGCCTCATTATAAATATAGCGTCAGTGAATGATCTTCCCGAACTAAAACCTTGTTGTTTTCTGCTAATGTTATAATTTCATTAGGTTTCATTCATGTTTGTTATCACTTTTGTTGTTCATTTTAATATTGTGTTTAATAAGTTAATTCATCTGTAATTCTCCTTTCCTTCCGGGTCCGATTTGTCTCCTTTTTTGAAGAGAGGTATTAGGATGCTTGATCTCCATTCTTATGGTATTCTATGGTGTTCTATTATTTTTTGTATTAGTTTTAATAGTTGTTTAGTCAGATCTTGTCCTCCGTACTTTAGGAGTTTGTTCGATATTCTGTCCTCTCGTGGAGCTTTTTCTATTTTTTAATGTTCTTAATGCTTCCTTTACCTCTCCCTCCTCAATGTTTATTTCTTCGTTTGTCGTAACTGCAGGTGTTCGTGGTTCATTATCGTCGCTTTTAGCAAATATAAATCGGAAGTAGTCTGCCCATGTTTCCTTCTGAATGTGTTTCGTTTTTATTAATTCGTTCATCTCTTTTTTTTTGTCCTCTGATCATTCTCCATACTTCTT
Source organism: Diabrotica virgifera virgifera (assembly GCF_917563875.1). Taxonomy (NCBI): domain Eukaryota; kingdom Metazoa; phylum Arthropoda; class Insecta; order Coleoptera; family Chrysomelidae; genus Diabrotica; species Diabrotica virgifera. Next base: position 64,888,920 of record NC_065444.1, on the reverse strand, counting down.
TTTGTGTTCCGTAGAAGTCGTGTTCCACCTGTTTTGAGAGACTCGGCCAGTGTTCCCTTTTTATTTGTCTTACTAAAGTATTCGTTTTGTTAATAAAATGTGGAGGGTGATTGGCAAGTTTAGCAGCCTACCAATCGGAAAAACGAATACTACTCAAAGAAACAATGTGAAGCCTCGGAGCCGGATTGACCATATGAAGACGACCATGACAGGAAATAAGGATAAAAGAATATAAAAATTTGAACATCTAAATTTACATCTCTAATAGTAACAAAATATTAGTTCTACATAAGCTATACCTTTTATGAATCAATCAAAAACTTACAATTTTTAACTAAAAATTAAACAACAGCTACTATTCTAATGTTTAAATCATTTTCCAATTTTAAATTGCAAAAGTATCATTAGAAAAGTTGAAACTTCAAAAAACATTAGCAAGAGAGCAGATCTATCTATGTTGATAAACCCTGCTGCTGAGAATTTTGGAATTAGGATTTTTGCCGTTTTCACCAAATTGTCCGTATTGCTATCGTTGATTATACCATGTACATACACACATTTTTGTAGGAATCTTCGTGTAGTTTTCACTATACTGTCTAGACATATTATAATCACAACCAGATATAACTAAAACAATTAATAAAATGTTAGAAAATATTTAATAAGAACAATCATTGTGCTATTTTATTTATGAGAGCAGACAGCATTCAAATATCAGAATCATCTTGGCACTATAGCCTTCAAAATATCTCTTCCATCTTAGAGTTTCTACCCTATTCTCGCGAATAACAAGTTACGAGAATAGAGCGTTCCCAGCAAACAGACTTGAGCCCAGTTACGTGATGATTACGTTAAATTTACGGCAAATTTCAACGAATACGTAACTCGGTGATTTATGACGGGAAAAAAACGTATTTCAGTGCCAAATCATTCACCTATATATTAGTACTTCCTTTATACATGTTTGACATTAGAATAATATAAAATCATAATGACGAATATACTACATGTTTTTTATAATACGTGTGAATGTCGGTTACATCGCAAAGGTACGTTTATTTCACGTAATAATCACGAAACAGAAATAACTTCCTTTGGTTAAATTTTGAGAAATATTTTGGAAACAAATTTTTACAACGGTGTTGGTAAAATACGTATCGCTTGAATTTTACTCACTGTATTTTATGGACGTCGAAATATTAGATGTATTTCACGTAAAAGTAATGTAAATAATACCAATATTTAAACAAAAAGTTAATGATTTCGCTCTTTTAAAATCATTTAGCATAACTATTTCAATCCAACCTTGATTTGAAGCTATTTTTTTTCTTTAAAAATATCACAAGAGCTAAAGTGATGTTGAGTCTAATTTTCAAATCGCGCGCGGTGATGACTACTACCAAGCCTTTCTCCTCCTTTAAATACCATCACGTGACCACAGTGGCTAACATAGTTGGTTCGAAAACTAAATTAATCGATTTATCGAATAATAGATACGTTTCGATAGGATTATTTTTTTAATATTATTCTGGTATTGAAATGGATTTTTAGTAAGACCAATTAGTTGGTCTTACAATTAGAAGAAGTTTAAAAACAAAAACAAAATATGTAATATTAATTTAAAGTAAGTAGAATAGTTTAACTGTAATTTAAAAATAATCGATTTTTATAATCGATGATCATAACCTCTAATATCAGCTTCTTGTTCTTTCTTACATTTACGTTTCTCACAACAAAAAGTGAAACGTGCAGAGCTTTCTTTCCCTCGAATCATTTTAGGCGGGTTTATTTATAATAATCCCAGCAAACAGGTTTGAGCCCAGTTACGTGATAATTACGTTAAATTTACGGCAAATTTCAACGAATACGTAACTCGGTGATTTATGACGGGAAAAAACGTATTTCAGTGCCAAATCATTCACGTATATATTAGTGCTTCCTTTATACATGTTTGACATTAGAATAATATAAAAAATCATAATGACGAATATAGTACATGTTTTTTATAATAGGTGTGAATGTCGGTTACATCGCAAAGGTACGTTTATTTCACGTAATAATCACGAAACAGAAATAACTTCCTTTGGTTAAATTTTGAGAAATATTTTGGAAAACAAAATTTTACAACGGTGTTGGTTAAATACGTATCGCTTGAATTTTACTCACTGTATTTTATGGACGTCGAAAAATTAGATGAATTTCACGTAAAAGTAATGTAAATAATAATAATATTTAAACAAAAAGTTTATGATTTCGCTTTTAAAATCATTTAGCATAACTATTTCAATCCAACCTTAATTTGAAGCTATTTTTGCTATTTTTTCTTTAAAAATATCACAGGAGCTAAAATGATATTGAGTCTAATTTTCAAATCGCGCGCGGTGATGACGTACTAACAAGGCTTTCTCCTCCTTTAAATACTATCACGTGACTAACATAGTTGGTTCGAAAACTAAATTAATCGATTTATCGAATAATAGATACGTTTCGATAGGATTATTTTTTATATTATTCTGGTATTGAAATATATTTTTAGTAAGACCAATTAGTTAATAGTAGAAGAAATTTAAAAACAAAAAGAAAATACGTAATACTAATTTAAAGTAAGTAGAATAGTTTAACTGTAATTTAAAAATAATCGATTTTTATAATCGATGATCATAACCTCTAATATCAGCTTCTCACATTTCTCACAACAAAAAGTGAAACGTTAAGAGCTTTATTTCGCTCGTTTTATTTTAGGTGGGTTTATTTATAATAATGTCTTTCGTATTAACGTTTACCTCACTGCTCGAGGGTTGAAGTGCCGATGCGCGATGATGCAATTAGAAAAAACAAGAAAGTGTCGAAGTGTCCTCCTCGAAATAAAAAGTGACCTGTGTTGTGTTTTGTGTTGGCAAATTTTTTAATGTGTCTTTAGGTCGGGTCGGTACCATTTTTGGTTCATTATCTTGTATAATAATTATACAAGACAAATGTTTTAAAGTCTCTAAATTCTACTAAATAAATACATTGTTAATACTTTATATGCTTGTTTTATTTATATCATATGAGGATAATAATTACGTGATTCATAAGTTAATTAAAGTCGAATTATTTACGTGAACCGAGGACGTATCTTTCACGTGAATACTAAATACATTCCCTAAAAGATACGTTAATCAACAAGTATTTGCAACGTGAATTTCCCGAAACATTTTATTGCTATTTAAGGTAAATAACACATCTATTGAAGACGAGTTTTTCACGTAATTTAAAGACGTATTTTCAATGTGACATTCCAACCAAATTTTCACGTGAAATTCACGTAAGCAATTTACGTATATTGGTGACAAATGTACCCAAAATTCACGTAATTAACACGTCGGTCTGTTTGCTGGGATGTCTTTCGTATTAACATTTACCTCACTGCTCGATGGTTGAAGTGTCGATGGTGCAATTAGAAAAAAACAAGAAAGTGTCCTGTTCGAAATAAAAAGTGGCCTGTGTTGTGTTGGTATATTTTTTAATGTGTCTTTAGGTCGGTACCATTTTTGGTGCATTATCTTGTATAATAATAATTATACAAGACAAATGTTTTAAAGTCTCTAAATTCTACTAAATAAATACATTGTTAATACGTTGTATGCTTGTCTTATTTATATATTATATGAGGATAATAATTACGTGATTCATAAGTTAATTAAGGTCGAATTATTTACGTAAACCGAGGACGTATCTTTCACGTGAAAACTAATATATACGTTCCCTAAAAGATACGTTAATCAACACGTATTTGCAACGTGAATTTCAAGAAATATTTTATTGCTATTTAAGGTAAATAACACGTCTATTGTAGACGACTTATTCACGTAATTTAAAGACGTATTTTCAATGTGACATTCCAACCAATTTTTCACGTGAAATTCACGTAAGCAATTTACGTATATTGGTGACAAATGTACCCAAAATTCACGTTATTAACACGTCGGTCTGTTTGCTGGGTTGGTTTAATATTTTAATATATTAGTCGGAGATATAGAAGTGGAATTTGTGGGTGATAAGTAATATGGAAAAACTATACGGGGATATGTTGAATTAGTTATGTACATGATTTTCCCCAACGGCCGGAAACCAGAATGGGGGACGAGGGTAGTTATAAGGGTGTCAAAGTCGCGGTTTTATTATTTTTTTGCGACGCTCATGATCGAGATAGTGCACCAAAATTTGGGAATAAGTAGGTCAAAGATAGAGAACTGCTAAAGACTGTTAAACATCGAAAAATGTCTTATCTGGGACATATAGTGAGGGGAAGTCGATATAAAATATTACAACTGATCCTTAAAGGCAAAATAGAGGGCCGTAGAGGTGTAGGAAGAAAACAAGTTTCTTGGTTAAAAAACATTCGTGAATGGACTCAGATATCAAATGCAGGACAATTATTCCATATTGCAGAAGATCGAGAAGCCTTCGCAATGGTGATCGCCAACGTCGGATAATTCTGATATAGCACGTGAAGAAGGAGAGGTCATGACGTAACTAAGTAAAACTTTTAGGGGCGGAACGCTGCGTGGCCGACAAAGGGGTGGGGGTAGGGGTGAATATAAAAAATATAAAGGGTTTTTTGCGACGTTCGTGATGGAGATGGTGCACCAAAATTTGGGAATAAGTAGATCATGACATAACTAAGTAAAATCCCCATAGCCGTAAACCAGAGTGGGGGATGAGGGTAGTTATAAGGGATCGAAATCGCGGTTTTTATTATTTTTTTTTGTGACGCTTATGATCGAGATAGTGCACCAAAATTTGGGAATAAGTAGGTCATGACGTAACTAAGTAAAATCTCCAGGGGTGGAACGCTGCGTGGCCAACAAAGGGGTGGGGCAGGGTGAATATAAAAAATATAAGGGGTTTTTTGCGACGTTCGTGATTGAGATAGTGCATTAAAATTTGGAAATAAGTAGACCATGACATAACTAAGTAAAATCCCCACAGCCGGAAACCAGAGTGGGGGAAGAAAGTAGTTATAAGGGATCAAAATCGCGGTTTTTATTATTTTTTTTGTGACGCTCATGATCGAGATAATGCACCAAAATTTGGGAATAAGTAGGTCATGACGTAACTAAGTAAAATCTCCAGGGGTGGAACGCTGCGTGGCCGACAAAGGGGTGGGGCAGGGGTGAATATAAAAAATATAAGGGTTTTTTTGCGACGTTAGTGATTGAGATAGTGCACCAAAATTTGGAAACAAGTAACCATGAACCATGACATAACTAAGTAAAATCTTCATAGCCGGAAGCCAGAGTGGGGGACGAGGGTATTTATAAGGGGTCAAAGTCGCGGTTTTTGAAGTTATACTTCTTTACGGGCGTAATGACGGTGAAATTTTATATGGTAAAACCTAGCGACCGGGCGCATGCGCATTATAACTTTGTTCTGATTGGATGTTCAAATGACATGACAAAAATTACCCAATATGGCAGCTGTGGGACTGTGGTTTGGTTATAATGTATGCTTGTTGCGTTTTAAAATTTGTAGGAAGAGAAACAACAAACAAAAAGTTAGTTAATGGTTATACTGCCTTTTTAAATAGTTTTCATATTATATTTTTGGACTTATTTACATAGAAGAGATGATTGTTGCATGCCAATGTGAAAGCTCATCAAACTGTGACTAGTATGCCTGCCGCAGATCTCGCTTATTCAAAGCTAAAGGATCTTTCACTGGTAAGTGTTTTATAAATAGTTGATCAAATTTTGTTATGATATTTGAACATAGGCACTTTGCACGACGCAAGTGATTGCGAAATTTATTAGTCGTTATACGGGCTACGATACCTACCTTGAACCTACCAAAATACATAAGCAGTATGTAATACTTTTATTTACATAATTTGATTACCATCAAAATGTCTATCAATATTCACCTAATATATTGTTTTCTTACTCTATGTTTTGTTGTATTTTTTCAATTCTAAATCATTTCAATTCAAAATCAAAATAATTTGATTTACATAAGTTGAAAATGTCAAAAGGTTAATCTGTTTAGTTAGACGATCTTCGCACATAATGACAAGCTGTCTCTGTGGCTAAGTTTTAATGCGAGTGAATCCCAATACAACGCAAATACCAGCCGCGTGGTAAGTTGGTTCGAATCCCAATATAAACTTTTATTTTTTTATTTTTTTTATACATTTTATGATTGTAAGTATATTTATTATATAATTTTATTTTCAGAAAATACGTATTTAGTTAAAAGTTTTTCCGACAATTAATGTTCAGAAATCATTTGTGGCATTTTTAATGTGTTTGTGTGTGTTTTATTTTTTTATTATTTTAATTTTTGGCACTGTTTTAATAAAAATGTTTGAGAAGTAGTAAGTATAAATTAATTTAATATTTAAATAAAATATAAATAAAAAGTATAATAGAAGTATAACTTCTTACGTGCGTACAAAGTACACACACATTCTTTTTTTATTATTTTTTTTTGTGACGCTTATGATCGAGATAGTGCACTAAAATTTTTTAATCAGTAGGTCATGACGTAACTAAGTAAAATCTCCACGGGCGGAACGCTGCGTGTCCGACAAAAGGGTGGGAGGAGGGGTGAATATAAAAATTATAAGGGATTTTTTGCGACGTTCGTGATCGAGATAGTGAACCAAAATTTGGGAGTAAGTAGATCATGGCGTAACTAAGCAAAATCTCCAGCGGCGGAATCCAGAGTTGGGGATGAAGGTAGTTTTAAGGGGTCAAAGTAGCACTTTGTATTATTTTATTTTGTGACGCAGCAAAACATTTGTTCCTCACGCAGCGTTCCGCCCCTGGAGATTTTACTTAGTAATGTCATGATCTACTTATTCACAAATTTTGGTGCACTAACTCGATCACGAACGGCAAAAAACGCCTTATATTTTTATACTCACCCCTGCCTACCACCCCTTTGTACCCCAAGTTACCCCTTTGATTTTACTTAGTTACGTCATGACCTACTTACTCCAAAATTTTGGTGCACTATCTCCATCATGATCGTCACAAAAAAAATTAAAAAAACCGCGACTTTGACCCCTTATAACTACCCTCGTCCCCCACTCTGGTTTCCGGCTGTGGGGATTTTACTTAGTTATGTCATGGTCTACTTATTCCCAAATTTTAATGCACTATCTCAATCACGAACGTCTCAAAAAACCCCTTATATTTTTTATATTCACCCCTACCCCCACCCTTTTGTCGGCCACGCAGCGTTCCGCCCCTAGAGATTTTACTTAGTTACGTCATGGCCTACTTATTCCCAAATTTTGGTGCACTACCTCGATCATGAGCGTCACAAGAAAAAAATAAAAACCGCGACTTTGACCCCTTATAACTACCCTCGTTCCCCATTCTGGTTTCCGGCCGTTGGGGAAAGTCATGTACACAACTAATTCAACATTTCCCCGTATAGTTTTTTCATCTTTACTTATCACGCACAAAATCCGCTCCCAGCTCTTAGACTATATTCACCAACCATTCGGTGCGTTTTGATTCAGCTGTCTTTTTACGAACCTCTCTAACGACGGGTAGACCTAGAAACACGTGTCAGAGGATAGTAACAGACTCGAATTGAATCGAAACGTAAACTGTGTATGTTTACTTTGTTTTACGTTCTTACTCGACGAGGAGTAGAAAATGGGGTGATTTAGATGGGTAAAGCGAAAAACACACCGAAGCGATTAGGGGTCTCCAACTTCTTGAAAATTTGAAGATCTTGTCTTGATCTTGTCTTGATTTCAAGACAAGATCAAGACAAGAAGTAATTTTAGATTTCAAGGCAAGACAAGAAGTTTTATGCCAATACCAAGATTTCTTGTCAAGAAAACAAGAAATCTTGAAATATCTTGACTAATAATGAAAACTCTAAAACGTATCTATTAGTGAAAAAGATAACATTATTTTAACATAACATATTTTAATTTATTGAACACTTTATTTTGTTTTATCTCTCGCAGATTGAAAATATTTCCAGTTTGTCTAAAAGTAAGTTTACCCTAATTGCCACCAATGGGAGTGTGCAATATTTTTCCCCTTCGAGTATTGAAGAAAGTATTTTAAAGCTTCTCAGATACTGACAAAGTTTACAAATCAGAACCCATCTTTATCTAATATTTTGTAATTATTTAGATTTTCGATGTCGCAAAATGTAGTTAAAGCATTTTTTACACTTAATCCCCATGTTAGCATCTCGAAAGTTGAATGCCATTTTGTAGGCACAACTAATTTTGGCATAGTCATCTTACAATAATTTATGGCCTCGCAAGCACTGTTAACTTTAAGTTGCATTTGCCCTGAGTGTTTGATCTTTTTTGAAGAGGTATTTAATTTTACTTACAGAAGAATTGAAATCTAGAGCAGAATCATTTCTATCATTTTATACTTCGATCTCATCCTCCAAATAATCAAAATCCTTTTCGATGTCTGTTTCGATTTGGTTCAATAATTTTTATGAAATCTTGGATATCTACGTTTAGAATAGGTATGTGCGAACCATACAAAATGCTTATTTTAAGCATGCAAGTACACATCAATTTTTCGTTAGTCAGGAAACAAATGCAGTTCGGGGACTCCCCCCAGTGACATTCGAGGCCGTATCAGCACGCAACGCAATAAAAAGGTCGCCGGGGAAACAGCGGATCGGGTAATCAAGAAATTTCAAGATCTTGAAATTTCTTGAGTCAAGACAAGGTATAAGATGTCAAGAAAACGTCAAGACAAGATTTTTTAAATTTCTTGAATTTTTCTCAAGACCAGACAAGAAGTTGTCAAGACAAGAATTCTTGTCTTGTCGATCCCTAGAAGCGATAAAGACGCGATTGCGTTCACGATGGCGATCGCGATTCAACTCGTCTGAAGCAAACAAGTGAATCAGCACATACTTGTCGCGATCTGCTGGCGATCAAAGGAATTTGTGCAGAGTTCTGACAGCAATCGCGGTTATATAATTAGAGTTCAGAACGCAGCAGGTTATATTTATCGATGGTCGCGACGATGCAAATATCTAAAAATGTATTGAAATTGTAAAATAATATGATATATTCTTCGACCTGTCCCACCCAGATTATAAGAACATACGTATTAAATAAATGTTTAATCAAAACATTCTAAATTCATTCTAAAATATGTATAGAAACCGTCTATACATCTCTGCGAAGTTCTGGGAACCATTTATGAAATTCTCCTTATTGCTTGTACCTCAGGTTAGTAGTTAGTTGGGTATATACATACCCAAACATTTCTTCTTTTTCTGCAAAATAAACTGTATAAATGTCTTCATTTGTAAAAGGAAAAAATAGAATGCCCACGCATACCTTTTATTAAATTTCTTTCTTTAGCCGAATTAATTTTGAATAATGAAGGTTACATGCCTTCAAATTCGATTGAACTGCCTTTTTCGCCCAACGATACAGCAACAAGCAGTGTTCAGTTCTTCTTCTTGTAAATCGCACATTTTATACGTAATATTTCCAACTGTATTACCAGAGAACGGCAGTTCTCGCCAATGGCGCACATCCACACTCCCCTACACGCGACACTATATACAGGGTGTCCAGAAACTCTACCGACAAATGAAGACAGGAGATTTCTCAGATAATTTTAAGACAATTTAACCCAATTCACCTAGTCCGAAAATGCTTCTTAAGGGAGCTAGAGCTCTTTGAAGATGGCGCCATGTAATTAGTTTTTCTTAAATACCTCCAGAACGCTTCTATTTAGAAAAACGAAAATTTGTATACATATTTACTTTCCATAAATAAATCGATTCCATCCATTGCGAATTGCTAGTAGCGGTCATAGGCGTCCGTTTTGGGTAGGGCAACGGTTATTTTATCGCATAACTTTTTTGTCTTCAACTTTTAAGCATTTTTGATACTGGATTATTAAATTGTGAGGTATTCTAGTACTAAAAGGTACTCTTACTTTAAGTCGGTAGGACACACCATTTTCTAGAAAAATCGATTTAAAAGTTTTTTGGTTTGGGAATTTGAAAAAAAAATTGAAAAAAATTGAAAAAAAAAACGATGCATTTTAACAACTTAAAGCAAGAGTAACTTTTAGTACTCGAATATCTCATAATTGAATAATCTAGTGTCAAAAATACTTAAAAATTAAAGACAATAAAGTTATGCTATAAAATAACTGTTGACCTAACCAAAACGGACGCCCATGACCGGTACTAGAAATTTGCCATTAATGAAATCGATTAATCTCTGGAATATAAATAAATGTACCAGTTTTCATCTTTCTAAATAGTTTTTTTTTAATCTTTTTTTTTGAAATTCAAAGAACGAAAAATTTTCAAATCGATTTCTCTAGAAAACGATGTATCGACTTAAAATAGAAGTACCTTTTAGTACTAGAATACCTCACAATTTAATAATTCAGAGTCAAAAATGCTTAAAAATTAAAGACAAAAAAGTTAGGCGATAAAATAACCGTTGCCCTACCCAAAACGGACGCCTATGACCGGTACTAGAAATTCGCAATGGATGGAATCGATTCATTTTCGGAAAGTAAATATGCATACCAATTTTTGTTTTTGTAAATAGAAGCGTTCTGGAGGTATTTAAGAAAAACTAATAACATGACGCCATTTTCAAAGAGCACTAGCTCGCTTAGGAAGCATTTTCGTACTAGGTGAATTGGGTTAAATTGTCTTAAAATTATCTGAGGAATCTCCTGTCTTCGTTTGTCGGTAGAGTTTCTGGACACTGACTGAAATCTGACTAAATTGAAAATTGGGCCAACTCCCATCTTAATGTTCAGGAAAAGACTCACCCATTCATATGTCAACCATCCATTTTGGTCCACGGGTGTGGATTTTACGGCCCTTCCTATTTAGGGTCTGTTTTTCGTTCTCGTCCCCAAAACTCCCAAAAACTTCGAAAATTTAACTCCGACCTTTGCGGCTTCTGATAGTACTGATTTCTAACGATAACCTTTCTAACGCATGTCTAATTTTGACTATTTCACTCATCTTAAAATTTTCACATAATCTGACCAATCACAAACCAAAGACAGCTTGTGTTATCGCGAAAACACCATGAAAACACCCACGGTTCTTAGACATTACTACGGTTGCCTAAATCGACTAACCAATGAACATTAAGGGTGAGATTACGTCACGAGAGTTTACTGTCATTTGAATCGTAATATGATTTTTTTTCGAATCCTGAGAAAACCAAGTATTTTAGAAAAATTTAAACGCAGGATGCAAGATTACATTATTACCGAGGGCGGAAAGCCCCTTAGAATAAACAAGCAGATTCTATTGAATGAAATATTTGAAATTAAATATCACACTTCTCTTTTATTTTCTGCCCTGTAACTTATTAAAATAAACATTATAGAAGTTTTCAGGGACTTTCAGCCCTCGGTAATAATGTAGTCTTTCATTCTGAGTTTAAATCTTTCAAAAATATTTATTAGTTTTCTCAGGATTCGAAAAAAATGAATACAATCAAAACACATTGAGAATTTTGACATGTGTCAAAGTTTTGCATTAACTCAATATAAAATTCTGAACTGTTGAATTCCAGCTTCCCTAATAATTATTTTACATCAAAAGACATTAGAAACTATTTGAAAATGATTGAAATCGGTATTATAAATAACTGTTAAAATTGGTCTACGTAATTAAACATATTCCAAAATTTTGTAAAAATGTAATACATTTTAGTTTTCAGCCCAAACTTAGGCCACACACAATGCAGTAATGTTCACATTTTTGAACTGTCAATATTTTTATTTTATCATCTATTGTTTAAAAACAATACAGTTGATAAGATACCCTCAGTTGCGGAGAAAGGATTAATAATAAAGATTTTTTTATTCAGTCAATGGTGTGAGCACTGTCAGCATAGTAACGTGTGGCCTTACTTTTACACGCATACCTATTGTGGCAAATTATCATATTTTTCAAAATTTTGGAATGCATTTAAATCGTAGAACAATTTTAACTTTTGATTTTAATACAGATTTTAATTCTCTACAAGTATTCTCTCATGACTTTTGATGTAGAATAATTAGGGAAGCAGGAATTCAACAATTCAGAATTTTTCATTGAGTTTCCTATGGCCCTTTTTACGATTCACCACCCGGTATAAGATAAAATGTGTACTATTTGTCTTATTATTTCATAATAACACAAATAATACACATATATACACAATAACACACATTCAATGATCGAAAATAATTTAAAAATATGGGAATGTAAACTCTTGTGACGTAAAGTCAAAAATATAAGTCTCCCCACCACCGCCGGACAAGACAACCGTAATAAAGTCTAATAGTCCAGAAAGCCACTGCGCATCCGATAGGAAAAATATTCTAATTCAGATTTTTTGCACAATCTTACTCAGAAAGGACTCCTTTTAACAAATTTGCATGTTGCCAGGACCAAAAGGTGGTCAAAAATTTTTTAAACGTTTTTTTTTTGTTTTTTTCCTACAATTATTTTTTTTGCATGGAAAAAAGTTTTTTTTAGGTTTTTTGGATCATTCCAAACAGAAAAGGTCTTTAGTGACTTTTCTCTAAAAATGATAGTTTTTGACATATAAGCGATTAAAAATTGAAAAATTGCGAAATCGGCCATTTTTAACCCTCAAAAACTATGTGAAAAACTGAAAATTTGAATATTGCCAAGGTGGGTAGATATTTTTTAAACATCTATTGATGAAATCCCGAAGAGTTTTTTGCAATACAATATTCAAAACTCCTATTTTTTTAATTGCTAATCAAGCGTGCTCGACACTATTTTCCACCGACAGTATGGTGCAAATGAAAGGAATAAATTCGTTATTTCGTAAACCAGCGACTTTAAGCAAAAATCCCGAAACAGGTCGATTTTTATTTTTAAGTTACGATATTGTGGCATATATGGTATACTAGTGACGTCATCCGTCTGGGCGTGATGACGTAATCGATGATTTTTTTAAATGAGAATAGGGATCGTGTGGTAGCTTATTTGAAAGGTTCTTCAATTCTCTATTCAGTAATGTAAACATTTACATAATTATTTATACAGGGTGTCCTTCTACTTCTTTTTTTGTCAAATAATTTAATTTAATAAAATTTTTTTTGACACCCTGTATAAATAATTATGTAAATGTTTTTATTACTGAATAGAGAATTGAAGAACCTTTCAAATGAGCTAGCACACGACCCCTATTTTCATTTAAAAAAATCGTCGATTACGTCATCACGTCCAGATGGATGACGTCACTAGTATATCATATATGCCACAATATCATAACTAAAAATAAAAATCGACCTGTTTCGGGATTCTTAACGAATAACGAATTTATTCCTTTTATTTGCACCATACTGTCCGTGGAAAATAGTGTCGCGCAACGCTTGATTAGCAATTAAAAAACAAAGAAGTTTTGAATATTGTATTGCAAAAAACTCTTAGGGATTTCATCAATCGATGTTTAAAGAATATCTACCTACCTTGGCAACATTCAAATTTTCAGTTTTTCACATAGTTTTTGAGGACTAAAAATGGCCGATTTCGCAATTTTTCAATTTTTATTCGCTTATATGTCAAAAACTATCATTTTTAGAGAAAAGTCACTAAAGACCTTTTCTGTTTGGAATGATCCAAAAAACCTAAAAAAACTTTTTCCATCAAAAAAAAATAATTTTAGGAAAAAAACAAAAAAAAACGTTTAAAAAATTTTTGACCACCTTTTGGTCCTGGCAACATGCAAATTTGTTAAAAGGAGTCCTTTTTGAGTAAGATTGCGCAAAAAATACGAATTAGAATATTTTCCCTAGCGGATGCGCAGTGGCTTTCTGGACTATAATAACCGTGGAAAACACCAACTGTCTTTCAATTCTGATTGGTCTATCAGCTTCGTGTTTTCAACGACGTAACCATGGATACCGATCGCAAAGCAAAGTTTGACGTTTGCCAAAAAAATTATTGTAGCTGTATACGTCAAAATGAGTCGTTTCGGTGGTACTTCAAACGAAGTTATAAACCAAAACATTGAAGAAAATATACCGAGTAACACAAGAAAATCTAAATCTTATATATGGAGACAATTTATGATGTTCTGTGTGGATCGCAACTACAAATTAGATGCAGAAAATAACAACGAAAGACTAGCATTCATTCTAAAAGACTGGGCCTTCAACTATTTATTGTTATAGGTAAAAAATAATTATAACAAATTATTTATAGTTATAATAAATATTTCATGATTATGACTAATTGTGAATTATTCAAAAAATGGGTAGATTTGGGTTACCTAGATCAAATGTATTATTATTAAATTCCTTCCTCTCATTCTACTGAATTTTTGACCTTTCACTTTGTTCGTGAAATAGTCTAATAAAATACCACTCGTGATTTAATTTATCTTATAAGTCTGTCTTTTATTTCTAAACTCAACTGAGTTGCTTAAAGAAAACACCACTCGTCCTACGGACTCGTGGTGTTTTCAAGCAACTCAGTTTCGTTTAGAAGTAAATCGACAGACTTATCGCGAAAATTGAATCACTAGTGGTATTACTATTGACTATTTCACTCATCTTAAAATTTTCACATAATCTGACCAATCACAAACCAAAGACAGCTTGTGTTATCGCGAAAACACCAACTGTCTTTCAATTCTGATTGGTCTATCAGCTTCGTGTTTTCAACGACGTAACCATGGATACCGATCGCAAAGCAAAGTTTGACGTTTGCCAAAAAAATTATTGTAGCTGTATACGTCAAAATGAGTCGTTTCGGTGGTACTTCAAACGAAGTTATAAACCAAAACATTGAAGAAAATATACCGAGTAACACAAGAAAATCTAAATATGGAGACAATTTATGATGTTCTGTGTGGATCGCAACTACAAATTAGATGCAGAAAATAACAACGAAAGACTAGCATTTATTCTAAAAGACTGGGCCTTCAACTATTTATTGTTATAGGTAAAAATAATTATAACAAATTATTTATAGTTATAATAAATATTTCATGATTATGACTAATTGTGAATTATTCAAAAAATGGGTAGATTTGGGTTACCTAGATCAAATGTATTATTATTAAATTCCTTCCTCTCATTCTACTGAATTTTTGACCTATCACTTTGTTCGTGAAATAGTCTAATAAAATACCACTCGTGATTTAATTTATCTTATAAGTCTGTCTTATTTCTAAACTCAACTGAGTTGCTTAAAGAAAACACCACTCGTCCTACGGACTCATGGTGTTTTCAAGCAACTCAGTTTCGTTTAGAAGTAAATCGACAGACTTATCGCGAAAATTGAATCACTAGTGGTATTACTATTGAAAATCGGTTATACCTTTTAAAAGTTACCGAGCTCAGAAATATGACTCAATTTTTATTTAAAAAAAGAATGTGTGTGTACTTTCTACGCACGTAAGAAGTTATACTTCTATTATATGATTTAAACGAAATTGATATACTTTTTATTTATATTTTGTTTAAATATTAAACTAATTTATACTTACTACTTCTCAAACATTTTTATTAGAACAGTGCCAAAAATTAAAATAATAAAAGAATAAAACACACACAAACACATTAAACAAGCCACAAATGATGTCTGAACATTAATTGTCGAAAATTTTTTTAACTAAATACGTATTTTCTGAAAATACAATTATATAATAAATATACTTACAATCATAAAATATATTAAAAAAAAAACAAAAAAGAAAGTTTCTATTGGGACTCGAACCAGCGCTGATAAGCGCGGTTGGTATTGGAATTCATTCGCCTTCAACGCGTAGCCACGGACACTATGTGTCATTATTTACGAAGATCGACTAACTAAACGGATTAAACTTGTGATATTTTGATATTTTGAAAATTGATCAAATTATTTTAATTTTGAATTGAAATGATTTAGAAATGAAAAAATACAACAAAACATAGAGTAAGAAAACAATATATTAGGTGAATATTGATAGAAATTTTGATGGTAATCAAATTATATAAATAAAAGTATTACATACTATGTATTTTGGCAGATCAAATAGTTAGGTTTATACCCATGATACATTAACAATTATTACGTACCTGTTGCTTTTAAAAACTATTTAAAAGTCACTACAATATTATAAACTTTTTTGTTTCTGTCCTCACAACAATAAAACTAATATATTATACATTTGTTTACCTTTACCTTTACCTCCAAACCACAGCTGTCCTACAGCTGCCATATCGGATAATTTTTGACATGTCATTTGAACATCCAATCAGAACAAAGTTATAATGCGCATGCGCCGGGCTGATAGGTTTTAACATATAAAAATTCACCCTCTATCGCCGGTAAAGAAGTATAATTTCAAAAAGGGAAAATGTTTGTCGATATGTATGTATGTATGTATGTGGAAAAGTTAAACCGATCTGATTTTTTTTTTCTGCGTTTAAAGAGGGGGTCAGGGCCGATTCAGAAGCGATATAGTTTGTGACTTTTGACCACCCATAAGCCAGCTATAGGACTTGTTAAGTACAAAACGACATATTTTTTGGGGTATATATCTTCGGTTCAGGAAGAGACAGGAGAACCGCAAATAAACCAAATCAATAGTATTGAGTTAAGCTTTCAAATGGTGTTTAAGCCGCCAGGATCAGACATACACACGGCTCAGTATAGCCGAAAAACTGAAAAACTAAACTTTGAAAATTTTGGTTTTTCGACAATTACTCAAAATTTCAACCTACGAATTGCGCCAATAACTGAGCGTTTGTAGAAGGACTCTAGGCGGTCTAAGCAATCTAACGGTGTATACCTCATATCCGGTAAAATTCGAATTTTTAAGTTATAGGCTTCATAAGTATGATCAAATCTATTTCTTATGGGAAAACCGGTTTTTCAAGCTCAATAATTCCTGTAATAACTTCAGTTATCATACTTGACCTTAGATTCATCAGATACTACTTATCAATACGTTTCAAACTCATGCTTAGTGATCAAAATCGGTCAAGCCGTTTAGAAGTTATTAAGCTACAAAAGTATAATCCAATTAACGATTATTCCCTAAATGTTTAATGTAGTTGTAGTGGTTACGACGCTAAATTTGATCTGGCAACAGGCAATTCGAGTTCATTTACCGGCCATTTCAATATTTTTTTTTCAATCGATTTCGAATAGAAAAAAAATCTAGTGTACATTCGATGGACACTAGATCATTTGGGAGATAATGCGACAAAGGCGACCATTTATAAAGCTTAACGTGTAATCGAGAAACATTGCATTTAACTTCATACATTTAATTTATAAATAACTTTGAAAAACTCCTGTACAAGAATAAAAAACCGCTAAATGCCGTAAACATGAGTGCCGCATACAATATTCCAGCTACAAAAGATCTGATATGAATATTACGTGGCGCGAAAATGTATTTTCATTTTGATGAAAAACAAAATTCTAGTTTTATTTTAAAAGATTTTTCCATAATATTTGCTAAATTTGAAATAAAACACGCCACAAAAGAGTAACTTTGATACAGTTTGAATTTTGAAACTCTTTTGTAGCGCATTTACTTCAAATTTAGCAAACATTATGGAAAAATCTTTTAAAATAAAACTAGAATTTTGTTTTGCATCAAGATGAGAATACATTTTCGCGCCACGTAATATTCATATCAGATCTTTTGTAGCTGGAATATTGTATGCGCCACTCATTTTTACGGCGTTTAGCGGTTTTTTTATTCTTGTTATTACTAATGAAATCGCAGGTCGCTAAGTCGCTATACCGCTCCGATGTGTTCGCTTTCTAGAGAAACCGAGATTGCCATCGCCATCGTGGACGCGATCGCGATCGTGGTCGCTTAAGGCGGGTTCTCATTAGTCAACCTCATTGATCAATAGCGCTGATTCTATGCAACTGAACATATAATTCAAATTCACACTATTTCAAGGATATTGAATTCGGTCTACAAAGTGCCAACTTTAATAATGGCTGTAAAGAAGAAAATTGTTCATGCTGGCGTTCACATTGTGTGTGAATATTTAAAAAACGTAATTAAAAATAGGAAAAGAAGAACATCTCTGACTGTCTTTTGCAACGGAAATACCTCTTAAAAGTTTTGTTTTGGCCAATTAGCTTGGCCGAACCAAAACAATTTGGGTTTATGGTTTATACAAATCATAAAAATTTAAATTGTAAAAATTATGGTAAAAGTGGATAAAACGCCTTCAAAATATCATGAAAATTCTCACAGAAAACGAAGTCCCGCCAGAAGAATCCCATCGGAAATTTTCGCAATCCTTTGTTGAAATTTATTAGAGATTTTTGTAGGCCCGATCAACAAAATTTAACGTTAACTGAATTAGTGAGAAGAGGAGCCCAAATTTAAAGACAGATGAGCGAACAAGAATGAACAAGACTATAATCGATTCCTTTTTGTAAACTTTAAGATAAATTCATGTTGTTTTATAATCTAAATTTACCCTCACGCACAAGTTGTAGTCCATGTGACTAACAACTTCAGTGAGAAACTGGGTTTATTTATTATGTACTAGGTTGCTACAAATAAACTCTATTATTATTATTATTATTATTATATCTGTTCCTGTACCACTTTTATTTGCTTTTAATATTTTATTCAGTTAATTTATTTTTAATATTGCTTAGAGTCAAGTCAGGGTTTCTATTTCCATTCCAAGACGATTTATCATAGCTTTTTTCCCGCTTTATTAAATTTTTATATTGTTCACTCCTAATATTCCACAGCACTCCTCTTTCTGGTATAATTCTAGAAAATTGCAGATATAGTTGTCTTTCCATTTAAAATTTGACATTTTTCACGAAATTATAATATATCTACGGTTTTCACAAAGAATTTAACCTCATCTCATATGCTTACTATATATTTAACTCCACAAAATACAAGTCAACGTAACTGAACGCTAGTTCTCATTGTCAAGCACTGTTCTATTTGATAGAATCATTTCCATTGATCTATCAAAAGTAGGAAGGCTTTTCACTTTTATTGAAATACCATATGATAGAACAATATCGCTGAATCGACGTTCATATAAATCTATTTTTCTTCTATAGCATAGAATCAAGGATATTGATCAATGAGATTGACTAATGAGAACCCGCCTTTAGATGTGTTCTTCGCTTAAACTACTTTGTCCCACGAAAGAAGAGCTGTGGGA
Organism: Diabrotica virgifera virgifera; assembly: GCF_917563875.1. Classification (NCBI taxonomy): domain Eukaryota; kingdom Metazoa; phylum Arthropoda; class Insecta; order Coleoptera; family Chrysomelidae; genus Diabrotica; species Diabrotica virgifera. Next base: position 64,869,763 of record NC_065444.1, on the reverse strand, counting down.
AAAATGCAAGTATGTATATACACAAGCAACAAAAGAAACGATAGGAATACAAAAAAGAAGTAATAAACCATGGCTGTCGATAAGCACGTGGGAAAAATAAAAGAAAGAAAACTACTTAAATGTAAAATGCTAAAAAATGATCTAAGAGATAGAGAACAAATGAAGAGAGAATATAGAGAGAAAGATAAAGAAGTTAAAAAACTGCGAGAAACGACCAAAGGAAATATAACGAAGAACTATTAATAGAAGCAGAAACAGCAGCAAAAAACAACGACATGGAAACTTTATATAAAACGACGAAAAAACTATGTGGAAAAATGAATGTTGAGCATGTAAAAGACAAAAACGGGAAAATATTGAAGAATGAAAAGGAAATAGTTGAGAGATGGATCGAACATTTCAGAGAAGTATATCCCAACAGAATAATAGAACACGAAATGGAAAATGAAGAAATAAAGGAAGAACTAAGCTTCACCGAATCGGAATTCACAAAAAAAGTAAGTAAAGCAATACAACAGCAGAAAAGGAAGAAAACAGCTTAAATAGATAACATTACCACAGAACTACTGAAAGACGATAGAGAAACATCGGAAGAAATCCTGTATGTACTAATAAACAAAATATGGCAGGAGGAGGGAGTACCTGATTATTGGAAAAAAGGTATAATTGTAAAGACTCCCAAGAAGGGAGATCAAACGAATTGCAACAATTGGCGATCAATAACACTACTATCTACAGTGAGTAAAGTCATGACAAAGATGATACTAGAAAGAATGAAAGAAACTATAAACCAGTTGTTAAGACCAAACCAAGTGTGCTTCAGAAGTAATAAAGCATGCACAGATCATATTAACACATTAAGAAACATTGTAGAACAAACAATAGAATGGCAGAGTAAAATCTATATAAATTTCATTGACTTCAGACAAGCCTTTGACCGAAGTAACAGAGAAAAAATGTGGGAAATATAAAAGAGATATGGAATTCCATTAAAATACATAAGAATTATCAAAATGTTCTATGAAAATTATACCGCACAAATCATGCACAATGGGAAACTCACAGAACCAATTAACATAGACAGTGGAGTCAGACAAGTGTGTATCTTATCTCCAACCATAACATATGCAGAAAAGGTGACAAAAGAAGCAAGAAAAATAGGATAAGAGATGAACACAAGAAAAACCAAACTTATGAGATAAATACGGAAAGAGAAATGGGGATATTCATTGAAGGAGAAGAAGTAGAAAATGTACAGAAGTTTTGTTATCTGGGAAACATAATTGACGCTAGCGCTGGAATAGAAGAGGAAATTAATGGAAGGATAACTAAAGCCCAGAATGCGTTCTACATATATGCTGAAGAAAACATGGGAGTCCAATAAATTAACAGCCAAAACCAAAATCAGGATATTTAATACAAATGTAAAGAGCATTTTGCTATATGCAGCAGAAACTTGGAAATTAGAGAAAAATATTATACAAAAGGTTCAAATATTTGTAAATAGATGATAGATGCCTTAGACGAATATTGAAAATATATTGGCCAAATCGGATAAGTAACAAGGAACTTTGGAGAAAAACTAATCAATAGCCGATAGCCAAAACAATAAATAGACGCAAATGGAAGTTTATTGGACACATATTAAGGAAAAATGAAGATGATATAACCAAACAAGCCCTGGATTACCAACCAATTAAAAAAAGAAAACAAGGCAGACCAATGACATCCTGGAAAAGAAATATTACCAGAGAGCTAGAAGACAAGGGCTTAACATGGAAAGAGGTGAAAGCCCTGGCCAGAAACAGAGATGAATGGACGGGGACTGTAGAGGCCCTATGTTCCAAATGAAATCAAGAGGAGTAAAGTAAGTAAACTACTGATGCATTAGTGGAATAGAAATATTCTGAGCATAGCTCTTAATGGCGTGATTACGTTTGGGTTTGCAATTTATCCAGAGGCGTAGCTACCGCCGTATCAATTATACGGGGCCCCCAACATTCAGGGGCCCCAGGGCGGCATGTCGAAACAAAATTCCATTTAAAAAAATTGAACAAAATATTTTACAATTATTTCACTAGATATTAAAACGCTTTGAAACAGCGTATCTGTTATATCGGGATATCGACACTTTCGTCTAATGGATTCTTGATCTATATTTATATAAACTATATTTATGTACAGCTACCTATCTATTTTCTATCGCTCACCGTTCCATAACAACAGAGCTTTTTTGTTTTCAAGCTACTTTTTATTGTCTATTCACCGTTGGCTCTGTGTGAGACATTGTATAATGTATAATGCCAAATTGCAATATTTGTAATCGCTTTACCTTTGAATATTTGAAACACTGTGTATTGTTTGCGTATACATATTTTCGTGTAATCTGTTCTTTATCGATAAATTATTTTGTTTAGGTATATCTATTTACCAGTCGCTCGCCGTTAAAGAACAGAGCTTCTTTGTTTACCCTCATTTTAAATGTCGATTCACCCTTAGCTTAAAAAAAACTGAATCAGTTTTCAAACAATGAGTCTCAAAAATTAAAATCTATTTTTCGACTTTGGTTTATTAGAGTTTATTAGTAGACAAGGCGAAAACAGCGGGTTCGTTGGGAAAAATATTCCCATGAGATTTTTTTGACTAATTACACTCGTGAGACATCCCAGAATAAGGTTCAAGAAGTCGCCCACGTAAGAAGTGGGCCAAATTTTTTTTTTATTTTATTTTAATCAAATTGCAAAAATCAATATTTTTGGCCCTGACAATTTTTTTGTAGGTTTTTTGGACCATTCGGGATAAAAAAAGTTTCTTATAATTTTTCTCTAAAGTTAATCGTTTTAATCGTTAATTTTTGTCATTATTTTATTACTAAGCTGTTATTTTTAAGTAATAATATTGAGCGCCATGCACGTGGTAGCCGGCCGTAAATGCTGAGTGCGAGAGAGATGCCACTCCGGCAGTCCAATTGTGCATCTTACTTGCACTCACATTTACGGCCGCCTACCACGTGCATATAAAAATAACAGCTTAGTAATAAAATAATGACAAAAATTTCTTCAAGATCTTGTAGGGGGGCATTAAACTTTCATTTAGTCACTTTCTGACTTTCATAATAATAACTTTTAACCGAGTTATTAAGCCTTGAAAATCGCCATTTTTCGTTTTTTTTTTTCAAATTTTAAATTGCTTATAACTCGAAAACGATCAACTTTATAGAAAAATTATAAGAGAACTTTTTTATCCAGAATGGTCCAAAAAACCTACAAAAAAATTGTCCGAGCCAAAAATATTGATTTTTGCAATTTGATTAAAAAAAATTGTTAAAAAAATTGAACTACTTTTCACATGGGCGACCTCTTGAACCTTATTCTGGGATGTCTCACGAATGTGATTATGCAAAAAAATCTCATGGGAATATTTTTCCCAACGGACCCCCCGTTTTCGCCTTGTCTATAGGTTTATTATTTTTATCTATATTTGGGTGTTATACGCAGAACTTATTATGAAATTTGCAATTTATTTAAATTTTGCGGTATACAGGGTGTTTCACTACTAATTGGAAATATTTTAACTGTAGATACCTGGTCGCAAAATATTAAGGTTTAACCCAAATCAGCCAGGCCTAAAATGCTTCCTAAAGGAGCTAGAGCTCTTTGAAGAAGGCGTCTTGTAATTAATTTTTTTAAAATACCTTTAGAACGGTTCAATTTAGAGAAAAGAACACTGGTAAACATTATCTTCCAGAGATAAATCGATTTCATAAATTGCGAATTTCTAGTACCGGTCATAGGCGTCCATTTTGGTTAGGGCAACGGGTATTTTATCGTATAACTTTTTTGTCTTTAACTTTTAAGCCTTTTTGACACTGGATTATTAAATTGTGAGGTATCCTAGTAATAAAAGGTCTTGCTTTAATTCGATAGGTTGTACAGTTTTCTAGAAAAATCGATTTTTAGAAACTTCTTGTTTTTTTTTAATTTGAGAAAAATTTTCAAAAAAAACTATGAAAAAACAAAACGAAAACTGGTACGATTATTCCAGAGATGAACCGATTTGATCAATTGCGATTTTCTAGTACCGGTCATCGTTTTGGGTAGGTCAACAGTTATTTTATCGCATTATTTTTTGTGTCTTTAATTTTAAAGCATTTTTGACATTATGTAGATTATTAAATTATAAGGTATTCCAGTACTAAAAGTTACTCTTGCTTTAAGTCGGTAAAATACACCGAATTTTGTTCAAATTCAAAAAACGAAATTTTTAAATCAATTTTTCTAGAAAATGGTGTATCTCTCCGACTTAAAGTAACAATAACTTTTAGTACTAGAATACCTCACAATTTAATAATCCAGTGTCAAAAATGCTTAAAAATTAAAGACAAAATGTTATGCGATAAAATAACCGTTGCCCTACCCAAAGGGGAAGCATATGACCGGTACTAGAAATTCGCAATTAATAAAATCGATTTGTCTCTATAAGATAAATAGACCTACCAGTTTTCGTTTTTGTAAATAGAAGTGTTCTAGAGGTATTAAAAAAAAAACTAATTAAAAGACACCATCTTCAAAGAACTCCAGCTACCTTAGGAAGCATTTTCGGAGTAGGTGATTTGGGTTAAACCTTATAGTCCATTGAAATGTTACATTTAGGTTGCATTTCTTAGAGGAGTCAATTTTATTTTTTTTAATGTGTAGGAGGATTCAGTAGAAGCCAAAGTTCAAGTTTTTGGGGTCGCCACCCTTGTCCCCCGGCCGCCGTATTGGAAAAAGGGGTGCAAAGGGCTTTCGCGCTATATCTCCTAAACTAGCAATCCTATATAAACTTTAACTACACATAAAATGTAACAAAATAAATTTTCTACAATTTTATATCCATTACTTTTTATCGTCAAGTGACCAACAAAAGAGTTATAAACAAAAATAAGAGAAAATTTTGTAAGAAGTTTCATTTTGGATGTTATAACTTTTTTTCCGTTGATTTCACAACAAAATAACATCAAAGCGATTTTGTAGTGGATTTTTCAATGAACAATTTTCACTATAAAGTTGTTTAATTTTATTTTTTATCTAGGTTTTACAGCGCTCCAAACTTGACCAGATTCTCGAATTCTCATAGGAATACAATAAAAATAATATTTTTCTATCCATATTATTAGGTGAGCGGCATCAACCGTTATGCCGACCACGAAAATCAAATTTAAGGTGAATGACCAATTTTGGTCTATTTTTATGTTTTCGAGGTCGGTTAATCCGAATATGAAGTTTATTTTTATCTAGAGGTGGTGGAACATGTTCAAAAATCAAATTTTATACAAAAAATCCAAAAATCAATTTTGATGATTTTTCAAATTTACCTTGCTGTATCTTTGGTCGCTGTAAATATTTCCTTTTGAAAATTTTAGTGTGTCATCTCTGAAGTATGCAGATAACAATAAAATTTTTCCAAAATGTTTAAAACGCATTAAAAAAGGGCTTGTTAATTTTTAAACATTTTGTCATCATATTTCGTTAGTTTCATGTTTACTTAAAAAAGTTGAGTGACAAACTTTTTAGTTTATAATTTTATCCAACACAACAATAAAATATAATTCATGAAGAAGTTTTTTGGAAAATTTTAAGTCAAAATATACAATAGGAAAAAAGTTATGTTACTTCATAGACAAGCGGCACACCCCAAAAAACGCTTAAATCTCGAGATCCTGACCACGGTGTGGTAAATGGCTAATTTTGATCATACTTTATGATTTTGATATCAAAAATCGTTTTTTGCTCTTCTTAAGAATTTTGCATTTTGCGGTTGCGTCATTCTTCTTCTGAACCGGCGAATTTGTCCTCAAACAACTTCTTGGGCCTTTTCTATATATACTTATTAGGGTTATAAGTTTTATAGTGGGGAGAAAGGTCAAAAACAGATTAATAATAGCATAGGAATGTTAAAATCATAATAAATTGTATAAATAAAAATATATGTAGATAGAAAAGTAAGCCTAACTTTTGTTTTTATTTTATCCCTATGAGCATTCGAGAATCTGGGCAAGTTTGGAGCGCTGTAAAATCTATATAAATAAATAGACTTAAACCACTTTATAGCGGAAATTGTTCGCCGAAAAACCCTCTACAAAATTGCTATGGTGTAATTTTATTTTAACCCGGGAGTAGTCGCGCTCACTTCTGTAACGTCGATAGTCGCGTGTGAGATTCTATCTCAAAATACGAATTTAAAACAAATTTTTATTTTGTACTATTTTTATCTACTTTTTATATTGAAAATATATATTTCTAACAATTTTATTAAAAAAAATGTGTTAACGGCCACCTGCCAACATAGGCCACCTGTCCTAACGGCCAGTTTAAAAATTTCCCAAACCAATTATATGTAGACTAAAAAAACTGTCAATAGCGGCCACCTTTCTATATCGGCCAATAGTTCTTTCATTTTTAGTAGCCGTTACTGACAGGTTTTACTGTATTACGAAAAAGGATGAAATGTGAGATTCTATCTAACGGCGCGACTACTCGCGGGTTAAAGCTAATTGGCTCTCCCCAAACCATAGAGTCCACAAAAAGAAGAAGAAAAAAAAATTCCTACGCATTACTACACCCTTCCTCGAGGCACTTACGAAATTTTTTCAAAATTGCAAAATTTTTCATCAAGTTATCGCGAAAAAGGATAAAAATTGAGATTCTATCTCACCGCGCGACTACTCGCGGGTTAAAATGAACTGAAAAAAAGTTATAACCTCCAAAAGGAATGTTGTTAAAATTTTTTTACATATTTTTATTTATATCTTTTTTGTTGATCACTTGACGATAAAAAGTAATAGAAATAAAATTGTAGAAAATTTAATTTGCTACATTTTATGTTTCATTAGATTTTCCATAGGGTTGGTAGTTTACTGAGATATAGCGCGAAACCCCTTTGCACCCCATTTCCAATATGGCGGCCGGGGGACAAGGGTGGCGACCCCAAAAACTTGAACTTAAGCTGCTACTGAACCCCCCTACACATTAAAGAAATAAAATTGACTCCTCTGACAAATGCAAGGTATGGCTTAAAAAATGTAACATTTTAATGGAGTATTAATAATTTGAGCGCAGGTATTAGTCCATGTGGTGAGACCGCTCCCGTCTGAAAAAATTTCTGATTCGGTTTCTTTGTGGATTGCTATTCAAAAATGTCCCCTTTAAACAAATCTGAAGGGTGCCGGGCGGAATTTTTGGGCAGAAATTGTTTAAACAATTTTTTTAAACAAATACAAAAGATCACGTTTTGTTGCTCTGAAATATATATTTTTAGGTTTTTTGGGTCATCTAAACTAGAAAGATATCTTGTAATGTTTCTCAAAAATTGATAGTTTTCGAATTATAAGCGATTTAAAATCTGAAAAATTCGAAAATATGCATTTTTGAGGCTTAAAAACTCATATTTAAATTAGTATTTTTGAGGTTGCCAGATACTTAATTTAAAGGTTAAACATTCAGCTTCAAGATTCTGAAGAGTGATTGCATCTAACTTTAATTTATACCGTTGTTTTTTAGTTGTCAAATATGCATGTTTATCCGATTTTTTTGCCGGTGCGGCGCGCTCTATTTAAAAAATCTCCTATTTTCCTCCGAAAAATATTTTTTTTCTAGATTCTTTGGGATATTTTAAATAAAATAAGTTTCTTGACATTTTTCTCAAAAGTTAATAGTTTTAAAGTTATAAGCGATTTAAAATTCGAAAAATGACAAAAAACGTATTTTCGGTTTTTAAATCGCTTATAACTTTAAAACTATTAACTTTGGAGAAAAATGTCAGAAAACTTTTTTTATTTAGAATGTCTCAAAGAATCTATAAAAAATTTTTCAGAGGAAAATAGGAGATTTTTGGAATAGAGCGCGCCGCACTGGCAAAAAATCGGATGGACATGCATATTTAACAATTAAAAAACAACGATTTAAATTAAGGTTAGACGCGATCACTCTCCAGAATCTTGAAGCTGAATGTTTAAACTTCAATTTAAGTATATGGAAACCTCAAAAGTACTAATTTAAATATGAGTTTTTAAGTCTCAAAAATGCGTATTTTCGCATTTTTCAGATTCTAAATCGCTTAAACTCGAAAACTATCAATTTTTGAGAAAATTTACAAGATACCTTTCTTATTTAGAATGACCCACGAAACTTAAAAATATATGTTATGGAGCAAAAAAACGTGATCTTTTGTATTTGTTTAAAAAAATGTTTAAACAATTTCTGCCCAAAAATTCCGCCCGGCACCCTTCATATTTGTATAAAGGGGACATTTTTGAATAGGGATCCACAAAGAATCCGAATCAGAAATTTTTTCCAGACGGGAGCGGTCTTACCACATGGACTATATATACCAGGGGTGGCCAAACTGCGGCTCGCGAGCCACATGCGGCTCTTTGAAGGATTACTTGTGGCTCTCGATTGTACCCGAGTTATTTTTCAATTTTGTATTAGATATGATTTAAAAAAATTATTATCGTTCCATAATATGTGTTTCAAAATGTCTTTTAATTTATTGACAACAAACATGAAAGACTTTGTAACAAATTCCATTTCCATCCAAGATAAGAATGATATGACACATCGAAAACTGCGCTAACGAACATTACATACTAGTGGCGCAATGTAAAAGTCAGTAATCAACCGAATCCAGACCGATTTTTGTATAACTCTTGCTACAGATGTAATTTGTAATTTGTATTAGGTACACATTTTGCATTTAAGTCATTTTACTCGACTTAGAAAAAAATTTTTACCCTATTATACTAGAAAAACTTAACGAGTAGGTATATAAAAAAGCCGGAAGGAATATTGACCGAACTCCAAAATAGATTTGAAGACTTAAAATATGTTAAATCGTCTCTTCATTTTTTTTCCGAATTCATTTGAAATGAACATAGTTCATAAGGTGAATTTTTTATTATTACCAATATATGACCCAAACAACATCTGGAGAATTAAAATTAATAGAGACGCAAGAAGATCAAGCTCGAAAATAAAACTATAAGTCGACGCCGAATACCGAATTTTGGAAA